>NC_082403.1:6553548-6556048 GCF_031168955.1 Gadus macrocephalus
GCTGAGAAGGTGAGGTGGGGACTAATTGGGAGACGCGAAACACCTGCTAGACAGGGGCACCAGGGGGGTACAGGTGTAGCGGTGACTCGTCCCCTGTGTTGCCGTGTGACATGCAGGCTCTTCTCCAGAGTTGTTCCACTGCATGGCTTTCCGGAAACAAGGCTATTTAGCATTTTTTACTATGTTCAACATTATTCAACCTTTTCAAGTGTTTATTTGTATGGCCTTTTGGGCCGTACAGGAAAGTAGGATAAAAGACAGAAGGCTATATTGACGTGTGGGATCGAGGCTCAGAGTCAGCCTGTGTTGCTAGTACAAGGCATGTGGTCTGTGTTCAGCGGCACTCGCGGGATGAGCGACGGCGACACGTATGCGCCATATCTTTGGCGCATACGTGTATAGTAATAAGACTTCCGTTCTGACAATCAAATTTGGGCACTGGTCTATTTTGTGGTCTAGCTTTTGCACAGTGTGTGAACAGGTTAACGGGATGGTGTTTAGATGGTGTCTAAAATACCGGCCACTGTGTCACACACAGTGGACGGTATTTTAAGACCTCCTTAATAATGTGGGTCAACCTCGTGTGTGTGAGTGAGAGAGGGCTGTTCAGACAATTATTGGGGGTGTGGGTGGAAACTAGTGGCCGTACAGCACCAGAGTTGACAATGATGAACTTTTTGCCGCTGTATTTCCCGAGCAGCACTACCGGAGTGCCTGAGGAGAGACACACAGCATTTCACCCGGGCGACTCGCACCCAGCCCTGGTATTACCGGGAAAATACTTTGTCAACGTCCTTCTTGGGTGTAGCTCACGAAAGCATCCAGAAGGCAATGATGAGCTTTACACTTTTTGTTGATAACATGTTGAAGCCTGCAATTATAGGCATCATCAATTTAATAATTAATTATTGGATTTATTGTACAGCCCACAACAACAATAGACTACAGTCAAACTGCCTTTCTGTGGAATGTTAGGGTATCATTTTTGACCTTGGTTGACCTGAGAGTCATTTCAGGTAGAAGAAAATCTATTTTAACTTCGAGGGACGACCAGTTTCCTTTTGTGAGTCAGCATTGGATTGACTCGGAGAAGAGATGGAGAAGCAGAGAAGGAAAGTTTCGGAGAATGTGCGGCTTGATGTGTCGGTGGGGATGTGAGTCAGTGAGTTGGTCTGTGACTCACCGTTCAGCCACTCTCATTAAACGTCGGCTATTGTCTTCTGATTCACCGCAGCGCCGAAGCACGCAGGCTAAACCTCGTGATTGGCAAGATAAAAGTCTGTGCTTTTTTTATTAACTGCATGAAACGTGGTCGCGGTTAAATTAAGCGAAGCACTGGCAGAATTTTAAAATAAATGTTTGAGGTAAACAAAGAAATGTCATCAATCTCCAGCATTAACCCACACTGTGTCTCTTTGTCACTGTTTGTGGCTATAGCTTTGGCTCTATTTTAAGTATGTCCTGCAACACGGTGCACTCGCTGGCTAACAGGTCCAAGCGATGGCTGTAGCCCCCGTTATGTTTTCAGAAGGCTAATTGGGCGGATCACTCTGGCTGCTCGTTTCGACGACCCTCGGCGACGTGGTTACGTCTCCGCAGTTACCCCCAACCCCCCCCCCCCCCCCCAAACCCCCTCGCTGAGCCGTTTGTCTTTCCTCTGTCCTTTCTATTCGTCAGCGATAACGACAATTTCAGGGTCATTCCGGGATGCGTGGGTTTATAAAGGGGCTTCCGGCAGGTTCTCAGCAAGGAGGAATAACAGGCTTCTCTGGCACTCGTTAGCCTCACCTTGGATCCCGTTTGCCTCCTCATTTATCTCTCCGACGTTGTGTATTCTTTGTGCCGGTCGGATTCGTAAACAGACAGCAAAAAAGAGCCTGAGATATGCTTGTCTCCCTGAAGTAAACAAAAGTATTTTTCTACCTTTTGTATTCGCTTAAGCGGCTTAATTTTTTGCGCATTGAACATGTCAACTGAGGCAGAGAAGAAAACGAATTTGAAACTAGTAAGAAAAATTGGGGCTCTGTATTTCTTTCTTTTTGAAATACAAGCCTTTTTTGATTACGTCTAGCGAAGAACAATGCAATATCCCCCAAAAGATCCTAACCATAACAATGATAAGAATATTCAGATGTGCAGTAAGTAAAACAATGTCCTTTCAGAGGGCGGGACAGCCCAGCGAGACAATGTGCTGCACCTTGTTTTGTTTAGCCATTGCCAAGATTGTTTATTGCATCATAACTAACCCCCAAGACACAATAAACCTAACGGACAAACAACAACAAACACGCCTATTTGTATGTCTGACTGCTTTCCTACTGCTCAAAGAACCCGTGGAAGTATGAAACGGCAGCCATGATTAATTTAATACCATGGAGCTACGTCGCCAGCCGCAAATCTTTAAACGTTGCATCTGAGATATGACATGAGGTAGATTTACCACTTGTGCAACCTATTAATTGTTGGAACGAGTCCATCTTACGACAACTACAACTAATGC
>NC_082403.1:6566048-6568548 GCF_031168955.1 Gadus macrocephalus
GTGTACATTTGTATGTGTGTGTGTGGATTGTGTTACGATGCACCCCCCCTAAGAAATCCATTAATGTGATTAATGAAGCTGAATGACCACATGGCTTGGGGGGCTGGGGTGTGTGTGTGTGTGTGGCTGTGTGTGTGGGGGGGGGGGGGGGTTGTGTATCGTCTCCACTGCCTTTTGTTGCTCATTGAAGGAACTGTATATTATGGGCTGTCTGGGCTTTTGTATAGGCAACTACACATCAGCACGGGCACAGGCCTGGACACTATGGCGTCGTATTGAAGGAATACCATGGGATGACTGTTGTGTGTTGTATAGAAAAAACACACACACACACACACACACAAACACACACACACACACACACACACACACACACACACACACACACTCACACACACACACACTCACACAGACACAGACACACAGACACAGACACAGACACAGACACAGACACACACACACACACACACACACACACAACCACACACACACACACACACACACATACACACAGACACAGACAAAGACACACACACATATACATATACACACACTCACACACACACACAAATTCATGCGTACACAAGCTCAGACTTGCCATCGTACACACATACTTGCCATCGCACTACACATACTACACAAAATACACATGTACCCATGCATGCACACACACAACACACCCCAATGATTGTTTTCAACTGTCAAACACCATCCCAGATTTAACATGCAAAAATCTAAGAAATCACAGTAGATCTGTCTATTCAATAGACATAAAATCCTATCACAAATATAAGCTGACGAAATGCAATCAACCAATAAAATTCAAAGCACACACACAAACACACACACAGACCAACCGTTACCTATTCATGTTTGTGTCGATTTTACACTGTGCGTGTCAACATGTGTTTTCATGTCATTTCCTCTGAGCCCTTATTGATGTGATGGTGTGTCTCTGTCGCTACACGCTCGACACAATTACTTCAGCTACACCCACCCACCAGCTTTACACACACACACACACACACACACACACACACACACACACACACACACACACACACACACACACACACACACACACCACACACACACACACACACACACTATATCTAGGTGCGCCCTCTGCTTTGTGTGTGAGAGACTTTACTGTCTGTATACAAATGTGTGTGTGTGTGTATGTGTGCACTCATGCGCTTTTATGAATCTGTAGTTGAGCGTTTGCGTGGTGAGCTCCATCCAAGCAACAAGTGTTAACAAGCTGTGTGTGGACTGTGGGATTCATTGGATCCATATGTTGCGCCGTACAGCTGTGTCTCTCACCACGTCTGGGAGGAAATGCTGTGCGTCTGCGTGTGTGCTTGTGCGTCTGCGTGTTGTCGATGTGTGTTCTGTTCCTTTTGGAGCCTAAAGCCCAATTTACAGTCCTTGCAGCCATTTGTCGGCTGTCGCACACCTCTGAAATCTGCTGCGAAACCGCCGTCCACACGGCGTTACAACCTGCGACTATAAGTGCTATGCCCGTTAGCGCAATGCCAGCGTGCTTCAAGTACGGTGTGGCTCCTATCAAATCTGTTATGTGTGTGTGTGTGTGTGTGTGTGTGTGTGTGTGTGTGTGTGTGTGTGTGTGTGTGTGTGTGTGTGTGTGTGTGTGTGTGTGTGTGTGTGTGTGTGTGTGTGTGTGTGCACCTTTTCTTGATAGAGAGACGGTGGTTCAGTGCATTTTGGGGCCTCTGCTTGAGTCCGTGCATGTGCTATTGCACCTTTTCTTTAGTGTGTGTGTGTCTGTGTGTGTGTGTGTGTGTGTGTGTGTGTGTTTGTGTGTGTGTGTGTGTGTTGGTTGAGAGCGAGAGAGAGAGAGACTCACGCTTCTGTTCCCGCTCACATAAGGCCTCCGTACCCCCACCCCCCCCCCCCCCCCCCCCCCCACCTCCCCCCATGCGGGCAGTGTCCTCCATCCACAGCAGCCACACACCACCGCTTGGATCCAAGATGGCCGCCGACATCCCGGCTGGATCTGGGTGGGGCTGCGTGCGGCGGCGGCCCTGAGTGCGGACCGCTAACAAACCAAACGTATACGCTTAGGTTGGGGAACTAGGGAGCCTTTGTTTGGTTTGAGGACCTTGATTACCGTCCGCATTTCGTGACGATCGCCAGGGCATCGCAAATTCAATTACGCCGTTTGATCCCGGGGCAAGATACACAGAGACTAAATTCATTCAGGCTCGACACTTAGCGCACTCGGCAAACTCCCGCCGCTCCGAGGGAATTGATTTGGCATTTTACAGACCCCCGACAGATCAATGCACCGTTTCAAAGTTTAAAAGCAAATAAAAAAAAACACAGAGCGTTATTTGAAGCTCAGCGGGTTGACTTGGAATGAGAAGAGACGACTTTTGTGCCACAGCTGTTTTGAGTCCTTCAGGTTTGTCGGGCTGTTGTATTAACAAAAAAAAACGGGCGTCGACTCCTGAATCTGTTCAGAGCCAATTGTGGATGA
>NC_082403.1:6576734-6581734 GCF_031168955.1 Gadus macrocephalus
CTTCGTTATCCCTCTTCTTTATCTATCTCTCTCTCTTTTCCAGTCTACAGTGATTCAGAGTGTGTTCAATGTATCACTCGAGCCACATTGGGAACGGTATTCCTTGACAAAGAAGTCATTTGACACATTTCCCAGTGCAAATGTGATATTGTAAACATAATAATTATCTGGTGACGGTTGGATAGGTTCTTCTGAGATTCTACCCCCAAGGCTAGCTTGTTAGGATGAGTGTAGTTTCCAAATATTTTCACAATATTTGCACGTTTTATAGCCATTCATTTAATTCCTTTAGTTAGTGAGTTGTTCACTGAGTTCCATGTAGAGCAACAAAAAATGTAGCACCATGTGTGGCCACTGGCATTTTTGGCTAAGTTAACTGTTTAGTTACGTAATCAAATGTAGAACAACACAATTCCACCACAATTCCGGTCGTTCGATGTTGAGTCAAAGTGTATAGTTCTGTCCTGCTTTCACCCTATTCCTTCTCCACTTATACACTCTGACAGTGACCTCTACTCTCTTATCTCCTTCGGGCACAATCAACACAGGCTCTCTCTCTCTCTCTCTCTCTCTCTCTCTCTCTCTCTCTCTCTCTCTCTCTCTCTCTCTCTCTCTCTCTCTCTCTCTCTCTCTCTCTCTCTGTGTGTCCCTCTCTCTCTTTCTCTCTCTGCCTCACTCTGCGTGTTATTTGAAGGGATTATCTCTGTATAACTCTCCTATCTACCTTGGAAGATATGCAGATATGCAGGAAAGACAGGCTACGACACGAGGGTTTTCTCTGTGTCTCTTTCTCTCTCTCCCCTTCTCTCTCCCTCCCCCTTTTCTCTCTCTCTCTCCCCCCTTCTCTATCTCCTCCCCCACTTCTTTCTCTATCTCCCCCTTTCACCCCCTCCCCCGCTCACCCTTGTCTCTCTCTCTCTCTCCCCCCTTCTCTCTCTCTCCCCTTCATTCCCAGTCCTTTTCAAAGGTCTTTAGTCTGTTTTCCTTTCACCCCGCAACGCGTAGCTGCAACTTAATGACGTGAGTGAAAACAAGCTGTGTAAGGTGATACCGGGGCAGGGTTGCCCCTGCTAATGATAGGTAGATGAGAGAGAGGGGTAGAGTCAGGCCGTGTGTGTGTGGGTGTGAGAGAGCGAGAGTGAGGGACAGGTCTGGCCTAGGCTTGGGCGGTATCTATTTTGTTCACACCTTCTTGACATTTCCCCGGAGTTTACGGTATATGACGGACATTGTCTAGCCTACAATGCTGTGTGGCTAATGCAATTTGCCAACTTAGTCAAGTCTTGCTCTGTTTATATACTTGTGGCCCATAGAATACTGAATTCATCGGGCATTAGCGCCCTTCCCAAATAGATTCAGGTCCAAATCGTCATCATTCATGCACTAGTTTTATTTGAAGTCAGCGATAGTTTCCAAAAATGTACACATATGGATGGTACGCAGCGGCATAGACTCTATTTTTGACCATTTAATTATTTATCCTGCTTCAAAACGTCAAAGCAAGATACGTTTTGAAAAGATAGATAAAAAATGTGATCAGAAGATGCCAGAAAAAAGTTTAACAGAAAGAGGAGCATAGTTTTGAAAGTATTGAATATCATACCTTGGGTATTTCTAAATACAGTGTTACGTATACCGTGATGGCGCCCAAGTTTTGTCAAGCCCCGAGGCTAATAGAAATGTAACCTTAATAAGTAAGACATTATCAACCACAATGAGAAGTGGAATAAAGCCAGGCATGTTATGTTTTCCCCTTACGTCATTAGTCAGAGGAAGAGAGCGTGAAGGACATGAGTGTGTGTGACGCTATGAAGATATGATTTTATTTGAGAAACACACACCTTGTGTCTTATGCACGCTGACGATACATTGGGTGTGATTACTGGGCTACATTCCAGCTCTCAGCAGTGCTGTCAGTCGATACTCATTTGAGCACTCACACCTCACAGCTGCTCGGGAAAACGACGAAAAGCTTTGTTTCCCATCCCGGGACACAGTCCTGGTCAACCACTACCAACACACATATGCACATTCACCCATACACACCCACCCCCGCACACATACACGCTAAAAAACAAAGTTAAACAACGTAGGGTGTTGACTTAATGACTTAGAGAGTGAGTGTTTGTGTCTGTTAGGGATAATGTGTATGGTCCAGTTTGTGCGTGTTTGGGGTATGTGTGTGCGTTTCTGCATGCAAGTTTGTGTGTGTGTGTGTGTGTGTGTGTGTGTGTGTGTGTGTGTGTGTGTGTGTCTTTGCATGTAACTGTGTATGTATGTGTGTGTGGGGGCTTTTTGTGTTTGTGTTTGTTAATGTGAGTTTGTTTGTGTACCTGATTTTGATCACACAACCGGTCCCACACCCACAGGGAGCACCTTAAACACAACACGCCTTAGCCGCTGTCAGAAAGAACCCGGGCCGAACAGAAGGTATTTACGACTGTCGAGTCATTTAGCAGGCCCTCTCATCCAGAGTCACTAACAGTGAATACAGATTCAAATGTTTGAGCTCTATGTCGTTAAAGGTGCTGTAGGTCAGATTTAAGAGCTATTATCAGAGTGTCATTAGTTTGAAAAGGCATGGCCATCCATCAGCTGTGAGTTGGTGAAAGGTCGCTAATGTTTCAGGTTGGCTGGGCCTTCTCTCTCATTTCTGACCAATCACGGCATCTGTTCCCCGATTGGTTCGGAATAAGCCTATCTGGACGGTCAATCGCAGGGGAAACGGAACACTTCTCCATGGGGGAGAAACGCAGGCCGGGAGGGAGCTGCGAGGGAGGCGACATTTTTTGCCATCTTCCGCTCTTTTGCGCACTCTCTCTCTTTCTCTCTCTCTCTCTTAATAACCCTCCGATGTTACCTCCAGCAGCTGTTAGGAGCAGGCGGGTAGGGGTGTGGGCAGAGGGTAGGGTTGCTGCTGACGACGAGGTTCAAACCCATGACCTCCCGGATCACAGAGGAGTCGGAGGTTGTGTGGTACTAGGGAGTTTGGAGGTGGAGGAGGAGGAGGAGTGGGTGTGGCCCTACAGACTCTTTTAAAGTCTGTATAATATCGGCTAAACCCTCCGCACCTATTATAATTCACTCGATATCCCCTGTCAAAGGACTGATGTCCACCCCTGGAACCATCAGCACCTCTCACCCCTGAGGGCGCTATGGCGACCGGAGAAATAAAGCCCCGAACCCCAAGTTAAGGTTCGGATGAAAAGACAATCACCGCCGGTCAATTTCTAGTTTATCATGTGGAGAATGCAGAATCACACCCAATGAGGTCCATGGGTTACAGAGCTCTGTCTTGCTCTCTCTGGCTCTCTAATTCCCCTCCCTCTCTCCCAAACCCCCCTCCCGCTCTCTCTCTCCCATCTCTCCCCTTCTCTCTGTCTCTCTCTCGCCCTCTCCCCTCACCACTGCCTCTCTCTCTCTCTGATCCCTCTCCCCTCTCTAATGCCTGATGTTAGATCAGTGTTCAGAACCGGGCCTCACGGTGTGTCACTAAAGCCCTGCTCGGCTCTGATTGGCAGCTGAAACGTCCCTCCGTCGGGGAGAGGCTGAATAGGCTTGGATATCAACAATAACAATGATGATATTTTCCTTTAGTGCCAGGGACTTGTGGACCAGTGATGGTTTGTTTTGTATATCAATGGAAAAAACGGGATCCGCTCAATGGGACAGCGAGAAGAAAAGTACAAATTAGCATTTAGAGAAGGATTTACAGAGATTGACAACTTAAGAGCAGTTTGAACACAAATGCAACGGCAACATCAAAATGTTATAAACCCTAGGAAGTGTGGTATTCTTGGAGAAAGTAGGAGATGCAACACTTGGTGTCCTGGACTGGAGGGTTGATTCAGCTACTTTAAACTGTTTAAACAGCACTACATCCAATATTGTACCAACATTTTGTCTTGGCTATACTAAACCAAAAAATAACACACAACTTTCATTGCAACTAACACAAGGTTCCTTCAGTGTATTGTTGTCCTCTGATGTTTTGCAAGAAAGTTGATCTTTTATTGAATGAAAACAAGGGCCAATCTTATCCTCGGAATGAACAACACGGTGTCAGTGAAGACGTGCATTTTCTGGTCGCACTCAAGCATCCCGTGCCTTCTTTTCCTTACATCTTTGAGCTCATGTGTGTCATGTTTTGGGACCAGTAAGGCAACACCGCCTCTGACCCATTAAAACCCATTTCCCATCGGTTCAATCTATTTCACGCATTTAGCCCGACGAGTGTAATTAGGTCGGGGGGCTGGGGCGTCTTGGTTAAGTCTAAGCGGGATTGAACGTAGCACCTTCTCCGCTGGGGACTGGAACTCTGCAAGATAACCGTGTGGAACGTATCCAACAACGTAACCGGGCCGCGACGCCAGCAACGCGACAATTGCCTTGTTTCGCCCTCGGCCTGACTTGTCAAGCAATCAAGGCCCGAGGGGGAATTACATGTAAATCACAAAAGATAAACAGGCCCCGCCCGGGAACATGTAATTACTCTGCAATTATGAACGCGTTGATGTCACCTCTGTCCTCAAGTCTGGTATCCTCGATTGGCTTGCGTGGGACGACATAATGACTACGGAGATATGACGGAGGTGAGCCCGGTGATGAAAGAGACACCCTGAGCCTATCAGGCCCAGCCCTTGCCAGCGGCACATCATGGGAGGGGCCCAGCTCCCACGCCCTGCACACACAGGGTGTGTGTGTGTGTGTGTGTGGGTGTGGGGGTGGTGGGTGTGTGTGTGATTGCGTGCATGCAGGAGAAAGAGATAATACGATCATATCTCCGCCTCTGATGTCGCAACTACCTGCAACTCTGTGTGTGTGTGTGTGTAAACGTGTCTGTGTCTATATATGTTGTCCACCTTGTCCCTCTCCCTCTACCCGCCCCCTCCCCTTCTCCCTCACCCTCTACCTCCCCATTCCCCCGACCACCTCCCCCTCTCCCTCTCTCTCCCACCACCTCCCCTTCTCCCTCACCCTCACCCTTTCCCCTCCCCCCA
>NC_082403.1:6589234-6613047 GCF_031168955.1 Gadus macrocephalus
TCTAGATTGCAGTATTATAGATTGCAGTGTTCGAAGTTTCAATATTCCCGATTGCAGTATTACGGATTGCAGTTGTCAGTAGGAGAAATTGGTTTGTTGCAACAACAACTATCTATTGTACATTAGCACTGTCAAATAAATATATAAAATACAAGCGGTAACTTACAAAGGTCATGTATTGATGATAACATTGTGCAATAGTTTGTGTATAGATTTTAATCAGGCGTTCGTTGCAGGATGTCCAAATGGTAGCCATCTCAGGTAATAGCTAAAGTGGAGTAAGTGCAGTTGATTGATATGATAAACTGTAGCAGTGGTGCTAGCCTTGGTGTGTGTAGCGGCTAATTGTAGCTAGTAGCAGTGGTTGTGATGTGGTGCGATGCGGTGGCTTGTGTCTAATCGTACTTGATAGTAATGGTTCCAGGCTGTGTATATAGCCTGCAGGGCTACGGCTCCAGCAACGTTAAAAAGTAAAACAATCACTGGGCCCAGACATGCAGGCCCCTGCAATCCCTTAATGTTGTTTGCCATCTTCCTACCCGATATCTAATTGTGTTTGAATTCAGACGTTGTTATACCGTCACACACTTTTTCTGTCAAGTTGAATGATGACAGGAATGCTTTTATTTCGGCAAAACAAGTGCGTCCTCACCAAACGCAGTTTTGTTTTATTTTTTCTAAAAGTTGGCTTGATTTCAGTTTGATTTGTTATACTTTCATTTGGACTTCTTGATCACATATTGTGCACATATTGCCATAGCATAAAGTTCTCTTTGGTTATTACTTTTCCATATCAGCCGTGTTAAAACACGAACACAGTCACGCACGCACACACACAGGCGAGCTAATCGCCCGGGTTGTAAAACGGGTTTATTACCAATAAATCGACAATTGGTTGGTTTAATTTGACGGTAATTATTCATCGTCATCATGGTGACCAGGCTTGGAACGGGTCGCCGTGGTTACGTGCCATACAGCAGTGCAGATGGAAATACAGTTAGGTCCGCCATGCCCCTGCATAGACTGGCTTCCCACCACATTCATCTGTAGTTTTCCACTGTGCGTGCGTGAGTGTGTGTGTGTGTGTGTGTGTGCGCGTGTGTGTGTGTCGCACATGCACGGACGAGGATGATGGATTCTTGACTGGGTGTGGTGAATGTCAAATGAGATTTTCCTCTGCGTAACACACACTTGTACACACACATGCACCCCCCCCTCCACACACACACACACATACACACACACACACATACACACACACACACACACACACACACACACACACACACACACACACACACACACACACGGTTCCTAGGCTGGTCTAGGCGTGGGCCCTTGCAGACATAAATTGCTTAATTTTAATAGTAGTTTGCCCGTGAGAGAGAGGGACTGACGTAGAGCGCGCCAGAGAGGGGCCGAGGAAGGCGTGGGGGGTTAACAAAGGCTATGGAATGCTAAAACGGCAGAATAAAGATAATTTGGTTTATCTACGACATGGATACGCATGTAGACTCATATGCACACTAGCCTCTTCTCTAGTCGCTTATCATCCTCTCTCTCTCTCTCTCTCTCTCTCTCTCTCTCTCTCTCTCTCGCGCTCTCTGTCATTTATATGTGTCTGTTTGTTCTGTCTGTGCAATGAGTTGATCATTATCACCAAATTTCCCACGATTCGCTTAGTGGATGTGCGTGTTTTTATTTTAACCAGTAAACCTAAAATGCTTTTATGTTTCCAAATTGCTCTACGTAAACATGGGATGCCTCTCGCCCCAGACACTTCGACCACAATCCCATCTATAATACAATGCTGTGGTGTCACAGGACATGTTCGTATTATGTTTACCTAAATCATATCATGCAATGGTTTCTTATGATTATGTTATAAAGGGTAACGGTTGTTGTAGAATTCATTTTATTGATCATGTAGGCCTACATATTTAATTATGTTTTCTAATTGTATTCTTACTTTTCCTTGCCAAATCACCAATATCTTATTCTTGTTATCATGAATGTCACAATTCATATCAGTATTATTAATTCATTTATTCATTCATAAGTTATCCATGTATTTATTTATTAATGACTTGTGTTATTATTTTTCCTTACAAAATTGCCATTATGTCATAGTTATTATTATTTATCATGTGTTCAGCATATTCAGATTTTTTCTAGTCAATTTACAGTTGTCTTTTCTCAAAGGGAGCACGGGTGTGTCCAGTCTTTGGTTGCCACGCCGTAGTCTTCTGAAAGGGGATTCTGTCGCGGTCTTGTAGCGCGTCATCTGCTGCATCCTGGAAGCCGGGGCTGATGCATTTAGAGCAGACATTTTAATATTATGTGTGAACAGATTTCTCTTTGCTCTCATCTCGGTTTTTCTTACACACAAATACCTGCATTGTGTAGATACACACACACATGCACACACACGCACACACACACACACACACACACACACACACACACACACACACACACACACACACACACACACACACACACACACACACACACACACACACACACACACACACACACACACACACACACACGCACGCGCGCGCGCAGGAACACAAGCGCACACATTGACAGGAACACACACACACACACACGCGCGCGCGCGCACTCCGAACACACACAGGAACACACCCACTCGTGATCACACAACCACTCTTTCGTGAGTGCCCACATGCACACACACACACCCATACACGCATATGCCAAAGACGCGCATGCAGTGCAAACACATGCACACAAACTGATGAGTGCACACATACAGGCAGGCACAATACTTACGATCATCTTTCTTTGATTATAAGAGTTATCAGATTCGGATTCTTTGAGGCGTCTGTGGCATAGACGTTGCGTTTGCCAGTACACACACACAGAAACACACAGAGAGTCACACACACACACACACACACACACACACACACACACACACACACACACACACACACACACACACACACACACACACACACACACACACACACACAGTATCCCTCTATCAGTCTCTGGGTTTACAGATGACGATGAACTAAGCACCGACAAATAACCACATTTGCATGCAAACAGGAAAGCATGCGCACATGCACACTGACACACACCCGCACACATGCACTCGTTCTGGATTCAAACGGAGCGACCACAATTGTCCGCTTTTCAAACAATGGAGAGATTATGGTTTAACATAAACCATATGCCGAGTTATTTGATGGCTTTATGTGGCGATTATGAGCGGACGAGCGAGGGAGAGGGAAACGGGGAGCGAGAGAGGGACGAGAGACTGGGGGGAGAGGGAGAGTAGGCGCACAAGATAAATAGGTAATAAAGTAGAAAAAGAAACTGATTGCTGATCACAGTGGAGCTAATGATGCTAACGGTAATTATTAATGGCTGATTAAGAATGAAAGAGTCGGGGGAGAGAGAGAGCGAGACAGAGAGAGGGAGATGGGGGAGAGAGAGCGATATAGAGCAGGAGAGAGAGAGAGAAATAGAGAGAGATGGGGAGAGAGATATAGAGAGAAAAATGGGGGAGAGAGACAATGAGAGGACAGGACAGTGGGGGGGGGGGAAATCAAAGTAACCCAACAGAGGCTGGAGAAGGATCACTAGGCTTATGGACGTAATGGGGAGATAAGACATGAAAAATGGAACACACCAAAACCAACTCCGAAATGGAGGTCACAAATGAAAGGAGGGGATGCCTGGAAGTTTTAGAAGGAGAGCCAAAAGGAAGAGCAGAGGTAGCTAATGAACACTGATGGGGAACCGGTCCCCAGACTTTGTAGTTCTGCTGGGACCGTCTGAAGTGTCTGGTTTTATGTTATGTTTGTGTTCTGGATGTACTACTCTCCCTCTGTCACCCCCCCCCCCCCCCCCCTTTCTGTCTCCCCCTCTCTCTCTGATTCCCCCCCCCCCCCCCCCTCCTTCTCCTCCCCTCCCTCTTCCTTCCCCTCTCTGCCCCCACCTCCTCTGGCTCTCTCTCTCTTTGCCTCTCTCTCTCTGTGGCCCCGCTATGTCTGTCTCTCTGATATGACGTGTGTGTGTTTGATGTGGTTGTGTGTTGAAGATTCTCACAAATGGTTTCCATAACGATAAAAAGAGGCACTAACTGTTTTCAAAGAAAAAAAAAGGGGAAAGAAAAAACAACTTTAAAGCTCATATAGATCCGCTCTATCTTTCACCCAATCTCTCATGCTGCGGCGCTCTCTCTCTCTGTCTCTCTGTTTCTATTTCTCTCTGTCTGTCTTCCTCCCATTCTCTTTTTTTCTCTCTCTCTCTCTCTCTCTCTCTCTCTCTCTCTCTCTCTCTCTCTCTCGCTCGCAGACTATCTTTCTGTCATTCTTTCTCTCTCTCTTTCTCTCTGTTTCTCTTTCTCTCTGTCTCTCTGTCTCTCTTTCTCTGTTTGTCTCTGTCTGTTTCTCTTTCTCCCTCTCCCTCCCTCTCTCTGTCTGTCCGTCTCTGTAGGTCTGTCTGTCACTCCCTGTCTTTTCCTCCCGTTCTCGCTCTCTCGCCTGTCTTTCTCAGTCTTTCTCAGTCTCTCTCTCTCTCTGTCTCTGTTGCTGTCTCCGTCCCTGTCTCTCTCTCGGTCTCTGTCTCTCTGTATTGGTCTGTGTCCTTCGCCCCTTTCCAAAACGCTCACGACAGCAGTGATGGTTCTGATTTGCGAAGACGGTTATTCTTTGAGGACCTTTTTTTTCTTCTCTTCCTTGCGGCCGACAAACGTCACCAATTTTCGCCGTTCAAAGCGCTCTGTAAATTGGATCAAAAGCCGCTCGGCCGTGCACATCACTGTCAGAGCGCAGTGTGCGCGCACGTGCATGTGTGGCGTGCACGTTCGTAATAAGCAGCACATTATGACGATGCCCTGGTCACCTCGTAAGTCTCCCCAGCTCCACTACAGGAAGCTGCTCTCCGATTCTTTATGTTCTCATTCTGTTACTTCTGGTCCATAAATGTAACTTTTCATCCCACTATCAATTGAATTAAATCCATAAATATCAAAAGTAGCCCATATGGTATCTGAAAGACTTATCAAATGTCTCAATCTGAGGTAGAGTTCAGATTGAAGGGCGTGTTTTCTGTTTGAATAGCAGAAGATGCATTTTGCTGTTTTTCTCCTCTTTTCGCTCACTGGTTGGGTCCACAGATACACGTTTTACTGCACCTTTACTCCAAACTTCATGGCAGATAAACTGCAGATGGAAGGAAGTGTTTACAGTTTGCAGCAGCACTAAAACATGTCCCTATCTCTCCCCCTCTCTCCCCCTCTCTCCCCCTCTCTCCCCCTCTCTCCCCTTTTCCCCTTCCCTTCTCCTTCCTCCAGAGATGGTGAGGAAAAAGAATCCCCCGATCCGGAGCGTGGGAGGCGAGGAGGAGGAGGAAGAGGAGGGGAGGAGGAGGAGGCCGACGACGGCGGGAGGAAGAGCAGCAGCAGGAGGCGGAGGAGGAGGAGGAGGAGGAGGAGGAGGAGAGGAGGAAGACGAAGGGGAGGAGGAGGGCCGCGTTGGAGCCGAGGCCGACAGGATCATCCGACCCTCGGAGCCCGAGTCGTCGGGGCGGACGCGCGGCGACCGGGGGGAGGGCGACGACGAAGAGGAGGAGGAGGAAGAGGAGGAGGAGGAAGAGGTCGGGAGCGAGTGCGTCTCCTCCTCCTCCGTCTCGCCGTCGTCGGTGGGGGTGCGCGACGACCGCTACAACCGCCGCCACGCCGGGCGGAAGGGAGCGGGCGGCGCCAAGCAGACGGACCGACGGACGGACCGCGGCCAATCGGAGCCCGAGGGCGAGGGCGACCGGAAGGACCTAGAGAGGGAGGCGGGCGAGGACGAGGAGGGGGGGAGACGGAGGAGGAGGGAGGGAGCGCCTGGCCGCCCAGCACCACCACCACCACCTCCTCCTCCTCCCGCCCCAGCCTCAGCTGTCGTCGCGGGAGACGGCCGGCGGCGAGGGCGGGCCCACGGCGGAGACTCCGCCCCTCTCGGCCAGCCCGTCGCCCAAGCTGCAGGACTTCAAGTGCAACGTGTGCGGCTACGGTTACTACGGCAACGACCCCGCCGACCTGGTGAAGCACTTCAGGAAGTACCACCTGGGCCTGCACAACCGCACGCGGCAGGACGCGGCGCTGGACACTCACATCCTGGCCCTGCACAACATGGCGCCCCAGATCACCCTGCCCGGTAGGTGGAGCTCCCGGCCGCTGATAACTGATCGAGGGGGGGAACTGATCGATGGGGGGAACTGATCGATGGGGATAACTGATCGAGGGGGATAACTGATCCATGGGCATAACTGATCGAGGGGGGTAACTGATCCATGGGCATAACTGATCGAGGGGGGTAACTGATCCATGGGCATAACTGATCGAGGGGGGGAACTGATCGATGGGGTAACTGATCGAGGGGGGGAACTGATCGAGGGGGGGAACTGATCGAGGGGGGGAACTGATCGAGGGGGGGAACTGATCGATGGGGGGAACTGATCGATGGGGATAACTGATCGAGGGGGATAACTGATCCATGGGCATAACTGATCGAGGGGGGGAACTGATCGATGGGGGTAACTGATCGATGGGGGGAACTGATCGATGGGGGTAACTGATCGATGGGGGGAACTGATCGATGGGGGATAACTGATCGATGGGGGGAACTGATCGATGGGGGGAACTGATCGATGGGGGGAACTGATCGAGGGGGGTAACTGATCGATGGGGGGAACTGATCGATGGGGGTAACTGATCGAGGGGGATTGCTGATCCATGGGCATAACTGATCGAGGGGGGTAACTGATCGAGGGGGGTAATTGATCGATGGGGATAACTGATCGAGGGGGGTAACTGATCGAGGGGGATAACTGATCGAGGGGGGGAACTGATCGAGGGGGATAACTGATCGAGGGGGATAACTGATCGAGGGGGGTAATTGATCGATGGGGATAACTGATCGAGGGGGATAACTGATCGAGGGGGATAACTGATCGAGGGGGGTAACTGATCGAGGGGGGTAACTGATCGAGGGGGATAACTGATCGATGGGGGGAACTGATCGAGGGGGATAACTGATCGATGGGGGGAACTGATCGAGGAGGGTAACTGATCGAGGGGGGTAATTGATCGATGGGGATAACTGATCGAGGGGGATAACTGATCGAGGGGGATAACTGATCGAGGGGGGTAACTGATCGAGGGGGATAACTGATCGAGGGGGGGAACTGATCGATGGGGATAACTGATCGAGGGGGATAACTGATCGAGGGGGGTAATTGATCGATGGGGATAACTGATCGAGGGGGATAACTGATCGAGGGGGATAACTGATCGAGGGGGGTAACTGATCGAGGGGGATAACTGATCGAGGGGGATAACTGATCGAGGGGGGTAACTGATCGAGGGGGGTAACTGATCGAGGGGGATAACTGATCGATGGGGGGAACTGATCGAGGAGGGTAACTGATCGATGTGGATAACTG
The DNA here is from genome assembly GCF_031168955.1 of Gadus macrocephalus. Taxonomy (NCBI): domain Eukaryota; kingdom Metazoa; phylum Chordata; class Actinopteri; order Gadiformes; family Gadidae; genus Gadus; species Gadus macrocephalus. The sequence continues at coordinate 6,596,705 of NC_082403.1, forward strand.
ATCGCTGTTGATTACTGATTACTAACTGATCGATGTGGATAACTGATCGCTGTTGATGATTGATTGATGTGGATAGCTGATCGCTGTTGATAACTGATCTCTATTAAGAACTGATAGCTATTGAGAACTTATTGATAATGAGAATTGGTTTATATTGAGATATTAAACAGTGAGAAATAATTGATATAGGTAGTATTAACAGCTTTGTTATTAACTGATATTAACGGATATTGATCTTAGTGGGTGCTAGCACTAAGGTAAGACAAGATATTCGTGCTTTAAGGCAATAAGACGGCATCAAATATAATCATGCATAATATTATTAAATGTGAGGCTCGTAATAACATTATAATTCGTCATTCGTCATTCCTTAACCTGATATTAAATTGGCTCAACATTTGTACTGCTCTCCTTACATGAGCTTAGCGACGATACCTGCAGAGTTTAACATAATGAGCTTAATGGTAATGGTACTTAAGTGGAATCAAAACGTTCCCCCCCTCTGTCCAGGATTAACTTAATTGTATCATTATCCCATTGAATCCTTGCCTGGGTAATATGGATGTGTCCTTCATTCCTCTTGCTAGGTCGCCGGGTATCCTCTTGAACTAAACACTCCCAAAAGAGTACTCCAGGATAAAGTGTACTTCTAAGCGCTGTGACCTTGGCTATGTTCTATCTTGCTGTCATTCCGTAGCGAGTCGGGCTCCCCTCCTCGCCTTTCCTTAAAGGCACCCAGTGCAACTTTCGAGGCTTAAAAATAAACATTCAATTTCTAGTCTTTTTTACACGTAGTAAGTTTCAATAACTCCATACCATTACATACCGACATTTAAGCAGCAAAGATGAGACGTCGTTGTGTGGTGAGAACTGATACAAAATCGATAACAACAACAATGCCGCCATTTTCTTTATTTTTTGTAACCTACAATAAATAAAGCAGGCTTCCAGTCAATGGAAAAATGGCTTCTCCCCACCGGCGATTGTTGTTGTTTACGATTTTCTATCAGTTCTCACCACACAACGACGTCTCATCTTTGCTCCTTGAATGTCGATATGTAATGGTATGGAGTTATTGAAACTTACTACGTGTAAAAAAGACTAGAAATTGAATGTTTATTTTTCATTGAATGTTTACATAAAGTTGCACTGGGTGCCTTTAATCTTCTCGGCCGTTGAAGCGGCCCCCGGACTTAAATCATGGTATCCTACGCAGGAAGTTTACTGGAGATTGCTGTGTGACACAATGCTTAGAAAAGCCGGTCCAACGGTCGGGATTCGCCCGCGTCCAAATCTCCCCTTTAAACGGCACCTAGTCGGCTTAACCATCTCTTTTCAACACCGCCAAACCCGCTAGTGCTGGTCTCTTCAAAGGCTTAGCGAACAAGCAATATGAAGGAAAGAAGGAAGGAAGGAGGAAATAGTTTTGTAATGGCTTCCTCGCTGCTGCTTTCCTCCTGCTTCCTCAAGGGAAGATTGAATGAGCGATAGGAACGGAACAAGTAACCAAGATGGTATTGGAGCACAGCCTTTCTCTGACGTCTTTGTTTGTGTGTGTGTGTGTGTGTGTGTGTGTGTGTGTGTGTGTGTGTGTGTGTGTGTGTGTGTGTGTGTGTGTGTGTGTGTGTGTGTGTGTGTGTGTGTGTGTGTGTGTGTGCGTGCGTGCGTGTGTGTTCCCAGATCTCCAGGCGGGCCAGGCCCAGAGGATCCAAGCCAAAGACACGGGGAAGACGAGGCACGAGGTATACGGGCAGCAGCACCGGGCGGCCATGATGAATGGGACGTACGATGTACAGGTGAGAGAGAGGGGGAGGGAGGGAGGGAGGGAGGGAGGGAGGGCGGGAGGGAGGGAGGGAGGGAGGGAGGGAGCGGGAAGGTTAGATGAAGAAGGAGAGATGGAGTGAAAAAGATGGGTTGGATGGATGGATGGAGAGAGAGAGAGAGAGAGAGAGAGAGAGAGAGAGAGAGAGAGAGAGAGAGAGGAAGATGGAGGATGGGGAAGAGAGATTGGGATTGATGGGTGAGAAAGGCGAAGGAGGGATGGAGCGAAAAAGAAGGATAAATGGAGAGAGAGAGAGAGAGAGAGAGAGAGAGAGAGAGAGAGAGAGAGAGAGAGAGAGAGAGAGAGAGAGAGAGAGAGAGAGAGAGAGAGAGAGAGAGAGAGAGGATGGATGGATGAGAGAGGGAGAAATCAGGAAGGATGGGATAGAGGGAGGAATTATTATTAACCTTTATTTACCCAGGCAAGCAAATTAAGAACAAAATTATTCTTTTCAAGTGCAGCCTGAAAAGAGCTAGAAGCTCTTTAAGGGGAAGTGGGAGGGGAGTGCTAAAAGTGAAAACAAGGTTATATAAATTACACTTAGAACAATACAATATAATACAATACAATACAATAAAACAGTTAATCAGTAGGGCATGACAAGAAGGCCTATTTAGCAAGTGCAGGAGTCAACAGAAAGTTTAAGGGTGTTTTGTAGGGTGCTCCAGTCAAAGGCTGCAGCGAACCGGAAGGCACTGCGTCCAAAGACGGTGCAGACTTTGGGGATGGAGAGGTTGATGAATGCATTGGACCTTAGATTGCGGCCAGGGTGGGAGAGCTGCAGAAGGGAAGAGAGGTTGAGAGGTGTAATGCCAAGAATGGTTTTGTAGATAGTGGTGAATGGAGCCCCAGCAAATGGCGGAATGGTGGAGTGGGTCCAATTTACTGAGAGTGGAGTGAGATGCCATTCTGTAGATGGAGTCGCCATGGTCGAATATGGGTAGGAGGGTCATTTTGACGAGCATATGTTTGGCTGCACGAGTGAAGGAGGCCTTATTGCGATAAAGGAAGCCCAGACGAGCTTTGACTGTAGACTGTAGGTGCTTGATAGGAGTGGTAAATGAGAGGGATGAATCCAACCAGGGGCCAAGGTATTTATGACAGGACACAAACTAGTTCAGAGCCATCAGCACAGAGGATTTTTGGGACAGAGGTGGGAGCGTGTTTTCAGTTTTTTTTGGTGGTGGAATGAACGGAGGGAGAGAGGAAGAGGGAGGAAGAGGGACGGAGGGAGAGAGAGGAAGAGGGAGGAAGAGGGACGGAGGGAGAGAGGAAGAGGGACGGAGGGAGAGAGGAAGAGGGAGGAAGAGGGACGGAGGGAGAGAGAGGAAGAGGGAGGAAGAGGGACGGAGGGAGAGAGAGGAAGAGGGAGGAAGAGGGACGGATGGAGAGAGAGGAAGAGGGAGGAAGAGGGAGGAAGAGGGACGGAGGGAGAGAGAGGAAGAGGGAGGAAGAGGGACGGATGGAGAGAGAGGAAGAGGGAGGAAGAGGGAGGAAGAGGGACGGAGGGAGAGAGAGGAAGAGGGAGGAAGAGGGACGGATGGAGAGAGAGGAAGAGGGAGGAAGAGGGACGGAGGGAGAGAGAGGAAGAGGGAGGAAGAGGGACGGAGGGAGAGAGAGGAAGAGGAACGGAGGGAGAGAGGAAGAGGGAGGAAGAGGGACGGATGGAGAGAGAGGAAGAGGGAGGAAGAGGAACAGATGGAGAGAGAGGAAGAGAGAGGAAGAGGGACGGAGGGAGAGAGAGATCGGGATGGAGGGATGCAGAGATATGGAGAGGGGCGGCTAGAAAGTCGACCTGCGTCGGCGGCGTTGTGTTAGCTAATCCTCTGAATTCACAGAGAGATACAAGGGACTTAATTTCTAAGGCCTTGTGCAAGCGGCTCTAAACCGAAGGGGCAGCCACCATGAATGATTCAGTTCACTGCTGTCGCGGGAACCTTGAAGCCAATGTCTACAGCCGGCAGCTTTTTAAGGATTTAAACGTCACAGACAAGATGGCAGCTGTATCTAAATAAAATATTACCAGACCCCAAAGTTGCGGATGCTGTGTTCAGAGCGATGTGGCCGCCAAACGCCCTCTCACATTTCTGTTAAGTGTTTTGTTTTGAGTCTTTCATATTTTAGAAAAATAATATTGAGGGGAAAAAGCGTTTAAAATGACGTGAATTCATTTTGATTTTGAACGTTTTCTCTTTTGAACCCACCTCTTTTGGATCACGATACTAGCTAAACACCAAGTCTAAGCAGGTGTGTGTCTGTGTGTGTTCATGAGGAAGTGTCTGTGTGTGGAAGGGAGCAGGGTGTATACCAGTGTGTAGCGTTGTGTTGTCCAGTGTTAAGCAGCAGAGTCTACAGCTGTAGCTGTCATCCACTTTGATTTCACCTTGAACACCATTGTGTGTGTCTGTGTGTGTGTGTGTGTGTGTTTGTGTGTGGGGGGGATGTAGAATGGTTACATCAATGAAGACAAATCGTTTTAATCCAGGATAAATCAACATTTTATTTAACTCATCATAAACACAGATGCATAAATATGAATTTGCATCAAAAGTGATTCATAGACGGACATTATCACATGTTTACCTTCAACCAAGGCTGCACAATTAGTCGGTCTGATTTTAGATATGCTCATTAATAAAGGCGGTCATGTGCGATAATAGCCACTTTGAGTGTTCGCCTGCATAGATTTATGCACGCTCTGCTCCACAGCATTGCCCAGGCTCTTTGCGTCTGACACACAGTTGTTGCTGTGTTGGGGGTAATGTTGCACTGCACTGTTGCATCTGAACCACCACAAACCCATGTTTGGGCAAATAATCAAGATGGCTGCCGTGCCCATTGTTCTGATGGTAATTGAAGTGATTATTGCAGAGTGACGGTAATGGATTCAAACAGCGCTTATATTGCTGGAGTGCGCTGGTATTAACCATTAGAATGCGTTGTAATCATAACTTGTTTTCATAAGCCTGTAAATCCAGCCTCATAACTGAAGTGAGTAATTTATGGGTTGAACAAGCTGTAAACGATTTGTGTGTGTGTGGGTGTGTGTGTGGGTGATATTGTGTGTTTGTGTGTTTGCTTTCCCAATACATTGGGCGTCATATGTTAGAAACCTTTATAGACGGACAGACGGATAGGAACAGACGGACTGACAAATTGGGCACCTGGAACACAGACGGACTGTGCACGTGCAGGCACACACGTGCACGCTCAGTACAGCTGTTGCTTGCAGTTTACAGTGAACAGCATGTCCTTAAGAGAAGTTATGTTAATTAAATGCCATGATCAAAACCCTCTGAATTCCATATAAAATATACCCGCTTTATTTCGTGCATTATTCATAAAAGTGTCATTCAATGAACTCTTAGGGATGATTTGACCAGAGCACAACGAAGGCTTTGTCAGAGTGGACATGTTGCGTTAGTACAAAGGTTGGCTGATAAGTATTTATTTTACAAACTTTGTTTTGCAAACTATTTCCATTTTCTTTAGGGGGGGGGGGGGCTGTCATTGTAATTACATTATATCGACCGGCCACGGGCCGCGCCACTGCACAGCAGCACAGTTAGGCCTCCCCAGCCTCTCTCTTTAATTGGAGCACTCCTAGTAAAACACATAAAAAGTAAGTCAAAACACGCATGCTGAATAGAAAAAAAGAAATACAATGCTTGTCTTGATCTGTATCACGAACGCTGTAATTACAGCCGATTCCCTCGCTCTCTGCCGTCTTTAAAGCAGGCTCTCACCCCCTTCGCTTGTTACCATTTGGCTCAAGGTCCAGGACTTTATGCGTGGACATGAACAGTGCAGTTTTGTCTGGAAGATTTAAACAAGATGATCTAATAAACTTCTGGTGTGTGTGTGTGTGTGTGGGTGCGTGTGCGTGTGCGAGACAGGCGTAGTCAAGGAGTTTCATTTCATTTAAAACAGCAGCCTTTAATGGGCGTATGTCACGTAATGGACACAGACATGCGCTTTCACACACACACACACGCACACAAACACACACACACACACACACACACACACGTGCACAAGCACAGATTACGCATACATTGAGTCAGAAATAGTAAATCCAGTGGGCTTAAGTCGTCATTACGAAGAAAAAGTGAAAGTGCAAAAAATCGAATGAAAGGGTTCTCTATTCCTCTTTTTTCACTCGCTCTCTCCGTTTTCCCCTCCGCCGCCCACATTCAGGAAAATTCCATGCTGTCATTCGCTAGTGCGAGACACCTTGTGAGCCAATGAGATCGCAGGTATAGAAAAAAGTGAGTAGGAAATGAGGGGAGGGGAGGAGATCTAGACAGAGGGTGGGACACGGCAATAGAGGGAGGGAGGGAGGGAGGGAGAGAAAGAGAGGGAGGGAGGGAGGAAGAGGGAGGGAGAGAGAACCAGTAGTTTACCAGTAGTTGTAATTGGTTGTTATGAAGGCTGGTCAAACAGATGTCAGACGCGTTTAACTGTATTTTTATCCCTCCTTTTTTTTCTACCCTTTTGTTTCCCTCCATTCCCTGCTTTACACTTTTGTTCTCTATTTTTATCTCTCTCTTCCTCCCTCGCTTGACTCGTATTCTTTCAGTTGCTCTTTTTCCCGGTTCCATTCTTCGTTGGCTCCTCTGTCCTAATTTATCATCCCCTTCATCTCTGCTCTTTTAGACCAACTGTAGTTATATTACGTCTAAGAATCCAAACCGAATCCCTCAGGAACAAAAAACACAAAAGAAAAGCAGCGGGTTGAAAAAAAAGCAAAACCCAAATGTCACAATAAAGAAGAAACAGCTCTTTGTACTTAATGTTAAAACTAGCCCAAACCCTGGCATTATCCTCCACAGCACTATATTCCTTATTATAATACTACATTTCAAAGGGTAAACAACTCGTAGATCGGTTTTTAATTAGTATTCCCACTCAAAAACCAACTATGGGACCTGGGTTCAAACGAGGTTACAAAGCGAGCTTGACAAGCCTTGCTCTGATCTAAGCGTGCGGAGTGGCCATTCGGTTGACTTAATTACAATACACATGCACAGACATGCTTTGTTTTGGATGTTTTGGCCGATGGCCGCTGTTGCTATTTCCCCCTCTTTGAGAGCCAAAGTATGATTTGTCAGTAAGATAATGGCGGTTGCACTGATGTTTCGGTCACTGAAAAGCAAGGACACTCAAACACTCTTTAAGTGTTAGATGAAGTGTAATCACTACTTTTAGAGGTTGGATGGTTTCAGAAGCATTGATATCATTTGTTGGATCTTGTGTTTTCTTTGTTTGTGATTAAAAAACATCACATTTAATTTGCTTGTGCTCTTGTCTAACACGACTAGCAGCCATGTTGAAAGGTCATGCACTCGCGTTGTAGCTTTAGAAAGTCGTCCACTTAACAGCGTATAGTTGCACAACTATAATCAGAGGTGTGTCTGTATGAATGTCTGCATTAACTCGACCGCCGTTTCACCCGATCAACCGCACACATGACGGGTGTAGTCTAGTCAAAGCTACAGGTAGCGATACCAGCGGCCAGTTGTCAATTCACCAAAGATGCATTTCTTTGCTGACCCAATTCGTCGGCTGAAGTCGGTTGGAGTACGATCTAAGTCGTCCCCAGCCGCCTACGCGTTTCTCCCCGTGTGTACGCTGACTTCGGACGTGTCTTCCTCTTCCTGTAGGTGACGCTGGGCGGAACCCTCATCGGGATCGGACGCAAGACGCCCGATTGCCAGGGCAACACTAAATACTTCCGCTGCAAATTCTGCAACTTCACGTACATGGGCAGCAGCTCCCTGGAACTCGAGCAGCATTTCATGACCTCGCACCCAAACAAGGTCAAAACCCCGCCCCCCACACCGCACCCGCTGGCCAATCACAGCCTGGTGAGCCACGAGCTCCACACCAAGGACCGGGGCCTGCTCCTGGACGGCGTGGAGCGCACCGCGGTCAGGGCGGAAGACGATTCGCTGGCCGGGTACTCCATCCCGGTCAGGGGCGTCTCCGATTCGCCGGGCTGGTCGGGGGAGGCGGGCCGGGGCGGCGTCATGGCCTACTATTGGTGCAAGTTCTGTAGCTGGAGCTGCGAGTGGGCCGGGGGTGCCGGGAAGCTCCTGGAGCACTACGAGCAGAGACACAGGACGAGCCCGGGGGGGGCTCTGAGCCCCAGACACTCCAACCACGGGGGGCTGGAGAGGGAGAGGGAGAGGGGAGGGAGGAGAGACGGAGACGAGAGAGACCACGGCGCCTTCAAGAGCCGGAAAGACCCGTCGTCCAACGTGAACCAAGGTAACCTACCCACAGGATTTATGTTGACGCATGTATCTCTTCTGCTATCTTTATCACAGCGAATGCCATAGGCTTAGGCCGTGGTAAAGTTTTTGGTTCAAGGCTCAATGTTCACAGTCTACCAGTAGGCAGCCTTGAGCATGACGCCTTACCCATGCCTGCATCTCAGTCCAAAGATGGGTTCTATTGAAGCATCTGCTGATTAAGTATTAAGTATTACTGAATAGTTAAAAACGACTCTTGTTTCATTGTTTCGTCCTTGTTATTTTTATCTTCTAGCAGACCCTGAGTATTATACGCAAGACTTGGTTCTCGAAAAGTATAGCTCACTTTCTTTCTCCCGTCGATGTACAGAAAAAAAGGCTTTCTAACCTCACCAGACCTCTCCAAGCCTTGGAGGAACAAGCCGATCTCCCAGCTCCATCTTTAATTCTACGCTGTACTGCACGCTTATACGGCCTCCTCTTTAGGACAACTCGTGTTCCTTTGCTGACGGCTACATGCACACAGTTCATTGCCCAACTATCTGATGATAACACATGGCCCGTAGTTAGTTCTACAACTCTGGTACAATGCACTCACATGGGGCTACAGTAGGGGTGTAGGACCTCGGCTTAGCGCATAACCCCGTCATCCAAACAAGCACTCCTTGGTTTCTTCCTCAAAGCCGGTTTCCGTTGACAACGGCATGCAATCTGGGGTCACATGACCTCCCTGCTCGTTAAGTTTTGCCGTTGTTCCGTACTTTCTTGAACAACTTTTCCTCTCTGATTTCTTCAGGGAACGACAGACTCCCTTGCTTAACATTCTCCTCTCGTGCAAATTACAGCTAATAATTGGTTCTGATCATGGCTCTGTGCTAAATCCTTTTCTCTTCTAATTTCTTTCTGATTTTTTTTAAATAATTACTCGACAACAAATACAAAAGGACTAACACAGCAGGGAAAAGGCAGCAAATACCAATGACGCCCGGAATTAAAAATGCATTCATCAGAAAGGAAACAATGGACAATTAGCAAACAGAATCAAGCACAAAAAACAACCACCCAAAATGAAACCGCCTTCAAGTCGGATCACAGCAAGACCCTTCTGAAACCCTTCTAACTCCTCGACCCCCCCCCCCCCCTGTATTCCAGATCCGTCCGGCAGCGACCCGGAAGCGGTGGTGACCAGCTACAACTGCCAGCTGTGTGACTTCCGCTACTCCATGGCCCACAGCGCCGAGGTGATCGTGGTGGCGCCCCTGCTGCTACACTACCAGCACAGCCACAGCATCCACCGCTGCTGCATCCAGCACTGTCTCTACTGCCCCCAGGGCCTCTGCCAGCCCCACAAACACCTGGGAGAGGTGAGGGCAGCGCCGCTAACCACCAACCCACCCCCCCTCCCCCGTCCCCCCCCCCCCGCCCACCGCAGGCCTCTGCGTTGTGTGTCGTGTGTTGTTGTCTTGGTTTTTGTCTTTGACCCCGCCCACATTCGGTCCACCTTTGTCGTTACTCGTTGCTCATTGCTAGTCTCGTTCGCTCTCGCTCTCGCTCTCGCTTTCGCTTTCTCTTTCTCTCGCTCGCGCTCGCTCTCTATCTTGCCCTTGCTTTCTCGCTCTCGCTCTGTCATTCTCGCTCTCTCTATCTGTCGCTCTCTCTTGATCTCGCTCCCTCATTCTCCCTCTCTGAATCTCTCGCTCTCTCTATCTCTCGCTCTCTCTGAATCTCTCGCTCTCTCTTGATCTCGCTCTCTCACTCTCTCTAAGAGTGTTCCTTTGCCCCTGAGATGTTGTTGTTACTATATTTTTTTGAACAAGTCTCAAGTTAACCCCCCTTCAGGGAGGAAAACTTCTTTGCAAACAGCGAAAAAAAACGGTTTGTGTTTTGTACTGTGGATGTGAAAAAACGGCAGAAAAAGACGTGCTGTAGGCGATGGCATATTCATGTATTAGTAACTTCATGTTGAGCTACAGTGCTGACGACGCTGTGACGACGCATACTAATGTATTGAGAAGTCAATGTTGAGCTTCGGCCCTGACGACACTGTGTCCCCTCCCAAGGTGTCCCACCCCTTCGCCTGCTGCAAGCCCTCCTGCCCCAAGTGTTGCTCCAAGCTGACGGGGGACGGCGCCATGGCGGGGAAACCGGGGATGGTGACGTCGCCCAACGCCACCCCCCCCCCCCCCGCCGGTGTTTCACCCCTCCAACCACCCCCCAGCCCATCCTGAAGTCACGCAAGGTCATTAATGAGATGGGCCATTAGGTTTCCCTCAAAGTACTTTTATCGCGGTGGTTTCGTTTTTTAATTGTAAGTTAGCAGTAGGACACTATCCCACTCTAAGCATTAAAGGGGTCTGGGTTTGATTCCACTCTCTGACAAAACAAGGACACACTAAACAACCAAAAGATAAAATGCTAAACTGCCAAAGCTCGAAGAGTTCAACCACAACAACAGCGTGGTGGTCTCTCCGTCCCCCAGGCGTCACCCACCTGTGCGACCAGTGTGCCTACGCCACGGCCGACATCGACGTCCTGCTCCAGCACTACGAGGGCTGCCATTCGCTGAGCAGCCTGAAGGGGGCGTCGCCGCCACCGCGGAGGGTCAAGGCCGAGGACGGCGCGACGGCGGGGGAGAGGGACGGCGGCGGCGAGCGGGAGTTCTCCTGCACCAAGTGTCACTTCATCACCGAGGTGGAGGAGGAGATCTTCAGACACTACAGGTGACACACGGGACGCCGTTGGCCACGCCCATTGGTCAGGGCTGCATCAGATCGCAGACACACGGCGCACTGCGAGAGAGGAAGCGCACGGTTTTCTTTTTTTAGTGTATGTCTAGGCGTGAGTGTGTTTCTCTGCGTGCGTGAGAAGTGCTGTGTGTGTATTAGCGTGTGTGTGTGTTTGTTTGCACGTGTTTCAGTGTGTGTGTGTGTGTCGTCACACTTAGTGTGTGTGTGTGTGTGTGTGTGTGTGTGTGTGTGTGTCCTCTCCCATAGTGTGTGTGTGTGTGTGTGTCCTCTCCTATAGTGTGTGTGTGTGTGTCCTCTCCCATAGTGTGTGTGTGTGTGTGTGTGTGTGTGTGTGTGTGTGTGTGTGTGTGTGTGTGTGTGTGCTTTACCAGTTTAGCCCTGCATGTGGGCGTACTCAAACACGATCCCTGACACAGCAGTGCAACGACATAACAAGGGCTCCTTACTCATTCCCCCTGTGGGTTTTATATTTAGCCCCATCAGACTCAGCGGTGGAAGGCTTTGAATGACAGGGCCCTCCAAAAGAATAAAACGAAGCAAAACCCCTGACCAAAAAAAAGGCATTTTTTAAAAAAAAATTGCTCCTCCACTTTTATTCACCGGGAAGCCATTTAGCGACAGTTGCGCTCAACGAGCCAAAGCTAACGAACAGTGGAGCCAATCAATAGGGAAGTCAATCAGTCCTCGGCTGGTGGAACGCAGCGCGCCGCTATCGAAGGAGCCGTGATTCCCCTCCCCGGCGCTCCCCATAATTGGATATCTCTGTGTGTGCTTAGGGATGTCTCACTCCCTGCCTGAGGAGAGAGCCGCGGCAGCACGGCTGCCTGGCTCCTCACAGTGTCTCACACACGCACACACACACACACACACACACACATACTTTTTATGTCTCGTTGTAGTCTGTGGGGCGCTGGAGGGAGGGGGATGTTTTTTTTTCTGTTGTTGTTTTTTTGATCGAAGGCGAGAGTTGAAGACCTTAGAATATCACCATCGCCCAGTGAAGGATTTTGCAATTTCCTAGTTGCAGGAAGAACAGAGTGTTATTACTAAATGCTTGTGACTGCCGCCCCACGCTGGGAAAGATTTGTGATTCCTCCCCAGACCGCTGTTGTGGTGATTGCTTCTGGCAGTGGTCATTGTTTTGCTGCTATCCATTTTTCACAAAGTGATCTCTAGTATTTGGTGCCTCCCAAACACGCTGAGACATACACGCTGAGACATAAAGATAGCAGTGTTTATCAACAGGCAACTCGGGTGCACACAAACGCACGCACATGCATAGACACACACACACGCCCTCACAAACACCCAAATAAAAGCACACAACCTCACATGTGTAAGCATTTGATATATGCTCTCAGGCAAGCAAGCAAACTAGCTTGTTTCAAAAACTACATTGAAACCCTACACACAGTTTATCACAGTTTAGTCTATATCTCTGTCCATCTTGCTCTCTCTGTCATGCACACACACACTCACACACACACACACACACACACACACACACACACACACACACACACACACACACACACACACACACACACACACACACACACACACACACACACACACACACACACACATCATTGTTTGGCCTGATGGAGGAATCATATACTGAGTAGGAGAGAGAGGGAGCAATGAGGAGAGAGAGTGCGAGAGAGAGAGCAATGAGCAAAGAGAGAGAGAAATGAGAAAAGAGAGAGAGAGCGCACTAAGCAGATAGAAAGGGCAATGAGCAGAGGGAGAGAGTGCGCGAGAGAGAGAGCAGTGAGTAGAGAGAGAGAGAGAGAGAGAGAGAGAGAGAGAGAGAGCAGTGAGTAGAGAGAGAGAGAGAGAGAGAGAGAGAGAGAGAGAGAGAGAGCAGTGAGTAGAGAGAGAGAGAGCAGTGAGTAGAGAGAGAGAGAGAGAGAGAGAGAGAGAGAGAGAGCAGTGAGAGAGAGAGAGAGAGCAGTGAGTAGAGAGAGAGAGAGAGAGAGAGAGAGAGAGAGAGAGAGAGAGAGCAGTGAGTAGAGAGAGAGAGAGCAGTGAGTAGAGAGAGAGAGAGAGAGAGAGAGAGAGAGAGCAGTGAGAGAGAGAGAGAGAGAGAGCAGTGAGTAGAGAGAGAGAGAGAGAGGGGCATGGCAAGAAACAGAAGTGGAGGAAGAAGAATCGGAGGTCGAACATTGAGATAAAAGTCAGGACTTGGAAAGGAAAGAATGGAAAGTAAAAAAAACAAAGGAGCGGAAGAAGGAGAAGGCAAACAGAGGGAGAAAAGGGGGAGAGAAGGAGAGAAGGAGTGAGAGGGCGAGAGTCATAGACACACATGGGGGTTCCGGGGAGGGGGGGGAATGGATTTCATAGTCCCCTCACGTTCCTGACGGAATCTAAGCTCTGAATCGCTGAGCTCAAATCAAATAAGAGCGTAATAAAGCCGCTAAGTTTCACACGGCTGTCGCGACTCAGGGCCACTCTGAAAGGGTTGCGAGTGCGGCTTTTTAGACTCAAGAAAACAGCCCTGATTTAATCACGCAAGCGCTTCCGACTAAAGCGGGGAGATGAATCGAGTCAGAACTGTAAAACGAAAACGAAACGACAAAAACATTCATACCGAAAAAACACATTGATAGGAAAGCGACGACCCATACGCATGTGGCTGTTACTCAGAAACAGATTGACATGAATACCTCTACCCGTATTCTTATGAATGTGTTTCAAAAACACACTCCGCTAGAAGGACCCACACATTGTCTGGTGCCGGACGCTTGACCTTTAGACTGCATGCGCTTTTTTCGTTCTGAATAGCCCACCTGTCCTTAGGAGAAAAAGCAATTCATCACTTCTCCTTTCTCCTCTCCACTTTTTTTCCCCCTCCCCTCCTCTCCCCTCCTACCCTCCCCATTTTGAGTGTACGGTTGCCTCATCTCCTGCTTCTCATCTCCTCTCTTCTCCTCCTCTCCCCCCCACTCCCTCCCCCCTCTCCTCTCTCTCCTCTCTCTCCTCTCTCTCATTTGAATTTACATTTAGGGCATTTAGCAGACGCTTTCATCCAAAGCGACTTACCATAAATACATTTGTCAGAAGTAAGAGACACAACAATATATTGCTGTCGGTACAGTAAGAGGATGAAAGGATATTCATAGAACAAGTGCCAAGCACTTCCAATTACGAGATTAACCCATTCCCCGTATACAACTAAGATAGCTAGGATTAGATGCTACACTAAGAACTATTTTTAAGTGCCAGGACCTACAACAAACAATATGTGCATAAGAGGGGTGTTTTTAGGAGAGACAGGAAGGAGGAGGGACGGAGGGGGGTAAGGAGGGAGGCTATGCAGAGTCCAGGTGAAGTATCAGCAGAGTATTCCTCCCATCTCCTCTACTCCCCGCTCCTCTCCTCTCCTCTCCTCTCCTCTACTCCCCGCTCCTCTCCTCTCCTCTCCTCTCCTCTCCTCTCCTCTCCTCTCCTCTCCTCTCCTCTCCTCTCCTCTCCTCTACTCCCCGCTCCTCTCCTCTCCTCTCCTCTCCTCTCCTCTCCTCTCCTCTCCTCTCCTCTCCTCCCATCTCCCCTCCTCTCCTCTCTTCTCCTCACCTTTCCCCTCCTCCCCTCCTCTCCTCCCCTCCCATCTCCCCTCCTTTCCACCCCTCCCATCTCCTCTCCTCTCCCCTCCTCTCCTCTCCTCTCCTCACCTTTCCCCTCCCATCTCCCCTCCTCTCCTCTCCTCTCGTCTCCTCACCTTTCCCCTCCTCTCCTCCCCTCCTCTCCTCCCCTCCTCTCCCCTCCTCTCCTCTCGTCTCCTCACCTTTCCCCTCCTCCCCTCCCATCTCCCCTCCTCTCCTCCCCTCTCCTCTGCGTCACTTGTCAACTGAGTCGTTCCAATACGAACAGCTGATGTTATCCTCTAAGCCCAGACGAATCGCTTCCCCTTCCTCATATTATATATGCAAACAAGCTTAAACGGGACGACATCCTATAAGGGGCCTATGCATAGCGTTGCGTTTTAAAGCGGCATGTTTCCAGGCAAGTTAATAGGGGAAATGGTTAATAGATATATAAATGTTTACCCAATGAATGATGGCATGTTTTTGTTTTTTTCGTGTTTCTGAAGATGCCCTCAATAGTGAGTACGTTTTTTTCTACGATGGCGTTGCAATTACATATACATTCAGGGCGCATTTACTAGACACTTGTATCAAAAGCGACTTAAAACGGTACACACACACACATACTCACGTGCCAAGGGCGGAGACAACCGTGCAAGGCGAGTAGGGCTGGGGGGGTATAAGGAGGGGGTCTATGAAGAGTCGAGGTGAACGCTGAACAAGTGAGCCTTCCTCTCATCTCCTCCCTCCCCTCTGATTTCCGCCTCTCCTGCTTCAGAACAATTTCATGAGTTACTCTTGAGTCACTCAACTCAGTCATTGGCCATGCGAGGAAAAAATAACTTGCGTCAAGGGAAAAGGTCTCACCTCCGGTATTGCGGGAACAACTAGTTTCCTTTTTTCGGTTAAGATAGCGTCACTCTGACTGCACAACCGCCATGACAGTGAGAATTAGTAGATTTGGCCATGTTGAAATGGAGGGGAACAGTTCGGCTGTGTGTGTGTGTGTGAGTTTGTGTGTGTGCATGTGCGTGTGTGTGTGTGTGTGTTAGACAGATGCGGGTGCTGACAGCAGTCGGAAGAAGCAGATTGACTGTGCGTGTGTACAGTTGCAATGATACAGACCTGGCTGTGTGTGTGTGTGTGTGTGTGTGTGTGTGTGTGTGTGTGTGTGTGTGTGTGTGTGTGTGTGTGTGTGTGTGTGTGTGCTGCTGACATACAGAGGGGCCACTGTCTCTTTGCTTCACATCTGGAGGTGTTTAACTTAGCTAGGTACGAGGTACACACACACACACACACACACACACACACACACACACACACACACACACACACACACACACACACACACACACACACACACACACACACACACACGTAATATACACACAAACACGCTTTCTCTCCCTCGCTGCATGACTCTTGCTGTCTCTCACTCACACTCCCCCTCCCATCTCTCTATCTCTCTTTCTTTCTGTCTGTGGTCCCTCTCATAGACTATTACACACACACGCGCGCGCGCGTGTGTGCGCGCGCCCGTGCACAATCACACACACACACACACACACACACACACACACACACACACACACACACAGGGAGACACACACACACAACTTCAGCATCACTATATTTGAGTTTTCTTTTAATGAGCTGTACTTTGTATGATGAAATTGTCTTCTTTATTTGAGAATAAGCAATGAATATAGAGCTGAAGAAGGCAATGGGGATTGGGGGGGGGGGGGGGCGGGGGGGGGGTGGGGGTTCGGGGGACGTGGGAATAGAAGCCACACAGCCGTGGGAGGCGGCAACTTGTCGGGCGGAAAATCACAAGGAATACACCTGGCAAAGTACGCTGGAGAGTGATGCCGACACGGAGGCAGGCCGAGGGCGAAGGGAGACAGAAACAGGGGTGTTCTATGCCAATCACATTATG
>NC_082403.1:6613147-6638147 GCF_031168955.1 Gadus macrocephalus
CACCAGCTGACAAATCAGTGTGCTCCATGAACCCCATTGGGGACGTGAGGGGAGACGGAGGTCGAGGCCCACCCTGAGGGGGGGCTTTGAGGGTGGGTGTGGTGGGTGGAGCCAAAGAAAGCTCTGCGTCTGAGATGAGATGGAGCAGCCATGGGAAGAGAGAGCGAGAGAGAGAGAGAGAGAGAGAGAGCGAGAGAGAGAGACAGAGAGACAGAAACGGGGGAGAGAAGGAGGTAGAGCAAGGGGTAGGAAGGGTGGAAAGAGGGAGAGAGAGGTGTATTGAGAGAGTTGAGAGAGGGAGGGAGGGGGAGAGAGGTAGAGATAGAGGTAGAGAGAGGCAATGAGGCGAAGAAAGAGTGAAAGAGAGTGAGATAGAGAGCAAGAAGAGAGAGTGAGAGAGGTATCACAGTAGGAGCAGGGGTGCATTGTACAGCCGACCATAAAACCACCAGAGAACTGTTGGTATTGACTCGTCTGCCCAGCGGCAGTCTGACACACAAACACACTACAGGAGACCTGTGTGTATGTGTGTGTGTGCTGCACTGTTTGTTCGTCTTTGTCTGCGCGTGTGTTGTATATGTCAGGCTCTGCAAATTTCTGTTTGTGTGAGTGTGTTGGTATGTGTGTGTGTGTGTGTGTGAGTGTGTTGGTATGTGTGTGTGTGTGTGTGAGTGTGTTGGTATGTGTGTGTGTGTGTGAGTGTGTTGGTATGTGTGTGTGTGTGTGTGTGTGTGTGTGTGTGTGTGTGTGTTTGTGTGTGTGAGTGTGTTGGTATGTGTGTGTGTGTGTGTGTGTGTGTGTGTGTGTGTGTGTGTGTGTGTGTGTGTGTGTGTGTGTGTGTGTGTGTGTGTGTGTGTGTGTGTGTGTGTGTGTGTGTGTGTGTGCGTGCGCGCGTGTGCTTGCATATGTGTGTGTGACCGGCAGGGGGGGGGATAGGTGGTTACATGCGTGTGTGTGAAGGAGGAAAAGGATGTATCTCTGGCAGCGCCTGCACTGTACACCTGGCCTGCGTTTACACCCCCACCTCCGCCTCGCGCTGCAGAGCAAGGCGGGCCCGCCTCGGAGCCTCGCGGCATGACACATGTGGCGTGCTGACGCGCCACAGACAGGTGGAGGGGGAGCTGGAACACTGGCTCGCTGGTGTCAGCGGTCAGCCCGAGATGTTTGTGCTAGGGAGGCAAGTAGTGGATAAAGGGGGTTCTCTCTCTTACTCTCTGCCTCTTGCTTTCTCACTCTCTCCACTCTCAATCTCGTCCATTCTCTCTCTCTGTTCTCCCTCTTTGTCTATGTCTCTCTCTCTCCTCTCTCAATCTCGTCCATTCTCTCTTGTCTCTGTCTCTCTCTATGTCTCTGTCTCTCTCTCTCTATCTCTCCGTCTCTCTCTCTATCTCTCCGTCTCTCTCTCTATCTCTCCGTCTCTCTCTCTATCTCTCCGTCTCTCTCTCGTCCTCGCTATCCCTCTCTCTCCCTCTCTCTCTCTCTCTCTCTCTCTCTGACTTTCTCGGTCTCTCCGTCTCTCTCACCTCCAAATGTATTTATTCCTTCCTCTCCATGAGACTTGACACGTTTTTCCAAAGTGAGAGTGTGTGGTTGGGTGTGTCACCTTTAATATCAAAAGCCTCTATTGTGGGAACGCATTCTGTATTCCAGTAGCGCACGCACGCACGCACGCACGCACGCACGCACGCACGCACGCACGCACGCACGCACGCACGCACGTTGTATCGTTGCATTGTTTGACTGTGTGTGTATGTGTATGAGTGCATGCAGTGTGTGTGTACGTGTGTGTTTCAAACTACACTCAGGCCTTTGGATAATTGCTACGGCGCAGGGAAAATCGCTTCTCGATGCAAAAATAAAAAAAGAGATAAATCAAACCTAATCCCTCTGTTTCTCCCTCCTCGCGCATAAACACACACTTTCTCACTCTCCACCTCTCTCACACACACCCACACACTAACACACACACCCACACACACACACACACACACACCCACACCCTCCCTCCCTCTCTCACTCTATGTCACCTTTGTTTCTCCAAGGTACACAGGCCAACACGAGCGGTGGCCGTAACCACGGTTACGAGGACACAAACACACGGGGAGACGGGTGCGGCTGCGGCGGCGGCGACGGCGTCCGCAGACACCGGTGGCGTTGGGCCGGGGGATCCGCCGCCGCGCCCCGGGGACCCCGAGCGCCTCAGCCATGCACTGGGTTTCCATGGTTAGGCTGTGATGAATGGGACTCGCTGGGAGTCAATGAGATAGTGCAGTGCTATAAGTCAACGCTGCTCAGCACCCCTCCCCTCCCACACACACACACACACACACACACACACACACACACACACACACACACACACACACACACACACACACACACACACACACACACACACACACACACACACACACACACACACACACACACACACACAGATGCAGGATGCCGCCAACGGAGACACACAGAGACACACCCACACACAAACACACGCAGGGAGGAGTATAGGGTTGCACATACACACAGAACCGTACACATAAAGACAAACACACACAGGGACGCACTTACACACACACAGAACAGAACCCCACACACACACACACACACACACACACGCATGCACATACACGCAAGGACCCTAGACAAACACACAGAAACGCATAACAGCACATATACACACACACACACACACACACACACACACACACACACACACACCCACACCAAACACACGCACACAGAAGTGCACATATGCAGATGCACACACCCTCCCACCCACATTCACATTAATAATATACGCACACACACATAGCAATGCACACCCCAAACACACATCATCACAAACACACACACACAAAAAGTCGATGGGGTTGTCGTGTCCCATAATTCAAGAGGAGAGAAGATACGTCCACTTTCACCGGGGGACAATTGAATGAGCACATTCTCCAACAGAGACACGCACCTGCAAACACACAGACGAACACACAGAAACACACACACAGACACGTAGAAATAGTCAAATCCAACTGGGCTGGAACCGAGGGGGAACGAAATGACGCACCACATGACGGCTTTTAAACGTGTGAAACCTGTGTGTCTGTGTGCGTGTGTCTGTGTTTTTTCTATAAAAATTATTTTAACATCCTTTTTTATTCGTTTTTTTCGATTTTAACATCCAGCACCTCCGTTTGATGTTCATAAACCGCAAGTCTTGCCCGGTTATAATTTATATGATTATTATTTTGAGCGTTATTAATTTTGTACGTTTTTTTTACCAAAAATCCCTAATTAATTGAGGCAGGCTTCCTTCTCATTAGGGTGACTGGTGATCAGGGTCCCTCGAGGCACCAGCGATCCCTCAACAAGCCTCTTCAGGTTCAATCTGTCACGAAGACGTTACGTTTCAGGAGTACTCTGATTTGGTTTGGCAGTGGAGAGGCAGAAAATGCCGACGAGATGTAGAAGTCCTCTGTCTGTTGGTTGGAAAACTGTTACCAGAGCTACCCCACTCACCGCCGCGGACGTCATCCCTGTGCTGAGCGGTACGGTTGAGGGGTGCTGGCTGGATCCCCTCCCTCTCAAAGCACCTACAGGCCTGTGTGTTGAATACAGGCCCGTACCAATCCGCACGGTCACAACGCAGGAGAGCGATTGTACTCGTTATCGATGAAACCATAATGAATTCAAGTGATTTATGATTGTTTAATCAATGCACTTTTAAATACACTCCATGGATATGCGGCAGATCGGCAGGAAGAGAGAGAGACAGACAGACGGACTGACGGACAGACGGACAGACGGACAGACGGACAGACGGACAGACGGACAGACGGACACAAGGAGAAGTGCTCCATCATCAAACCAAAAGATTATCACCGTAGAACCGAACATCGTCCTGATTTCAAACCACTTAACAAAACCTGGTCCTGAAACAGACCCTGATCCACAGTGGCAGGGGGGGCCGGTGTGAGGGACCCCCAGGGTGAGTCCCCGAACATACTCGCCCACTCACCTCGACTCGGACCTGTTGCCTCTCCGGGGGCTACAGGCCCGCCTGCCTGGGCCCTGACAACTCCCCTCCTTGTTCCCGCCCCCCCCCAGGCCGCCCCGCGCCAGATGTGGAAATTGCAGGTCTTGCCAGAGGTTTTCATTGGCAAGGTACTCGTGCTCCGAGATACACCTAAGTGGGATTTTCCTCCCAAAAATGTATTTTTGTGTGTTTTTTTCTTTTTTTTTTTCTTCCCCTAAAGTGTGATTACTGAGCCAGACCAGATTCCCAAACGGTCCGTTGGGCTTCGGGAGACGGGAATACACTCCGGCGGGTCTGGACGCCGTCGTGATTGGTCGGTTGGACCGATGATGTCAGAGGGGGAGAACCAGGAGGTACAGGTTGGTTTGTTGTTGCAGTTCATGTGTGTGTGAAATGACAGAGACGCACACACTGTGCACACACACAGGCCTGACATGAGGAGCAGCGGTTGAATCTTAATCTTCATCCTTATATCAAGGCCCATTATAAAAATAGACCTTAGATTAATATAATTATTAGCATTATAAACTACTCCTGCATTTTACATATAAGGTAATACATTTAGGGCATTTAGCAGACGGGTTTATCCAAAACGACTTACAATAAATCCATTTTTAGAAGAAAAGAAACAACAATATATCTCTGTCGGTAGAATAGGGATGTTCAAAGAACAAGTGCCAAGAACTTACAATTGCTAGGTTAACCCATTCTCTGTATACAAAAAGAAGAAGCTAGGATAAGATGCTATGCAAAACTAAGTGCTATTTCTAAGTGCCAGGACGTACAAAATACATTAGGTGTGTACACTAAGTGCCAGGACGTACAACAGACACAAGTGCGTTCATTAAGTGCCTGGATGTACTACACATAATAAGTGCATAAGAGGGGTATTTTTAGGAGAATAAGAGAAGAAGGGGTGGATGGATGGTATTGCAAAACCCAATACAACACAATAACAATCATAAATATTATTAGAATTGAATAAACTCTGGACCACACTCCGAAAAGTGCAGAACACGCGGTGGGTTGTTCATTCCAGAGGGGCTGTTGATTAAAACACCAGTTTAAAATAAAGCTCATTAAAGCACCAACAATCACAAACATTTGTGATAATTATCATTATATTATTATTATCATTAAATTAACAAAGAACAAACCATCCTTTAAGATATGTCCCAAAAAATATTTACAAGCCCAGGCTCAACCTAAGTTCCGGCACTGTTGTCCTCAAAAGGTTCACAGAGGAGGACTCATGTCCATCAATATGACACACGGCTGGAGGGACTGTCAGGTTGGGAGGCCCTGCCTGGTGTAACTGATGTCAAACACACAAAGACAGCCTTGAAACAAACATATTCAGCCTCCGGCAAGAGTCGATGGCATTCAACAATGGAGAAGAATATCATAAATACCTATCCACTTAAATAATGACAACAGTTTACAGGACAGTAAAAATTAAAAAGGAATACGCTACATAACTTCTCATAAACTCACCCAACCCATATAATTAAGTACTGTAGCTCACAATGAAATTATTCTTTAATTAACCATCCAATTTGAAATTAAGGCACGGTGTTATGGTATCAATGGATAAGGCTTACTCTTTTAAATATGTTTCAACCTCCAAACATTTGGATAAAGCACAGTTCATTTGGCATATTAAATGTAGCAAGCTAAATAGTCAATTTTACTTCCTGTCCCTTAATAGCTTAACATCTAACAGGAACTTGCCTTCAAAGGTGTCTACCAGGCTGTCCAGCTGCCAATCAGTCAACTTTCTCTGACAAAATGTCCGTCAGGGTCAGTCCCGAACTCTGTCGCATACCCACAATAAATTCAAGTTTGGTCGTGTTTGTTGGCTAGCTCGCCTTGCAGCTAAAAACATGTCAATAATTTTCCATTGCCCTTCATGCTAGCTAATTTACTCACCACCCGATGTGGTTATGTCAATCTAATGGTTTTCTCAAATAGTCTCCAAACTGAAGGGCAGAATCGCCACAGTTAGCAGAAAAGGAAAACAGACAGCTTGCAAGCATTTATCTTCCTGAGTCAATGCCAAGCTAGTTTCAGAGGATGGTCCATGGCAGCGGCATCTGCCAAATTAGCTAGTTAACTTTAAACAACCCTGTTCTGCTCACTGCGGTCAACAGTTACTCAACTCAGATCGAACTGTTGTGCGCCCGAAAACTCGAGCCCGTCCGATCGCTCGAAATTCCAAGCCAATCAGATCTCTCAAAAACCCCAGGCAATCACATCTCTCAAAAACCCAAGCCATTCAGATCGCTCGAAAACCCCAAGCAATCAAATTGCTCCAAAGAAAAATGGAAATTAAAGTGCTGTTACATAAATGCTCTATGCTAAAGTTCTTGAATAAATAAATAATGAATTGAACGTAAAGCTAAAAAGGTTATACTGTATTTCTTTTTTAAACTGTTTCGTAACACACAGTTTAGTATATGAATGTTCAACGTATGTTTCTAATCCAAAACGAATGTTCTCCGTCAAGCAAGTCGGCAAGAGCTCATTGGAACATCTTTATGGAAAATATAACACGATAAAAATGTTGATTAGAAAGACATTAAGAAACCAGCTGCTGCGACAGAAGATATAATCTCCTCTTCGATCCCATCCTTCTGTCCAAAAAGCTCACGAATGTCCTTCAGTTTGACAACTCGAGCCCGTGCAACTTAATCAACGCCGGCTCACGCTTTTCATCCATCAATGATTGGGATTGGTTTAAGGACTTCTGCACACACTGATGTTGCATCATCATCTTTTTTGAGTGCACTACTTTATTTCGACCACTAATAGTTATTTTTACCTGAAAGAGAATAAAAACTTGAGTTGAACCAGGAGGGGAGAAGGTGTACAGAAAGACAGACCTAGACAGATGGATGGACAGATAGATGGATTGGGGGTGAAGGCATTGACACAGATCAGAGGAGGCAATCTCACACACACACACACACACACACACACACACACACACACACACACACACACACACACACACACACACACACACACACACACACACACACACACACACACACACACACACACACACACTTTTTTGACAGTTAGCAAAGCGAACAGCTTTTCCATCACCCTCCTTATATCATCCACCATGTAGATGAATACCCTTCTCCAACTAACCATTCCTCTCTTGCTAATCCAACCATCTTCTGCTCTCTCTCTCTCTCTCTCTCTCTCTCTCTCTCTCTCTCTCTCTCTCTCGAATATCTGTTTGAGTTTAGTTTTGCCACACACACACACACACACACACACACACACACACACTTGATGTAAGAGGAAATAAATGGTTCTAAGGTGGGAGAGGTGTTTTGCTTCCTGTTGTTTTATTCAAACTCGCCCTCCATCTCTCTTCCTCTCTGTAACTGTTCCTTCCGTTCCCAATTTCACTTTATCTTCATCTTTTGGCTCCACGCCAGCAATTCATGTTCCTGCTCTTGTGATGCATCTCGCTGATGTATCACTTTTTTCACTTTTTATCCTTCCTTTTTCTATGTATCCTTATTACGTGTCCCTCTCAACCTCCCTCCTCCTATGTCTCTCTCCGTCCCAATCTATCTCTTACTATCTCCATCTCTACAGTACCCCATATTTAGAGATATATATATTTTTCTACATCTCTGTATTTCTCTCTCTCTCTCTCCCTCTCTCTCTATATATACACATATATCTTTACCACCCCTTTCTCTCTCTATGTCCCTCCCTCTCTCTCCCCCCGGCAGATGGAGATATTCTAATGAAATCAGCCTTGCCTGTTCCCATCTGGGTGAGAAATGAATTCCACTGGGTTTTAAATGAGTGAATATACAATGAGACACAGGAATAGAACATGGGCAACAAAGAAAGAAATAAAAAAGATTTAGAGGCTTTTAAGGATTACTACTCTCCTCTCCTAATCCTTATTAAGTAGTTTATTAATTACACAGTTCTTCTTCAACTGTACTCACTGTACTTTTCGTTTCATCTAATTATTTTCCTCCCCCCATTGTCAGGTCTTCCTGTCGTTCTTTGTGCATTACGGCTTTTAGCAGTATGGGCTTTATTTTCATTAGCTAGTGTTAGCTCTACGTTAAGTTAGTGCTAGCCGCTAGTAAGTTAAAGGGTAGTCTGGTAGAGCACAGCCTTTCCATACAGAAAGTCTAGGACACAGCGTTGACTAACTGTGGCAAGAACCGCCTACTTGAGGTCTTGATTGACATGCAAGCACAACCAGTCAAAGGCAGCATGCCGGGAACAGTACTTCTAGAAAAACAGACCCATGGTGAAACAACTGTGATTTAAATTGTGCATGACAACAATTGCTTGGTGGTCAACGAAAAAAATATTAAAAAGACATTCCGCGTCTGGACTGAGTGAACCAATGGGTAGGAATGAACAGATTTGCCCGCGTCACACCAGAGCTTCGTCTGCATTACTGTTATTGACAATGCTGACAGCCAATGAGAATCTTCAGCTTCTTGGATACAATACAAATGTAAGAGGCTGAAAATAGTTACGGTATGGTAAATGGGTTTTAGCCAACGTCTGTTCTTTGGAGGAGCATTTGGAGATCATGCATTTATTTTGTGTGAAATGTGGGTTTTGCTGTGTGTGCGTGTGCGTGTGCGTGTGTGTGTGTGTGCGTGTGTGGATGTTTAGCTGGATGTATGTGTGTGTTTATACATGTGTGCATGCGTATACGTTTAAGTGTGTGTGCGTGTGTCCAGCCTATCTCTCTTGGTGTGACTGTTTTCTTAGGTGTGTTTTCAGGAAGGGAGCTGTCAGACATGATGACTTACGTCAGACACACACACACACACACACACACACACACACACACACACACACACACACACACACACACACACACACACACACACACACACACACACACACACACACACACACACACACACACACACACACACGGCTAAATTCATAGATGTTGCCAAGCTGTTAGCTAGTTAGGGAACAAGGAAGTCATTCAGAGAAACTGCACCTGCTTTTAAAATGGTTTAACAGCCAATTACATTTAGAAACAGACAAACACACATGTCGGGACACACTCATGCACACTCACACACACACACACACACACACACACACACAAACAGAAGCGGACACGCAAATGCACACATACACACGGACAAACACACGCACAAACACCCACAAACACACACACACACACACAGTTAAATTAAATCAAACTCACTCTGTTGAGTAGTGGCCAGCGTAATTATAGATATAACGAGGGAAAGAGAAACAACTTGGACGGGCGAGTGAGAGAGGGGCGAGAGACCATGGTACAATAGCCAGAGAGAGAGAAAGAGAGCGAGCAATTGGGTAGGTGTGTGAGAGTGATCCGTGACACGTTGAGTAGTTCTGTGTGTGTGATACATGAAATAAAAAAATCCAAACCAATCACAGTGACTCCTGAGCGTGATCGGTCAAGAAAAAGACAGATCTCAACCAATGGCTGACCAGAACAAACAAACAGACAGACACAAGTCAAGTACACAGGCAGTAAGTCATGTTGTTGTGTGTGTGTGTGTGTGTGTGTGTGTGTGTGTGTGTGTGTGTGTGTGTGTGTGTGTGTGTGTATATATGTGTGTGTGTATCTGTTTGTGCATGTGCACGTGTGCACGTGTGCAGTGTAAATGGCCTCCATTGATGCCTGTGAGAAGGTCATCTCATCATCTCGGCAAGATTTTCCTCCGCTCTATTTTCCATGGCAGCGCTCTGACTGTGTGTGCATGCGTATGTGTGTGCACATGTGTGTGTGTGTGTGTGTGTGTGTGTGTGTGTGTGTGTGTGTGTGTGTGTGTGTGTGTGTGTGTGTGTGTGTGTGTGTGTGTGTGTGTGTGTGTGTGTGTGTGTGTGTGTGTGTGTGCGCGCGTGCGTGCGCTCGCGTGTGCATGTGGTTGTTTGTGCGGTGAGTGTTTACGTCGTCGCCGCCCGGGGGGGCGAACCTAAGTGACAAACGCCTCCGCCCTCTGGAAGATGTGCAAATTGAATTCTGGGTAATTTCTTACAGCACCTAGCGGCCCCTCCTCGCCGCTGAGATGATGGCACATCATTTGCATGTGGGAAGTACCAGGTGGGACGTTAATGGACCTCTTGATAATAACAGGACGGGACAAGCAGTTATGTATTTTTCCCTGGAAGACGAAACCCCCTCTGCAGCTGAGCGGAGACACACTGTAAACTGAGGCGGGCCCCAGAGAGGCCCCGGAGAGGCCCCCGGAGAGGCCCCGGAGAGGCCCCTGGAGCGGCCCCAGAGAGGCCCCAGAGAGGCCCCAGAGAGGCCCCTGGAGCGGCTATAGGAGCCCACCACTCGAGGTTTATTACCGCCCATCAAGTGCCTCGGAGCAAGGCACACAGTTTGTGGGAAATGGATGTGATGCTAAGGGGTGTGTGTGTGTGTGTGTGTGTGTGTGTGTGTGTGTGTGTGTGTGTGTGTGTGTGTGTGTGTGTGTGTGTGTGTGTGTGTGTGTGTGGGGGGGGGGTGAGAGTGGGGGAGAGGATGAGAGAGAGGGATAGGTGTCAAAGGAGAGAGAAGTGAAGAAAGAGATGCGGAGAGAAAGGTGAGGAGAGAGTGAGAGAGAGAAGGGGTGAGAGAGGGAGAGAGAAAACAATAATGACGAGAGAGTGAATGGCTATGATGATCACATGATGGCAAGATCATGAATACAATTATAATATGAAAGGAAACAAAGCAATCAGACTAAACATGTGATCCATAATCTATCTCCTTATTCCCTTATCTAAAATCCACGGTCAAACTGGTTTGATTTGAAGCCCTACTTGAAAATATAGCGTTTCTTATATATTACCGTATTAATTCAGTTTAAATATCGTGATTTGGTCCGTAAACAGTCTGCCTGTCCCCTCCCTAAAGTTGTTTGAAAACAAAATACGATTTGAAAAGCTCCGTCTTTAGAGGTTCTTTCCGTTTATTTATGTCATCATTTAACCAAATGGGCGTTCAAATAAACAAACACAAGTTCTGTCGTACGCGCTGACCACAGCAATGCTCTCGCCTCGGATTCCTTCCAACAACAAACGCTTGCAACGTGTGTGGTTATCTCTCTCTCTGTGTGTGTGTGTGTGTGTGTGTGTGTGTGTGTGTGTGTGTGTGTGTGTGTGTGTGTGTGTGTGTGTGTGTGTGTGTGCAGTTTTCCTTTCATTTTGTGTCCTTGCAAAGCACCAATGTTGACTAGTTGTAATGAGTTTAATAGTTCCATCATTATTTCTACCAACCATCAACACTGATGCAACACTCACATACACACACACACACACACACACACACACACACACACACACACACACACACACACCATAATGGCTACACAGTAATCTCGACACACACACACACATCTGCTTTGTCACTTTTCCATTTGGCGCTTTTTTCCAATTGAGGTAAATAATGAGGAACACCAACGTAGACTGAATGCGTGTGTGTGTATGCGCGCACGCGCGTGTGCGTGTGTGTGTGTGTGTTTGTCTGCGTGGGTATGCATGTGTGTCTGTGTGTGTGTGTCTGCAGGAGTGCATGTGCGCGTGTTTACGTGCGTGCGTATCCGTGTGTGTGTGTTTACGCGCGTGCCTATGTGTGTGTTTACGTGCGTGCCTATGTGTGTGTGTGTGTGCGTGTGTGCGTGTGTGTGTCCAGACCGTCCGCTAAGCTGCCGGTGGAACGGTATGATGTCGTAGCAGAACCAGGGGATTAGGTGCCGGCCGGGTGGTTCTGCAACGCTCCAGTGCTGGCCCCACCGCAACACATGCTGGAGAGACCCAGGGAGACAGGGAGAGAGGACGGGGAGGGGGGAGAGACCCGGGGAGACAGGGAGAGAGGACGGGGAGGGGGGAGAGAGACCCAGGGAGACAGGGAGAGAGGACGGGGAGGGGGGAGAGACCCGGGGAGACAGGGAGAGAGGACGGGGAGGGGGGAGAGAGACCCAGGGAGACAGGGAGAGAGGACGGGGAGGGGGGAGAGACCCGGGGAGACAGGGAGAGAGGACGGGGAGGGGGGAGAGAGACCCAGGGAGACAGGGAGAGAGGACGGGGAGGGGGGAGAGACCCGGGGAGACAGGGAGAGAGGACGGGGAGGGGGGAGAGAGACCCAGGGAGACAGGGAGAGAGGACGGGGAGGGGGGAGAGACCCGGGGAGACAGGGAGAGAGACCCAGGGAGACAGGGAGAGAGACCCAGGGAGACAGGGAGAGAGACCCAGGGAGACAGGGAGAGAGACCCGGGGAGACAGGGAGAGAGGACGGGGAGGGGGGAGAGACCCAGGGAGACAGGGAGAGAGACCCAGGGAGACAGGGAGAGAGACCCAGGGAGACAGGGAGAGAGACCCAGGGAGACAAGGAGAGAGGACGGGGAGGGGGGAGAGACCCAGGGAGATAGGGAGAGAGGACGGGGAGGGGGGAGAGACCCAGGGAGACAGGGAGAGAGGACGGGGAGGGGGGAGAGACCCAGGGAGACAGGGAGAGAGACCCGGGGAGACAGGGAGAGAGGACGGGGAGGGGGGAGAGACCCGGGGAGACAGGGAGAGAGGACGGGGAGGGGGGAGAGAGGCCCGGGGAGACAGGGAGAGAGGACGGGGAGGGGGGAGAGACCCGGGGAGACAGGGAGAGAGGACCGGGGAGACAGGGAGAGAGACCCAGGGAGGGGGGAGAGAGACCCAGGGAGACAGGGAGAGAGGCCCGGGGAGACAGGGAGAGAGGACGGGGAGGGGGGAGAGACCCAGGGAGACAGGGAGAGAGACCCAGGGAGACAGGGAGAGAGGACGGGGAGGGGGGAGAGACCCGGGGAGACAGGGAGAGAGGACCGGGGAGACAGGGAGAGAGACCCAGGGAGGGGGGAGAGAGACCCAGGGAGACAGGGAGAGAGGAGCAGGGAGACAGGGAGAGGGGAGCAGGGAGACAGGGAGAGAGCAACGGGAGAGGGGAGGAACGCGAGCTAGATTAGGGAAGATTAGACCGAAGGAGAGGACGACAAAGAAAGAAAGAAAGGAACGAAAGACAAGAAAGACAAAAGAAACAAACAAACAAGTCAAGTAAAAAGAATGTAGAAAGATAGAAACTTTAAGAAAAAGTAGGATAAATAAGGAACGAAGGAACAAAAATAAATGTAAAGAAAAAATAAAAGAAAAAGATACATACAAAAAAAAAGATACATAAATACAATGAGGCAGGAAGAATGTGTGAAAAGCGCGAGAGGAAATAAAACAAAAACAAAAAGGGATCTGAATGCATCGACTCATATGAACCGTTGAACCCATCCTTTCAACTTAGAGCGAAAGCAGAAGGTCTCGCAAATCAGAAATGCCAGTGGAACACACACCCTGCATGGTATGGGTATCCATGTTTATCCCTAATCAATACAGCTCCCCGTTCCTGATACAATAGAAGTCATTTGGTTTGGTTTACCCGCACAAAAGATGTCAAAGGAATGAAGGAAGCTTTTTCCCCATTCCTTTGACGTCTTTTCAAGGGGTAATTATTTAAAAAATGACCCAAAGTGAACAACAGACAGACAGACTGGGTGAGAGAGAGAGAGAGAGAGAGAGAGAGAGAGAGAGAGAGAGAGAGAGAGAGAGAGAGAGAGAGAGAGAGAGGACACAAAGAAAAAAGACACATTGACCACGAAAGGAGAGCGCAAAGCGAAAAACAATCTTCCGACATCAAAGCAGGACATCGGATCTGTTTTTTATTTCAAATCTACGGTTCCGAAAAACCAAAACAAAGAGAGAGGCGAGGGCAATCCCATAATTGCTACAATGTTCCGATGAAGAGAAAATATTTGAATACATTAGTGTGTTTATGTTATTGTTCAAGTAGAAATGCGCTTAAAGCATTTTAAAATATTTAACTTTGGTTTTAGTGGATTCTTGCTGTTCCTCTCTATTGTTTATCAGAACACACAACATGTGTGTGTGTGTGTGTGTGTGTGCGCGTTTGCGTGTGTGTGTGTGTGTGCAATAAGAAAAAATGCCACCCACGCTATATACCAGCAGCAGACATATATTAGAAACATTGTGTCTGTAAGCCCAGAGTACGAGGGGGTGTTTATGAAAAAGCATTATAGTTACACTATTCATCACATCGCTTACAGCCGCTCTCTCCTTTAGCCTCTCTCCCTTACGCTCTCGCTCTCTCTCTTCTCTGTATATTGCTAATTATACATGGCCCACGCTTTGAAGTGGTGGCAGGACTGCGTGTGAGTTTAGATGCTTTAATGAATAGGCCGTTTTGTTTTGCTTATTTCTGCAGCGTGTCGGAAAACGGAAAGTTTGATGGCGTGTTTCTACCACTGAACTCTCCTCTCCTCTCCTGTCCTCTCCTCTCCTGTCCCCTCCTCTCCTCCCCCTCTTCTCCTCCCCTCCCCTCTCCTCCCCTCCCCTCTCCTCTCCCCTCTTCTCCTCCCCCCTCCTTTCCTCCCCTCCCCTCTCCTCCCACCTCCTCTCCTCCCCCCTCCCCTCCCCTCTCCTCCTTTCCTCCCCTCCCCTCTCCCCTCTTCTCCTCCCCCCTCCTTTCCTCCCCTCTCCTCCCCCCTCCTCTCCTCCCCCCTCCCCCCTCCTTTCCTCCCCTCCCCTCTCCTCCTTTCCTCCCCTCCCCCCTCCTCTCCTCTCCCCTCTCCTCTTCTCCTCCTCCCCCCTCCTTTCCTCCCCTCCCCTCTCCTCCCCCCTCCTCTCCTCTCCCCTCCCCTCCTCCCCCCTCCTTTCCTCACCTCTTCTCGCCTGCCCTCTCTTCTCCTCTCCTGTCCCCTCCTCTCGTCTCCTCCCCTGTCGCCTCCTCTCGTCTCCTCCCCTCACTCCCTTGTCTCCTCCCTCCTCTGACCTGTCTGGCTCGGGTTCGCTCTCTCAGCTCTTTGCCTTTGGACTCTCCTCAGACTTGGTTTATTCATATTTGAATAATAATCTCACACCCTTTAAAATCTTCAATACTCACTTCTATACTCTTCCACATATGTTTCTCCTTGTTTGAACTTTGTTTACTTAAAGTAATATGGACATATATTTGTTTCATGGATTATTTTTGTGTCTGCATACAAGCATGAGTGTGTGCGTGTGTGTGTGTGGATTCAACTGCCATTGTTATGTACTCTGAACATGCATAATGATTATGTTTCCATAAGGTTGTTCTATCGAAAATAGAGTAGTCGCTGAAAACCAATATACAAAGTATAGCTATATTTGTTTTTGTGTGCATAAGTTTGTGTAGGCATTTGTGAGTGTAACAGTAAGTGAGGGCGAGTATGTGTGTGTCTTCACGAGCGTGCGTGCGTGTGTCTGAGTGAAAAAGAGACCAAGAGAATTACTGCTTTCCCCCCGTGTTGTATGATTAAATTTGTCTGCAGTACCTTCACAATTGTTGTTCTTGTATGCCAGCCAAGATGTAAAAGCTATCGCACTCTTTCTCCCTTAGCTCGCGCACACACACACACACACACAGCCTGCTTTATAAAAAGTTCTCTGTGTGTACAGTTGTGGATGTGAGCCAATAATTCATTTCTACTACAATATTACTCAGGTATCACACACACACACACACACACACACACACACACACACACACACACACACACACACACACACACACACACACACACACACACACACACACACACACACACACACACACACACACACGGTAATGGCTTCACCATTACTTTGCCCTAAACCCCTAAACTAACAAAGACGTCCACTTTAGCCCAGCTAAACACAAGCTCTGCTCGCTGCAGTATCAGACCTCGATACCCCGGGCTGTGTAGAGAGGCCGGGTGTATACTGTGGAACATTACATCTAACAAAACATGAAGATATGTCTCCATGCATGCATTCAACTCCCTACATCGGGTGGGAAAAGTCCAACAATAGGGTTTTTCAGATAAGAGGTTTTATGTTTTTCACAGGGTGAGGGTATCAAGTCGATTGCATGCAACGTGGTGTTTCATTTGTGATGTATTTAAATGGAATGTGTATCTTTCTTTGTAGAAAAGTGTTGCTGAGAGTGCTGATGTTTTTCTTTGGTTTCTAGGGGTGATAATTAGTAGCTGGTGTATGCATATGCATTGGTGAGTGTGTAGGCTTGTGCTTGTGTTTATTGTTATAGGGTATGGATAAGTGTGTATATGTAGAGGTGCGTGTACGTATGCATGTCTGTGAGAATGAGAATGAGTGTGCGTGTGCGTCCGTATAGGTAACACACAAGTTGTGTGTCAGTGAGTCAATTTAAAATCTGTTGCTCTCCCACTTTTCTTCCTGTCTGATTATAATTCAGGAGAAATTTAGATCTGAATAATAACGGCTGCTGCTGCTACCTAGAAGCCTTTTATGGGACGCAGCCATATTAACTCCTGCTCCCCTCAGCCGTGCACCGGGGTTGCATAATGCCTTGCCCAAGGGCGACGGGTCAAAATCTCACACTCTATTTCCCGGGCCACATTTGACTCAGGATGCAACCTTTACACTTCACACTCAAGAACACGTTTCACTTTAGACCTCTCTTAGTAATAGCGTTTTTATCAATCGCGTTGGCTAAATCCTCAAATGACAATCACTATTTGTCGTTCAAGACAAATAGCGTTTTTTATCAATTGCGTTGGATAAATCCTCTTTTTGTCGTTCGAGAAATTACCCGTTCCATTATCCTATCTGTCGGACATACACATATTTACCATTAACATCTATGACATGGAATATTTGTGATGTCTGCTGAATCTGCCAATTACCTGCCAGGTGATATAGAGATTAAATAGCAATCAAAATCTTAACAATCAACCAATTATGTTTCAAAGCATATAGGCTTATATGGATTTTGCCCAACGCCCAATCCAATAGCGGAAAAAGGTGACAGAGTACATCTTTACCTGACTGAGTAGTGAGTACTCTCAGTGTGATACACATTGAGCTAGATAAAACTGACATTCTGGTAAAGCACAGTGAGCATTCAGTGCCAACAAAAAAGGAGAATAAAATGAAATTTGTATATAAGAAACATTCCCAGACCTGACTGCCACAATGAAAAAACATTTAAACATTTTGTCCAGTATGGCTAAGAAGATGGTGGCATTGGCGAATTTAGTGACACAACGAGTAGGTTTTGAAGCATGAATGGAGTGTTTTGGGTGAGTAGATCCATTTTGCAGAAATAAATTAGAGTTGTGATATCCCATAAAACAGTTGTGACAGTTGGAAATCAGTGTAGATACAGTAACCGAAGAGATTGAGAAAAAATATAATCTTAGATCGATGAATAGATAGATGGGTAGCTAGACATTAACATTTTCCTTTAGGGCATTTAGCAGACGCTTTAATCCAAAGCGACTCACAACGGTTCACACACACAGTGGCGGCGGAGTCAAATGCATGCAAGGCGAAAGCCGTCTCGTTGGGGGCAGTTAGGGTAAGTCTAGATAGAGAGAGATATACAGATAGAGAGATAGAGAGATGGAGTGAGAAGGGTATAGATAAATCAAAGGTTCCAGAATACTGGAAACAGTTTCCTCACTGACATGCGCCGACACATTCACAGTGCGTGTATGCCAGTGTATACACAGAGTCATTAGTCACCTATCACAGTTGTAACATGACATCAGGCCCTTCGACCAGACCTCCCCGGAGAGAAGACACACATGTCACACATCTGTCTAAGAACGCCATCAGAAACAGCCTCATGGTGGGAACAAACATCCTAGGGAAATACAAACAAAATCACACGGTCACACGGTGTGACACACACACACACACACACACACACACACACACACACACACACACACACACACACACACACACACACACACACACACACACACACACACACACACACACACACACACACACACACACACGCCTGTCAGTTTAACAAAAATACAGATCCACACACACACACAACGTTCGATTCCCATACTGTCAAGAGTGCAGTCGCCCATCTCCCTTAAAATACATATTTGGAGGGCTTAGTCATATACTACTTGTGTAATGCGTCAACACCTCCGTCTATAGCTCCCTCTGACTCATTCTTAGGCAGCTCTGGCACATGTCAGTTTTCTGCTTCTCTTAACAGAAAACATTTAAAGTACACACCTACATGTATAAGGAGGTACTTGTTTCAAATGTTTTTTTTAATATACTTCAGACCACTACATTGTATTTTCAAGGGCACGTTTTACCTTATTTTATGAGGCCGTAGCGATCACACTCTGAATAATATCCTTGCCATTTATCATGTGTGCTGAAAATGGAAAGATTTAAATCATTTAAAGGTTTTTATTTAAATATGACTGGGATTTACTGGCTCATACATACATTTAACCAGTAGGGCCAACAGACTATACACTCACTATATCTGGACCGACAGCATTAGAATATACAGCACAAACTCAGTTTTCCTATATACTGTATATATATCAAGAATACACACACATGCAAGTCTATTTTATCCAGAGATTAAAACTCGAATGCATCGCATTCACATATAATACATTACAATTGATATCCACAAATTGTGGGGAAAGCCAGAAAAACACACACACACACACACACACACACACACACACACACACACACACACACACACACACACACACACACACACACACACGGGCCCTCCTACTGCCAATGATGCATGTGTCCAATAGAGGATGTATTGATCAGTACCAGACAACAATAGATGGTCAACAGTCAACCGTAAAATACCCTACTGTGCCTGACTGTGTGTGGGAGATTGTGTGTGCGTGTGTGTGTGGGGGGGGGGGGGAGTGTGTGTGTGTGTGTGTGTGTGTGTGTCAGACTGTGTGTGTGTGGTTGAAAGATGATGATAGAGAAAGAGAGAGAGAGTAGAGAGAGAGGCAGAGAGAGAGATAGAGTCTGTGTGGTGTGTGGTTGATTGATGTCGAGAGAGTGAGTGAGTGAGTGAGTGAGTGAGCGAGTGAGTGAGTGAGTGAGAGACAGAGACTTGGAGATGTACCTCAAGGTGTTTGTAGGAGGAGTCTAACAGAGAATGTAAGTGTGTGTGTTCAGTTGAGACGTTGTATGTGTGGGCTTAGTTGCGTGTCCTTTGTTCACCTCAAGCTCAACCTCTGTAATACAACTTGACATTTGCTTTCCACACACACACACACACACACACACACACACACACACACACACACACACACACACACACACACACACACACACACCATGCCAACTTCACACGCACACAGACAGAGGAACACATACACCCTCCTCTATAGAGACACACACACACACACACACACACACACACACACACACACACACACACACACACACACACACACACACACACACACACACACACACACACACACACACACACACACACACACACACACACACACCATATTCCATTACTATAAATTGTGCGTATAACAGCACTGTTCTGGCTAGCAAGACATTTATATACCCTAATTCTCTCTGCAGACAGACTTAGTGCCTATACACAACAATCCCATCCAACACACACCGCTACGCATGCCAATGAGTTGTAATTTACCTATGTTTATTCAGCAATATATATGTAAATAGGCATATAGGTGACCGGCAGGGTGTGATAGTCCTTGAGACAGAATGTGGATCTCTAATGAATGTGTTAATTGATCAAAGAAAGGTTATTGCGCTGAAAAACACAATGTGTAACATGCTAACAAGGTCCTGGATTCGATTCCCAATGTCTGCAGCCTAACCTGGGGCTAACCCCTTGAGCAGTGCCCTAACTCCTACCTGCTCCTCCCGCATCGGAATTTCCTATAGCCTTGCTTAAAGGTATCCGATTAATACAATTCTAATAGTCAATGTTGGAGCATCTAGTATCGGTGGTTGTTGCTGTGGTTTACTTGTGGCTAAAGCGTTCATCTGCTCATCAGCTTCGGCTAATTAACCACAGCTAGCTTGTTACGTATCGCCGCGGCGCGGCGCTAATGGCAGACGGAGCACTGGACCCCTGTTTGTAGTCCCGGCGCTAATGCTAAACTTAACTGTTTTTAAAAGATTGGAGTGAAAGCTAAGATTGAGGGGCGGGTGAGTTTCAGTGAGTTTCAGTGAGTTTCAGTGAGTGAGTGAGTGAGTGAGTGAGTGAGTGAGAGAGAGAGAGAGTGATAGAGGGGGGTGGGCGAGAGTGAGAGAGGGGGGGGGGGGGGAGAGAGAGAGAGAGAGACATAATGAAAAGAAAGACAGTGAGCTAGCTGGACAAAAAGCAACAGAAGAGACAAAGAGAGTGTGACAGAGACATCTAAAATGTTCCTGTTTCATCAAAATAAGTGCTGGTAAAACTTAGCTGTAGTCATTCCCCGATGTAATAGACAAAGTTATATATATATTCTGTTATGAGATTTGGTCGTGTGGCCTCTCATTCCCTTAAGTGAGAATCTACTTCCTCGGCAAGAGTGAGTTAATGACACTGAAGCCATCGGAGTGATGCACATGGCTGTCGATTTTTTTCCTCTCCCTCTCTCTCCCGACATTTATTCTTTGTTCTTATTACCTATAATAAATCGCTTTCAGGTTCCCAACTGTCAGTCTTTTTTTATTTTTACACCTCTCTAGATGCTCCTGCTTACCGGGTAAACAAAGGAAATATTAAAATGTTTCATTTTCAAGAAAGCCCTTAAAGACATTTTGAGGGAAACAAGGGGAAAGGAAACTATGATTTTGAATGCCGTGACGCCTGAGGAGCTTCCACCCGTCGTCTGAAACGTAGCGAAATAATCCAATAAAATAAATGTTTTTTTCCTAAATTCAAGTTTAGCAAGTTCCAGAAATGTCAGAACATATTTTAATCAAAACTTTTAAATTAACTTTAATGGGGAAGCACTGATGCTGTCGGATGGGTAAATTAATATTGGAAGAGAAAAAAACATAGAGCACCTGCACACATTTCTGCTTTTGAATTACTTTTTTGTTGTTATACGTACAGAATTTTCTCAGCTGCATGTGGGTAAGTGTTGAAATATGAACAAATAAAAAGCTGATAGTTTCTTACCGCCTATTTGACCTTGCATACCCTCACATTTGTGAAAACACACACACACACACACACACACACACACACACACACACACACACACACACACACACACACACACACACACACACACACACACACACACACACACACACACACACACACACACACACTTGAGTCAGGGGGTCATATAATTGAAAGCTCACCCACCGAACCGACCGGACTCCTTAAAGGCACCCAGACAGTGCAACTTTCGAGGCTTAAAAATGAACATTCAATTTCTAGTCTTTTTTACACGTAGTAAGTTTCAATAACTCCATACCATTACATACCGACATTTAAGCAGCAAAGATGAGACGTCGTTGTGTGGTGAGAACTGATACAAAATCGATAACAACAACAATGCCGCCATTTTCTTTATTTTTTGTAACCTACAATAAATAAAGCAGGCTTCCAGTCAATGGAAAAATGGCTTCTCCCCACCGGCGATTGTTGTTGTTTACGATTTTCTATCAGTTCTCACCACACAACGACGTCTCATCTTTGCTCCTTGAATGTCGATATGTAATGGTATGGAGTTATTGAAACTTACTACGTGTAAAAAAGACTAGAAATTGAATGTTTATTTTTCATTGAATGTTTACATAAAGTTGCACTGGGTGCCTTTAAAGGGATACTTCACCGATTCATAACCGGCGTTCTATCATTATAAAATCGCTAATGTGATAAAAAAAAAAAAAAAAATGCCTCAGTCTAACCCAGTCTTTCCTTAGCCCAGCTTTCCTGATCTAAATTTCTCCTGAAATTACGTCAAATGATGCGTTTGACGTCTTCTCAGTAAAACTTTGCTTGCCTGCTAGAAGGGCCGAGGACTACAAAACACTGCTTCCGCAAAATTTACACAATGTCCGCCATGTTTCTTCACCGCTTAGCTGAAGAACTAGACAAGCAAATTTGTCGAGCAAATTTGAAACAGAGGATGAGTCCCTGTGCTGTAGCGAATTTCAGCGATGCCATTTTCTTCTAGAATAAATGGCTGAATCTGGCGAAGACGGGGCCATGTGTGTTACCTCTCACCCAGGCTTTACGCCTCATCTGAACAGTTGGGTATTGGATACATATTTCCGGACCCAGAAGGTGAACTGGAAACGCCAGCCAAAGCCCGCCGAGGGAAACAGACGCCTGAGCACAGAGTAAGTGTTTGATGTTTTTACTATCAGATTGGCTACGATAGTTCTGAGTCCCTGGGAACGTGACAATGTATTTATCCGAAAGTAGCCAATCTTATTGGCAGAGCATAGGCTACGTTACGTTAGCTTGAAGTCTGTGTAATGCTGCATAGGCTACTCAAGGCATAATTTATCTTGCTTTGCTAATGTTGTTCTCATTCTTTCTTAGATAGTATCGGCTTCCTATGTTGTCAAGGCCATTAACCAGCACCAGATGGGCAGTACCGTGACTACCAGGAGACAGTAGATGCTCAAGATGAGCTGTGACAATTTTGACTCTAGCAAACGCACCCTACACGTTTTATTTTTGTAAATAGTTCATATTTTTTCATGAATAAAACTTCAAATTCATGTTGGTTATTGTGATTTCTTTACTAACCCAAGTGCTGTTATACTAAAGTAGGCCTACTGTATAAGATAAAGACTTATGTCAACTGGGGAGAAAAGGTTGAGTACAAATGCTTAATATGCTGAGCTACTGTAATTAGCAAATGTTTTTTATGCCGTACAGTAATATCCAAATGTTACATTTCAAAGAAAGAGAAAGTCTAAACTAGTCAACGTACCACGGGGATATGTTTACACAAAGTTTGCTCGAGCTACCGCTCGCGCTAGTATAAGGGGTCCTTCCCCTCCGAAACGGAAACAGGCGGGCGGTGCAGCGAGCACAATTGGAGGATTAATTACTTTGAGCCAGAGAGACCACTTTCTGCATTTTCTCAGGCTAGGATGAACCGATTTCCTTTTTTTTTTGCACATTTATAATACATAGAATTACTTACTTCAAATAACCTTCATATCTTCGCCGGTGAGGTATCCCTTTAAATGGACACTTCACCCATTTGCATTAGGCTTTGTATCGATAGAAACCCACTCATGTTTTTTAATGGTCTTGCATCCTTCCCTCATTTTCCCCTGAGATGGGTGTCATGACACGCTCTACTTGAGCCAAGTGGTCCTGACAATGGGAGGGATCCATCTCTACCTCTAACACTTCCTGCTTTAAATGACCCAAAATGACGATTTATGCTTCATTTAAAGCAGAAAGGGGAGGGGGGGAAGGCTGTAATAAACTGCAAGCACTCATTTCCAAACCCGCCTATAGGGGGTGGGACACACTGACGCTACAGACCTATTACAGATCAGTGCCAGTGGCTGGGACTTAGGGGTGTATGGTATAAATGGTGTAGCAAGTACACCAGTGTGAATTTGCGCTACGGTATGGATTTTGACGTTACCGTGTGACCGGTGTGTCCGGTAGATCACACGAGCGCTAAAGAAGCAATGAGTAGGCTACCAGAGACGCAGTCGTTTGTTCATAATACCATCTGGAGGCGCACACAGCTTTTGGCCCTGTTCTATAAGATATTCTAGAACACTCCGGGAGCTCCGGCGGGAGACCTGGAGCTTTATATCTAAATAATATAATCTAATATATAGTCATATATAATATATAAGATAATATCTCGGCCAAAAGCTGTGTGCGCCTCCGGATGATATTGTGAATAAATGACTGTCGGGTTCTCCGACATCTCTGGTCCTTCCACATCAAACTGAAGTCGTGGTTCAATCTGGACTTCAGAGAGTCAAAGCCAACGTTTTTTCCCCAAATTCCTCCTCCACCATGGCCAAGAATCAATAAACGGGTCTTATTTTGCAAACCCGCAGAAGCCTGAACCCGCAAATTACATTCCGGACCCGACCAGACCCGCTATAAATTGATACCGAGCCCGACCAACACCTGAAGGAACAATTAGACACATTCGATGGAATGCCGGGGAATTACACTATCTGCTGCTTTAGCACATCATCCACTGTGGACGGTTTTAGTTGACTCCTCCGCTCCTGAATAACATATCCAGCACCGGAGGGGTCTCGCTCGCAATCGCAAAACCCGTGA
Organism: Gadus macrocephalus; assembly: GCF_031168955.1. Taxonomy (NCBI): domain Eukaryota; kingdom Metazoa; phylum Chordata; class Actinopteri; order Gadiformes; family Gadidae; genus Gadus; species Gadus macrocephalus. The sequence continues at coordinate 6,637,315 of NC_082403.1, forward strand.
CCGACCCGCGCTGTTCAGGCGTCCGACCCCACCCGCACCTGTGTCCGACACAATACATTATTTTCACCCGTTTCACCAAATTGTGCGGGTCACTCTTCGGGTGACCCGCATAAATAGATAGATAACCCCCACTACGAGTCTTGTTGTTGAGGAAATACCAGTGACGTCCGAGAACCCAATGCAGTCTTTAATTCATAATATCATTCAGAGCTTTTGGCCGTGATATGATATATTATACTACATTATATAGATACAAATATATATTAGATAATATTATATTCAACGGCAACAATCACTTTCGCCTCCTGCTGCGACTCTGGACTGCAGGGAGTGAACACTGATTGGCTGTTATGTTACGTCCCCCAGGGAGTGAACACTGATTGGCTGTTATGTTACATCCCTCAGGGAGTGAACGCTGATTGGCATTGTGGGAGTTGTCGTCTCCAAGTCCACAAGCACCAAAAACTGTCACTGTCTGCCTTTTCTCGGTCAAGAAGGCACCAAATTAGAAATTGATGTTACTATTCCACTATATATATGATCCACTTTCAATACAGATTCATGTCTCCAACGGTGAAATACTCCTTTAGTAAATTCAATAGTTCTGGGCAAATGTCATGTTACACAGATGAACACACGCCTAAACACGCACGCACACACGCCTAAGCACACACACACACACACACACACACACACACACACACACACACACACACACACACGTCGGTTGCCCTGATGACCACCGACCCGACCAGTAAACAATCCTGCGTGTTGGGCCGCTCCTCCTCCTCCTCCTCCTCCTCCTCCTCCTCCTCCTCCGCCGCCATCTTTGT
>NC_082403.1:6643147-6743147 GCF_031168955.1 Gadus macrocephalus
TTAGCGGCTCTCGTACTTTCACTGAAATGTTAAAAGCCCTAAACTGCATCAAAAGTCAAAGTCAAGTCACACAGCAGTATCAAAGTGATACCATTAACAGAAAGTACAGCGAGTTCCCTCCCTTCCAATCCACTACCCGCTCTGCATTTGCTATCTGGTACTCTGGCTCGTGTAAAACAATCTGTAACGAAGCCTAAGTGAGATAAATCATCCTTTATTAAGTGAGCTTACCGTCTGTTGCCAACTGTTAAGGTTGTTTCCTGTGGCCACTATCAGGGGCCATTTTGTCTGCTCCGGACGATTCTGTAATGCTGAGTCAGATGTTCACACAGCCAAGGGTGTTCAGGGTGTGTGTGTGTGTGTGTGTGTGTGTGTGTGTGTGTGTGTGTGTGTGTGTGTGTGTGTGTGTGTGTGTGTGTGTGTGTGTGTGTGTGTGTGTGTGTGTGTGTGTGTGTGTGTGTGAGCGAGTTTGGGTCGGAGCACAACGTGCATGTGAGCATATGGTCATGTGCGACGTACAGGTGCATCTCAGTCTGTGCATGTGCAATGTGTGCGAGTGTGTGTACACATGTAAATGTGTGAACGTGTGTGTGCGCATATGTGTGTGTGTGCATATGTGTGTGCATGTGCAACTGTGATTTTTTGTGTGTGTGTTTGTGTGTGTGTCAGTGTGCATATGTGCCTGCATGTTCGTGTGTGTGCATGTGCGTGAGTGTGTCTGTGCACAGTGGCCTTTATTACCACAGAGGACTGCAGAATAGAACGGTACACAACGCTCTCACATCAATCAACAGACTGACGCCAACACACACAATCACACGCGCGCGCACACACACTGCATGAACATTTGAATTCAGGTGAGTGATATGATCTCTCTGCTTCTCCCCCTTCAATCCCCAATCTCTCATTTATCTCTCTCTTTTTCTAGTGCGCTCTCTCTCTAACTCTCTCTCTCTCTCTCTCTTTCTCTTCCAGTGCTTTCTCTCTCTCTTTCTCTAACTCTCTCTCTCTCTAATGCTCTCTCTCTCTCTTCTAGTGCTCTCTCTCTTTCTCTAACTCTCTCTCTCTCTCTCTAATGTTCTCTCTCTCTCTTCTAGTGCTCTCTCTCTCTTTCTCTTCTAGTGCTCCATCTCTGTTCATCTCTCTCTCTCTACCTCGCACTGTAGAAAACCATAGCTCTTTTTCCATTTCAAGACTGAAATTAAATTTTGTGCCCACATTGGCAGAGTTGCCTTTGGGCCGCAAAGGGAGCAGGGAGCGAGAGAGGAGAGAGGAGAGAGGAGAGAGGAGAGAGAGAGAGAGACACACACACAGACAGACAGACAAGTGGGGGACTGTGGGGGAGAAACCCATGGAAGAGAAGGCTATAGTGGCGTGGATGGAGTGAAGGTATGAGGGGAGGCAGAGAGGGGAGGGAGAGAGGGGAGGGAGAGAGGGGAGGGAGGGGAAAGGAGGGAGAGGGGGAAACAGAGAGGCATTGTACTGTGTGTACTGCTCCAATCGCTGTTTGCCCTGGTTTCCCCGGCAACGGGGAATACGAGGGCTGATAAGTTAACCAGATGGAGACAAAAGGGGGCAAGGGTGATGGGAGGAGAGTGACACTGAGGGGAAGGGAGATAGAGAGGGGGAGGGGTGGCCGGGGGGAGATAGAGAGAAAAATGTTGAGATATTTTCTGGGGAGAAAATGAAAAATTTAAAGTTGGAAACGTTTGTCTTTGTGTGTCTGTGTTGCTATGAGGCCTACTAATATATACTGTGCCTATTTATTAACTTTATAAAAGACATTGTTATATTACAAACTCCAGTTACTGTCATCAAGCCATGTTCTAGCATGTTCAGGAGGAAAGGAAGAAAGCCTCTCTCTCTCTGTGTGTGTGTGTGTGTGTGTGTGTGTGTGTGTGTGTGTGTGTGTGTGTGTGTGTGTGTGTGTGTGTGTGTGTGTGTGTGTGTGTGTGTGTTCTGTATTTGAATATGTTTTTGGAGTGCTTTCATGATGAAGTGCAGGTCGTTGTCGAGGCCAACTAGAAAGATAATTTTATGATTACGATTTCAAAAGCACAGGGGTGTGTGTAAGATAGAGAGAAAGAGAAAGGGAGAGAGAGCGATAAAGATTCTACCAGGAGACCTGTACAGATGAAAGATTAAACTTTCTCCCTTATGAAGATTGATTTTTACAATCTTGAACTCCTGAAGCAATTGGACTACTGTAAGTGAGCGAGCGAGAGAGAGACAGAGACGGAGACAGAGAGAGACAGAGAGAGAGACAGAGACAGAGACAGAGAGAGAGAGAGAGAGAGAAAGCAAAAGAGAGAGAGAGAGAGCTAGAAAGCAAAAGAGAGAGACGGTGAGAGAGAGATGGAGAGTATAAGAGAAAAATAAGGGGAGTTAAGACAATAATATATTAAAGGGAAGGGAGGGGAAAGGTGTTCAGTGAAAACATTGGAAGGCAGAGCATGGTGGTTATCTTAAATGTAAATACCGGGACATGATTGCGCTTAGTTGTTATGCCATGATGAATTCTAAGTTTGCGTAAAACCTTGTGTAAAAAGCGTTTTTCACTTAGCAGGGGGGCCGGAGTTCTGACGACAGCTGTAATTTTCGGACCAAAGTAGAACATGATAGAATTGAAAAAGCCAATCCAAAACAGAGGAAGTGCTGAGTGTAACAGGAGCGAACTGATTGTTAGGAGCGTGTTGCACATTATCGAGCCGAGGGCCCGGCCGCGAGATGCCTTCGGGGGTCATTTCAAACAGAAATAGAGGCAATTACGGCGACACAAGGTTTGTCTAACAAAGCCACACAGAGAGAGGTGAGATAGCTGTTGACCTGAAACAGCACAAGTGCCAGGACGAAGAGCAGGTTGACTGGAGCGATGCGACAGCAAAGGCAATCGTGTGCATAAAAAGGTCCCAAAATGAACTTGTAAAACGAACACAAAGAGAAAATGGCTCGCTAATGTTGGGCTATCGTTAAGCTTGCCTAGCACCGACCAAAGGTTTCAAAGACGCAGTGTTCTCATGACATTTTCATGAAGAAACACTTGTTAGAAAGAGCATTGAGAAATGCAAAATAAAGTCCTGAACAAATAAGGACTTAATTAACACATGCTACATTTCAAGGTAATACTAAAAGACATTTGCATAATGTTATGACCTCGGCTGATATGCAATCTGTTTTTCAAACTGTAATTGGCTGATTTAATTAGAACTTAAGTGGAGGAGTCAGAGTTTGTATTCTAATGCTTAAGAGTGCATTGAACTTCACACATTGTTATTCTGTGAAAACAAAAATAGGTCGTTTATGCATATGTTTCATATGCATGTGTTCGGCGACTACAAAATGAGCTACATTTAAAAGAAGACCATTTGAAGGGAGTGCATTCAACCCTCTGCACCCTTGGTGCATGTTGCCAGAGGTCAGATTAGTTTAATAATACCAGGAACGACAGAAACAGGCAGAGCTCTGTTTACACAACGGATCAGAGAGCGGGGAACAGAGACACAGACAGAGAGTGTGAGAGCTGTCGAGCGAGAGACACTGACAGAGAGAGACAGGGAGAGAGAGAGAGAGAGAGATGGAGAGATGGAGATGGAGCTGAAGGATGGGTCGTGACTCGCGACTCTAAATGTCAGCCAGGCTTTATGAATATGCATCACAGGCTTAAAATAAATTCATGAAAAGAACCCCCAAGTCTGTTCATGTGGACACATGTGTTTGTGTGGACACATGTGTTTGTGCATGTGTGTGTGTGTGTGCATGTGCATGTGTGTGTGGTCGGTGCCAGTCATTATTAGATGGTATAACGCCACCATGGGAGGGAATTAGAATCAAACACACCCACCCACCCACCCACCCACCCACCCACCCACCCACACACACACCCACACCCACACACACACACACACACTCTCGCAGTGTGTCATACAATAGTTTCACTCTTTCAGCCACTATTTCTCTTTTCAATTTGCTGGTGCACCAGGGCAAACCACACACTGTTTACGGTACATCCTCTGCAGTGCGATCCTAGCGAGGGGGGGATCAGGAAGTGGAAGGAAGGAAGGGAGACAAGACAGAGGGAGGGAGGGAGGGAGGGAGAACCTGATAAGAGAAGACAAAATGAAGGTAGGGAAGAGAAGACAAAAGGAGGAGAAGCAAGACCCAATTAAGTATACCGTGTGTTTGTGTGTGTGTGTGTGTGTGTGTGTGTGTGTGTGTGTGTGTGTGTGTGTGTGTGTGTGTGTGTGTGTGTGTGTGAACAAAAGGCCCAACATCCATCTATATCTCTCTCTCTGCCTCCCTCTCTCCCTCTTGCTCTCTCGGTGTGTGTGTGTGTGTGTGTGTGTGTGTGTGTGTGTGTGTGTGTGTCAGCAGTAGCAGTAACATTCCATGCTGAACACATCAGCTGGCCTGAGGAGAAAGACAAACACGGGAGAGGAAACCACGTCTAGACTACTGCCACACACACACACACACACACACACACACACACACACACACACACACACACACACACACACACACACACACACACACACACACACACACACACACATTCAACATATGAACCGACTCAGTCAATAGAAACCAAATTGTACATAAACACACACACACACACACACGCACACACACACACCCAGACACAAATACACAAACCATCAACCTGTTATTTGGACAAAGTAGGCGAGTGCCAAGCCCTGCCAAGAAACCTGTGTCGTGTGTGCGTGTGCGTGTCTGTGCGTGTGGAGAGGATGGTGGAGGGATCGAAAGAAGTAGGAGTGAGATATGAGGAGGAAGAACTGCAGGGAGGGAGAGGGCTAGAAACACCAGAGGGCGTCAGAACGAGTGTGAATGGGAGAGATCCAGTCTCTCTCTCTCTCTCTCTCTCTCTCTCTGGGTTCCTGTAAACCTGACTTATTGGAAATTCAAAGACTGTGAGCTGGACACTGAGGGCATGGAAAAGTACTATAAGCAATGTGTACTTGACACGCACGTACCCAGCATACTGCCCACGCAATGGCTACACTTCTCAAGTCACAGTACAGCCTTTGTTTTGGTTGTTTGTGTCCCTACTGGGAATAATATAATTGTACATTCATAAAAATATAAATAAAATAAATAACATAGAAAAATACAATCAAATTGACAGATCTTCACTTATTTACTAAAAGCCGAGATCTTTAACTCCGTCTTGGTTTTGACTGAGCTGGCGGCGTGTACCTTTCCACCTTGTGGAGATATTATTGTAAGATTCATGCATTATCGTGATTAGAAAGCATCATACAGCGTGTGCCGGGGGTCCCCAGAGAGGACCGGCGCGTGGGTGGACCGCCCAGGTCACGCTGAATTACTCCACTGGTGGACCACAATGAGGCTCTCTGTGGAGCTTCTGTCTATGAAATAAAAATGATATCATCTGAAATGTGCGTATGGTCGGGAAAAAGGTTGAAGTGGGCTATGGAAATATTTGATTGTGCCGTCTCGTTTTCTGTGAGCAATTGATAATGGAGAGGTGAAACTGTGGAACTAAAGTTGCTGAAAGTACTTGATTATGCTTGCATCATAAAAAGGGTACGGGTTACAGTTCTTGCAAATCTCTGGGAAACAGATCCACAGCTGGATTCTAACAAAGTAAGCGATAATAATAGCCATTTTAAAAAGGTATTTAAAAGTTTAAAAGCCTTACAGTTTCAGCCAAAATCGGCTACAATGGATCGATTCATTAGTCGACTCGGTTGGCCAAGAGTTGACCACTAATTACGAAAAAGAAAGAAATAAAGAAGGAAAGATTCCAAGGAATATTGGAGGAAATGGCTTATTTTTGTTGTACAACACAAGCCAGGAAAATATGATTTGGTACTAAATACCCTGAGCTGCTTAATTATCACCACCTGACTGAAGAACTGATTGCAACGGGATTTGATATAGCTTCAGAACTTCCTTGAAAATATCGGCTGCTAAAAGAAGATAACATTCTGGAGAAATCGTATACAACTTTAACAAATGCTGATTCCTTTTCAGTTGACAAGAGACTTCTGGGCGGCACAAAACTCCTGTTTAGGGATTCTGAAAAAGGACTTACAATTATCACCGTCAACAGCTATATTCCATCATATTCATCAGCTTGTCGAGTCACATACGTCTGTGAAACTCCTTAGCCAATAAACGAGTAGCTGACTGAGCAGCATTGCTAATAAACAGTTAGTTTACTGCGCTATCCTAGCAGTACTGCTAATAAACTGTTATATAAATTAGATATCATAGCAGTACTGTTAATAAAAAGTTAAATGATTAAACTATCAGTTTAGGGTGCTGTTTGAGCATTTGCTGTGTTCCCAGAGACCCTATGTTCCCCAGTTCTTCATAAGTACTCTCCCAGAGCCCTTTGTTCCCCATGTATAGCACATAACTGGAACCTGAAAAAGATGTTCACGAGTTGTGTATTCGCCAAGTATGACATCTGAGGGTAGAAGTCAAAGGTTTTTCTGTTCCTAAGCACTGCTTTATGGCTCTCAATGTGAAAGGACTACACTTGAGAGAATTCATCGAATGGTTGGGGTCATCATGGCACACGAAGGGTCAAGGCATAATGCTGCCTGAGGTGAAAACTAACCTGGTATGAATGTGTTTGAATTTAACTCTCACAATTAACATCTGTCTTTTAGCTGCAATAAAAAAACATCACATTGTGACTCATTTATTAAATCAAGTTTGTTTTTATCTCCAAAATATTTCTTTCTCTTTTAACTTTAGTTAATTTTGAATATCTCGTTCTATTTTAATCTGTGACTGAGAGCAAACTACAGAAATGTCCAAATACCAAAGCAGCGTTATTGTGACTATCCTAGCAGTACTGCTAATAAATTGTTAACGAAAGAAGCAGTCCTGGCAGTACTGCTAATAATGGTTAGAGAACAATGCTATCCTAGCAACACTGTTAATAAACTGTTAAATAAAGATCGGTCCAACAAAGCAGTTGGACCGATCTTTCGTTAAAAATGCTTCGCTTACCAAGCTATCCTTGGAGTACTTCCAATAAATCGTTGGCTAACCTAGCTCTCCTAGCGGTAATGCTAACACACTGCCACCTTCCACGGTCAGGGAATCTCTTCTCCAGACAAAGATGCGTGTGTGCACACAAGTGGTCTCTTCTGGGCCTCACGCCCCACAGTCCTGGCACCGGTGTGAGATATAGTGTGGAAGAAAAAAAAAGAATGATCTACAGATAGAGAGGAGAAAAAATGTCTGTGTAGTGCTAAAGATCCCTCCGCACACATATTTCAAACCCCTTTAAAAAACTATACGTTGAATAAGTACTTTAATAGCTTTTTTTTAAGTGAAAAATAACGGTAATAAACTATGGCAAGTAGCAAATCAGCCTCTTTAGTTCCAGGGATAATGCCAGGACCCGAGACAGTTGAATGAAAAAAATCCCCGTTATTTATTGCACAGTTAATTTGCACGGTAATGTCATTACAAAGCAATTTCTATATAACGTAATGTGATACGTTACTACTTCAACTGAAGGACCTGTGTGCATTGACATGACATCATCTGGTAGTCATTTAGCAGATGCTTCACGTACGGTGAACTTTGATATGCAACACAGTCAGCAGGTATCTCCAGGAACCTTACTACGAGTAAGAACGCTGGACCGTAGACGTCGGGGATCGGGTGAAGGCTGGGGGGACAAGCCCCCCGCAACCGCTACGATATCCCAAATGACAGCACGGAGCTACGACGACATAGCACATTAACCACGCCATACGCTAACTGGTGACCCGCTGTACCGATAAAACGCTACAAGTGACAGCGTCGGCGGCCGTCTGCATGTGGAACGAGGGGGCTTGTCTTTATTGGGGGTCTTTAAGAGACGACGCCGTGGTTTCCACCTGGTGTCCATCCATCCGACCCCGTCTGTTTTACTGCGCTGGTTTTTATAAACCCGTCTCGCTTGGTGACTAGCTTCCCGGACTCGCCCTTCAGGCCTGGCCGGTTTAACCGCATCATGTATATGCAGTATCCGACGCACGTAGCAACCCCGGCCGCCCGTTTGTGGCCTCCGACAGCCTCCCCTGCTCAAGGGATCCAAGGCAGGCCCTGGCGAGACCCTGCCGCCGCCGGGTGGAGCCGGTGGTCTTCAGAGAGAACTGAAACAGAGCAGTGCTTAACGCCCTGGATTAGGATTCTAATAGTCTCTCTCTCTCTCTCTCTCTCTCTCTCTCGCCCCCCCCCCCCCCCCCCCCCCTGCCGTGATGTTAAATACTGGCAGCCAGCCTGGCTCCCTAAACTATGACTCATCTGAAGCCACTCTGGGTGGTGATACATCTTTCTCCCCGCTCCTCTCTTTCTCTTTTTCCTCTCGTGGTTGTTAGGGGTCATTTTTTTTTCTCCTGGCCCCGGGCCAAAGATGAACTGCTTTGGTCGTAGTTTTCCCTCGGTTCTGGTGTTGGTGGCGGGGTCTGTGCGCCTAAACTTTTTTAAGGATATTCGTATATATCGATGAATGTGTTTGTGGGCGATACGCTTTGTCTATTTGGTGTGTGTGTGTGTGTTTTTTTTTTTTAATGCAGGGATATCGTCCGAATTAATTATATAAGATTACTGCAAACATCCGGCCGGGCTTGCCAGGGAGGTCGGAGGGCAGAAACAAGTATGGCGGCGCTAAGTGACTCACAGGGAGAGGTGTGCGAGTGCCATGCGGAGGGTGGGAAGGTTCCGGAACAGCTTGATCAACGTCAGAGAGCGTCTCTCTGAATGATCAAGGTGTTTCTAACGATCAACACACAAACAGACTGGACCGCATTTATATCACGCTCTTTTGTCGCAGTATAGTATTGTAGCATTGTAGCGGCTAGCAGTTAGGGTTAAGTGCCTTGCTCAGGGACACCTCGGCATACAGCTATGAGGTGCCGGGATCGAACTAGCAACCTTGTGGTTACCAGCCAACCCGCTCTACCTCCTGAGCTAGTGCCGCCCTTGATCATGAATCAAGGTGTTGCGAACGATCAAAACACAACATCTCCAAGACTACACACTTCTCTTGCATGCAAAGGATTGCAGGAGGCAACGCGATAGGCTCCATCAAGGAAAGAAGGGGCCTTTGGAAGGTTGACCCGCACAAGGGGGCCGCAATCAATCATCTCCGTAAGGGAGACGTCTATTGCACCTCCGGCCTTAAGCCTTGTACAGCCTACAGCCTCTTCAAGTCTATGATCTCGTCCAATGGTTAGGTTCTTGAAGCGTATGGATGACCTAGGACAGTCTTTAACCTCACCCAGCATAACCTGATTTAGTCTATAGTCTGTTCCAGCCTATAATAACCTCTTCCAGCATATAGCCATTTCCAGCCTATAACCTCTTCCAGCATATAGCCTGTTCCAGCCTATAACCTCTTCCAGCATATAGCCTGTTCCAGCCTATAACCTCTTCCAACATATAGCCTGTTCCAGTCAATAACCTCTTACATTATATAGCCTGTTGGAGCCTAACTCTTCCAGCATATAGCCTGTTCCAGCCTATAACCTCTTCCATCATATAGCCTGTTCCAACCTATAACCTCTTCCATCATATAGCCTGTTCCAGCCTATAGCCGATACCAGCATATAGCCTCATTCATCAAGACAGACCTGCGTCAGTGACAGCAGCATCATTGTTCCCAGTCATTCTCCAGTAACCTGAAATCCTGGAAGGCAAGGAGACACCCACCCCCCAACCCAGCCCTGTCAGGCCTGGGATCCAAACCCTGGCCCTGCCAAGTATTTCATCCAACCACTCAAATTACCCTTGGGCCAGGCACTTCATCTTCAATTGCACATTTTGAGTTGTTCAATGGCCAACAATAGAATACTGCAGCAGGAGCTGGCAGTTGGTGCCATGCTGCGCTGTGTGTGTGAGGTAGGGAGATGTGCTCCATATCAGCCTGGGCTCTCTCTCTCTCTCTCTCTCTCTCTCTCTCTCTCTCTCTCTCTCTCTCTCTCTCTCTCTCTCTCTCTCTCTCTCTCTCTCTCTCTCTCTCTCTCTCTCTCTCTCTCTCTCTCTCTCTCTCTCTCTCTCTCTCTCTCTCTCTCTCTCTCTCTCTCTCTCTCTCTCTCTCTCAACCACACTGATATTGCTGCAGTAATTCAAGGTTATATACTGCACTGTTTACAATTGTATGTATCTAACAAAGTGTGTGTATGTGTGTGTCTTTATGTGTGCTGTGTGTACATTTGTCGAGTGTCTGTTTGCCGTGTGTGTGTGTGAGACTCTGGGGGTGGGGGGGGGGGGGGGGGATCCGTTTTTTTATTATTATCCGGTTTTTTTTTCATCCTTTGGCTGCTGTGAGAATGAGATTTAGTGTGAGGGCCGATCTGTCTGTTTTTCTCATAACAATACATTACAGTGAATAAACGCACATAGAGCTAATGCATGTGTCTGTGAAGCACTAAAAGACTCACTGATAGAAACAGGGTCTGTGTGCGTGTGCGTGTGTGTCCATGCGCACAAATGTGTAAGCGTCTTACTTGGTGTATTAAAGGGATTCGTGCATAAGGGTGTTTATCAGTGTGCGTGCGTGCGTGCGTGCGTGCGTGCCTCTGTGTCTCCATGTGTTTGATACAGATACAGCAACAGTGCCATCTACTGAGTCCATCTCCAGCCTGTCTCCGCTGTTCCTCCACAGCGTCGGAGCACAGGTGTTTGACACGCAAGAGACCCACCCACGTGATTAACACAACATGGTAAAAGCCAGCTCTGTGACTTATTCAGGTGGCGGTGTGTGATGTTTAAGCCCCAAGTCATTTGCAGAAGGTGTCAGACTCGAGTCCCGCAGGAGAGGGCGGGGTTACGATGGGGGCGTCTCGCTCTACATCTCTACAGGTAGACGGTGGACGTTGGCGTTGGAACCCAGAGCCTGTTGACTGGGAGACACACACCCTGAACGCAATTTATTAATACCGAACTGTATGCATCGGAACGCTTCCGTGGTCACTGAAACGACTCGATATGTGGCGGAGAAAGAGGCGTCGGTACAGGTTAGGTTCTGGAGGGGAAAAAACAAAGCAGGGAGCATACTGCGCGCCCTCATTCTGCCACCTCCTCCAAACACCACCAGGAACCTGCCGTTTTCTCTTCATTTCCCCCACTATTTACTCGCGAAATAAATCATCTTTTTCCCTCCCGTAAAATCTCCACACAGCCAGCTGCTCGTGGAATTACAGAGCCGTTCGCTTGTCTGAAGAATTCGCTCGGGAAAGACATGTTAGCTGAACACGGCCCAAAAAAATCTGGGAGTCTTTAGACCACATTTACTGGCATCAGACTAAAACTCAATGTGATAATGTATTCACCCAGCGATCAAAGGGGCGTGTGTGTGTGTGTGTGTGTGTGTGTGTGTGTGTGTGTGTGTGTGTGTGTGTGTGTGTCTGGGGGTGTCTTCCCCCCCTCTACTTCAACACCCATTTCTGGGTATAGGAACCAGCAATGTTCCCTTCACGCGGGGTGGTTCTGGAGGATGTTAGCGCCGACGCGTCAGCACTCCTCTTCTTCTTATGGGATCCTTCCTCATTCAAACCCGGCCCCGCGACGCACACAAAGCACCCAATGGCGGACGGCGACAGATGGAAGTGTATTTTATACTTTGGAGAAAAAGTTTGAGATTCATCCCCCTGCATTCTAGGAGGTATAGAGGAGGCAGGGGAAATTAGTGGAACTTGCTGAACAAAAAAAAAAACCTTAAAGTGTTGGAAGTTAGATACTGCAGTGAAGAATCATATAGGAAAAAAATTCTAAAACACGATTATTTAGTTTTTATTAATAAATCTACACTACAAGTGGCATCTTGAGCCGTTTTTGTGATACAATTTTACTTCCGCATCTCAAACGCTTGTTTTTGAGCGTGACGTAGGAATTGGTAGACGGACGTTCTAATCATCATAGACTACATAGGCAACATAACAACAATGGATAACAGTTTCGGACCACTTCCGTACAATTTTGAGCCAGCTAGCCGTGAGGGAGAACAGCAACCACCTAAAAGGGGGAGACACCATGGCAATAGGAGGGAGATAGAGTTGTGGTGTCAGGAGAATTATGGTGAACCAGGAGCGGCTGAACATCAACACGGCCACGGAGGAAGAGCTCATGACCCTGCCCGGGGTCAACCGCCCCGTGGCGCGGAGCATCGTGGAGTACCGGGACTGCATCGGGGGCTTCAAGAAGGTGGAGGACCTAGCGCTGGTGAGTGCGATAGGCGCCACCAAACTGGAGATTATTAAAGTGGAGATCTGCGTGTCGAGTAGGACCAGTTCGTCGCAGCACTCCCCGTCCTCCCTGGGGAGAGACCCGGAGCATATGTCCTCCTGCAGCGGCATGAACATCAACACCGCCACCCCCGCCGCAGCTCATGAGCATCCGCGGCATCACGGAGAAAATCGCCCGGAACATTGTCGCCTATCGGACCCAACACGGTCCGTTCAAGAGCATCGAGGACCTGGTTCGGGTCGATCACATAAACTGCTCCCTACTGGACAAGATCCGTTTCCAGGTGTTTGTGGAGCGCTCAAGAACTCCGTCCACCAATACCAACGGCGGGCTGACCTACACCGGTCGGTCCCATCCGAGCCCAACCTCGTTCAGCCTCCGGAGCGACGACCTCGACCTCCCGCCGGGAGGACCCACGCAGATGGTGTCCCTGCGGCCCCGCGTGGCACCGGCCCCGGGCCCGCGGGACGGCCGGGCCGCGGTGCGCCTGGCCACCTGGGACCTTCAGCGCTGCTCCAGTGAAAAGGCCAACAACCCTGGCGTCAAAGAGGTTGTGTGTATGCCCCTACTGGAGAACGAGTGAGTACAACTAACGTGGAGGGTTTGCAGGCTCGAAAGCCTGCTCCATCCTTTCTCCGATCGGGGAAACTGTGAAATCGGAGATGGTCGGACAGGAGGTCGGAGTTGGAACAACCCCCACAGATACAAAACCTCATCTCGTCGATTAGAAAAATCCAAAAACCACAGGGGGGGGGGAATACAAGACCGCTCACCGCGGTAACTACTCACAACTACGCATAGAGCTGAGGCAGCAACAGCGACCGCGTCTACCAATTCCTACGTAATATGACGCGTTTGACGTATCACATAAAAAAACAACGGTTTTTGAAGCCTTGCTCAAAATAGTCACTTTAAAACTGGATTTTTTGCCGATATACTTTTTTAAACTGATAAAATCCTGCATTTTAATTTCAAAGAGCAATTTTCAGAGAATGTTATGCATAAATATTTTTAAAAACATTAACTTCCAATACGCACTTTAAAGATGAGTGCAGACAGAGACCGTACCTACCACCTACTGTTTAAAGATCCCATGCCATGCTATTTATGGATGCTTTAATATAGGTATAAGTGGGCCACAAACACAGTATTCAAAGACGTCCCCGAAATTCAGCCGTGGTGCAGAGTTACAGCCACTCCGAACCAGTCGCACATTGAGCTTCCCCCAAACGCGCTGTTTCGGTGGGCGTGTCAAGGCAGGTCAAGGAGGGGGGGTGGAGGTGTGGCCCTGAGCAGCTTGTAGCCACAGTACCATGCGCTCTGGTTACGGTGGGCGTGTCAAGGCAGGTCAAGGAGGGGGGTGGGGGTGTGGCCCTGAGCAGCTTGTAGCCACAGTACCATGCGCACGGTGGATGTATCGCAATGGCTCTTAGAAACCCATATTATGCATAGATATCTATATCATATAATATATAATATATATTATCATGGCCAAAAGCTGTGTGAGCCTCCAGACGATAGGCTATTATGAATCTCTAACGACCGCGTCTTCTTCAGATTGATGTGGAAGTGGAAGAACCAGAGACGTCGGAGAACCCGACGAAGTCCTTTGTGATTCATTATATCGTCTGGAGAGGTGCACACAGCTTGAACTCCCTGAAGTACATGAACCACGACATGGAGGAGAAGGGGATTGTTGGCCGCGAATGTATCCCGCTTGAGCCCTGCTTCCCGCCGCCTCGGCAGCGGTCAGCGCTAATCACCGCCTCCTGAAGCCGAGGCGGTGGTCCATCGGCAGCGAGGCTCCGGCGGGAGACGACCGCGGTCAACAATCCCTTTCTCCTCCATGTCGTGGTTCATGCCTACTTCAGGGAGTCAAAGCCAAAGTTCCTTTCCCCCAATTCATTCTCAACCATGGCTGAGATAACCCCCACTACGAGTCTCGTTGTAGAAATACCAGAGACGAGAGTCCGACGTGTTATGCGCCATCACACCAACAGCAGAACGGTTATCCAAATAACAAGGAAGTGTACAACACTTGCGTTACAGTCCTGGAGCTCTACATCTAAATAATATCATATAATACATAGATATCTATATCAAATAATACATATTATCACGGCCAAAAGCTGTGTGCACGTCCAGACGATATAATGAATCACAAAGGACTTCGTCGGGTTCTCCGACGTCTCTGGTTCTTCCACTTCCACATCAATCTGTAGTAGACAGAACCGCGCGCTGCCTGCTGCCTGCTGCCGGCGCGAGGCACCACCGCCCGGCTGCCCGCTGCCGGGCGGTGGTGCTTCGCGGCGGTGGTGCCTCGCGGCAACCGGCAGCAGGCAGCATGTCGCAGTTCATGTACTTCGATGTCGTTCTGCCATTGCATTCAAAATTCTGTAACTAGCCTGTTACTGCGATCTAAGCAACTACCATACACGTATTAGCATTAAGCACTAGCTCAATCACGACTCCTTCAGAATTCTTGTGGGTGGTTACGAACCAACCAAGTGGGCAGGGCCATGAATAATAGTTTGACAACGCTACGTCACAGTGTCACCTTATCCAGATCGGCTCATTTCTTCTGCCTTTTTCCTTTCATTGCCTATTGCATTCAGCAGACAAACTGCATAGATTTCAAACTTACCACAGCTCACAAACTTATTCAGACCTATGTTATTTAACAAACAATAGGAAAAATGTGATTTCAATGGCATGGGCTCTTTAAGGTTTTTGTATGAATAATAGGGGATTATCACGCTTCCTGGTTCCGGTGGCGGGATTTGTCTTCGTTGTGCATGAACACTTCCGGCGCACTTCCACCATGGCTGAAACAAAGGCGAGATGTCACTGCTCTCTGTTCCACTTTGTACATCTAACAAACAACACCAACCCTACTTAAGTTTTCATGGATTCCCGACTGAAATTAGTCTAAGGAAGAAGTGGATTCAAGCGGTTCGCCGGGATGAAGGGCCAAACTTTAAAATAAAACAAGGTAGCATGTTTGTTTGTAGCCGGCACTTTAGTGAATCAGACTACAAACGCTACAGCTAGCAACCAACCGGGGTCACACCAAGCGACTGAAAATCGGGTCTGTACCCTCCCGTTTCCAGTGGAACAACTGGGGACTGCCAAGAAGGGGGTCTGTTTATAAAAGAGCATCAACTCGCTTAGGCCATGACGTTCACCCATCCCTTCCCCTGGAGCAACCGCTGCCCTGTGAATAAGAGCTGATGGAGGAGATCTCAGCTTCGGTGGTGATGACAGAACATGATTTCGGTTCTGCTCCTAAACCAGGTTTGTCAGTGTTTGTTAGTGTTCTGAAATATTGGCCTACTATTACCCCATACTGTTCTTAAACCACCTACCTGACAGGATGTACTACCTATGGTTTAATCACAGAATTGGCTATTAGTAGGTTATACCGAGGAGGTAGGTCAACTTTTCAGAACTCAGGCACAACATGTTTAGTCTTATTAATGTCCCAGCATTTGACCAAACCACAATGTGAAAAGCTTCATCACAAGTACAAATGTTGCATTTTATATCTTACTTAATTAATTGTAAAGGTGAATATTGAGCTATAAAAAGCAAAATTTAAAAGCAATATTGAGCTACAAAAAGCAATTTCTTTAGAGGTCCAAACTGCTTCCAATATGCAAGTCACAGCCAAAATCTGGGTTAGATGTTTTAATTTCATCTCATACAGGTGCACTGGATGCTGCTGCTGTACACATACAGCAATTGGAAGAAACAGTCAAGGAGCTGATGAGAGCTGTCACAGCTGAAAGTGGTTCAAGTGCATTTTCACAGATTCTGTGTCTCAGACGCGGACATCCTTTTTTACACCAGATTCACGTCAAGAGATGTTTTTTGTGACTTCTGGGAGGTTATTCAACCATCTACCTTCATGTAACCATCTACCTTCATGTCAGAAAAAGAAACAAACATTTGAACCCATTTCTCCCAGTCCAACGTGTAGACTGCAACTGGTTGAGTTTTTTCTCTTCTGCTGCCTGGTTGCTGCAGGCCTGCAAGAGAAGGTGCTGGCTGACATGTTTCAGGTCAGTGTGTCCACTGTCTACCATGTTGTTATACCGTGGGCCAACTACCGTTACCTGCTCCTTGGCTCCCTCCCCATCTGGATGAGTAAACTGCAAGTCAAGAACACCATGCCAAGATAATTTGTGCAGTACAGTCCAGATGTTCAGGTAATCATCGACTGCACCGAGGTGCAGTCGATGATTACCCGAACATCATCTTACAAGAACACAACAACCTTTAAGGCCTTGATTGGGATTGCCCCTTGTAGTGCTGTGACTTTTGTGTCAAGTCTCTTCACCGGCTCCATCTCCGACCCAGAGCTGACTGAACGAAGTGGACTGCTGGATTTACTGGAGCCAGGAGATGGCTGCATGGCAGACAAGGGTTTCACCATCGAGAAGCCACTAGCTGATCGTGGGGCAACGCTGATTATACCACCCTTCAAGATGACAGGTAGGCATGAAAGGAATGAACATTTTAAATTAAAACTTTGACCCAAATGTGACCATTAAGATATGCAGACAAATGTTTAAGATGGACTGAAGCACTCACAATAATATTACTAATTAATTTATCTCTAACCACTGCGCAGTTCACTGAAGAGGATGCTCTGAAAACACAAGCAATCGCTCGACTTCGAATCCTCGTAGAAAGAGCAATAGGCAGAGTCAAGGAATACCGCATCTGGGAACACACTGTCCTTTCACCTTGTCTGCGACAGTCAATCAGCTGTGGACCGTCTGCTGTGTGATGACCAACTTCCAGGGACCACTTGATTTAAAAGGCTAGATCCCTGTTGAATAGTGTTTCTACTCAAACATGTACCTATAAATATTAAATATAATATATAAATATTAAAACGAGAGGCACTGAACATTTGGATTGGTCCCTTCATTTTTTCCGGAGCTGTAATTTTGTACACTGAAAACATTGTATATATTGAATGACATGTAATGTAATTGAATGAGAAGTCTTTCATCTATAATCAATTTTAAAGTCCAGTCAGTCCATCCTGAAAGTATTCAAAATAATGTTAATATATAATGTAGTAAATGATGTACTCAGAAAAAGAGAATGAATTAAATCCTTTTATTCTTTCAGTTCCTTTATTCATTCAGTTCATTTCACATTCATTTCACTTTCTGCTGAAGATACACATTCATATATGTACCAAAGAAGTACAAGTCTACCTTATTTTTCATCTCTATCATTTCATCCCTCCAGACTGAGCTGACGCCAAACCGACGTTAGCATAAGCCAACCTACCTAGCGTAAGCTAGCTAGCAGACACTCGCATTCGTAGTCGTTATATTTCTTGAAAAATAAACAATCCCTTGTCCAGTTTGGAGCGGGCTGTTATGGAGTGTTGTTCGGTAAGTCTGTGAACTTCAGAAAACGTGACTTTGGGTACATTTACCAGGGATGTCGTGAAAGTCAACTGCCGGTCCTCCATCATCAGTTCGCCAGAGTGATGAGTGGTTCACCGGATGTCACAGTGCACAATGAACACCGAATGCGGAAGTACTACGTATCAGCGTGATAATCCCCTATTCCTAAACCTTTGCAGTAGATTCTGTTTGACCATCTTATTATTCGTACTGTTCGTACTTTTCCCCTTATTCTGGTCCTGTTCACTTTATATTTGTGGTACCTGCTGGTTTGCATACGGCAGATGATTCGCTGTCTTTGGTATACTGTTGTCTACTGTTATAGCAAGACAAAAAAAAGGACAAAAGAATAGAGATACATTGTGATGTGGACATGTGCAAGGTGAGACCGACAGGAGATGGAGCAGGAGGGGCATGAAATGTGCAATAGAAGGAGGGATTAGGTGGAGTAGGTGGAGAGGCAGTGGGAGGAAGAAGAGAAATATTACATTTGTGTGTCTATGATTGTGTGTGTGAGTATGTGTTAGAGAGAGTGTGTGAGACAAAGAGAGAAGGTGATGACAAGATGAGAAATACAATGATCTGGGGTCAGCCAGTGTGTGGGAGCGTGAGCAAAGAACTTGTCTATGTGTGTGCGTGTGCGTGTAAACACATCATGTCTCTGTGGCCTTTTACTCGGGCCACACTGGTTACTGAAAGAAACATGCCCTGGGCTGATAACATTTTTCAAAGTGAGCACACCTCTGTGCAGGGCCATGCACGTGTGTGTGTGTGTGTGTGTTTGTGGATGTGTATGGGTGTGTGTGTGTTTGTGTGTATGTGTGTGTCATAAATTATTTGTCTGGGATGAAACAAGACAGCAACAACCTTCTGGTCTGAGATCATGCCTGCACATTAATATTACATACACACACACACACACACAGTACACACAATACTCAAAGGGAAAAAAAAATACACAAACATAACCAATTCACACGGGTTGTGGTTCAGTCGATTGGTATTATAATTACAAAGACAAACCCATTATTGTTATACTTTGAGGTACATCAACTAGTAAGCAAGATGACAAAGACAACCATCCCCCCGCTAGGAAACTAGTAATATCAGGAAGAAGAACGTCAGCCTTTCATTGTCCAACTAGCCTCTCATGCTAGTAAGCATGTCTGCTAGTTATCATGTTCGCTGGCTAAGTATTAGAGAGACCTTCCAAAGCAAGGGGACCACAGCCTCCCCAACTGTATATATACTTTTAACTATCCACTGTGGGCTTGACTATCAGCAGATAAGTTTGTTAGTGCGTGTGAATGTATTTTCACACACACACACACACACACACACACACACACACACACAAAATGTGTGCACTGTTTGTTTACCATTTCGTGAATGTAATCGCATTAATGTATGCAATTGAGATGCCAGTCTGCTTTGTTAAGCTATTGTACAAAAATCTCTCTCACGCACACACAAACACACAACACTATCCTTGAATCCTAGCCTTCTCATCTCTCTCCCCAAAGCTCAGCATCCTCTCCCCCTCCCTTCCTCTCTCCCTCCCTTTCTCTCTCTCTCTCTCAAAGAGCCACAGTGCCCCTGGTTGGTGAGACAGAGGTACTACAAAGCTGGAGGACTATGTGGCTACCTCTACTAACCCCTGTGTCCAGCTGTGTGTGTGTGTGTGTGTGTGTGTGTGTGTGTGTGTGTGTGTGTGTGTGTGTGTGTGTGTGTGTGTGTGTGTGTGTGTGTGTGTGTGTGTGTGTGTGTGTGTGTGTGTGTGTGTGTAATTACTAGCCTAGATAAATCTCATAAAATAGAAGGAGAAAGACAACTCCAGAGACAGTGAGGGGAGTGAGAGGGGGGGCAGGGAATGATCAAAGATAGAAAAGGTCCATTAGAGGTGGAGGTACAGAAAGAGATAGATGGGGTGGTGCGTTGGTTACAACAACACCGTGAACGAATGTCAGAGACTGTACGAGAGAGAGAGAGACACACACACAGAGGCAGAGAGAAAGAGACGGAAGCAGAGAGGAAGAGAGGCAGAGAAAAGTTTACTGCATTTTATTGCATCTTCGGGTGTTGATGGACTGACGCAGAGAGAAAGAAGCAGAGAAGAGAGAAAGAGAAAGAGAAAGAGAGAGAGAGAGGGAGAGAGAGACCCCCTATTAGAATCCCGGGCGTTAAGAGAGAACAGACAGAAAAACGAAAGCAAGGATGGGCGTGGGAGTGATAATGGACGATACTTCAGAATATAAGAAATCTGAAAACTGAAAGAAGCAGAATTTCCCTAAGAAATAAATAGCCGGCCGTTTTTTTTCTGCCGAGTCAGAGGTCCTTGAGAAGAATCAGCGGGTGGGAGATAACAGTAGGGGTTTGTAGATTGAATACCTGCTGGAACGAAGCCAGTCAGAAAACTCACAGACCTACTACTACTACAGCATAGAACACAGGAGTTATATGTTCTTGAATGACGGAGCTGGAGCTGGGGACAACAGTTTCAGAACCAAACGCAAAATGAGGTTGCCTTGAATACCATAATAACGAACGGTCAAATAATTTCCCTCTGTGTGTACTGTGTATCCCCATTTACACGACCCACACCTTTCTACCTTTATATTGGAATCATTCGCAGCAATCAACCTTTCATCAATGGGACTTCTAAAGTGCACTCTATTGCAGCACAGATTCAAACGGAGGAAATCAAATAAGGAAAATCTAAATGTAACTAGGTCCTCATAATTAAACTCTGAGTGGAGAAATGACTCCACTCAGAGTGGAGAAATAGGCTAGATGTGTTATACCGTTTTAGCCGCGGTTGCTAGTCAAACAGCAGAGACCTTGGCCGTCACTTGCGAGCTGCCAATAACCTGCAGTGAGTCTTTAAGCCCAGTAGCCCACCCCTTCCCTTTTTTAGCTGTCGTGCAGGCGTGCCCCTCTTCCCCCCTAAAAGAGGATTGAATTAAATGTGCCCTAAGCAATATTTTTTTTAAAATAAATGTAAAATGGCTTTATTTTGAAAGCCATCACTGTTACAGAGTGTTTGTTCAGTAACAGTGGTCTCCAAGTCCCACTGCTCGGCAGTAAACGGAAAGAAAAGTATCTGGCATCCCGTTCCCGCTTCATCCAATCAGGAGCGAGAGCCCCACGTAGAGGTGGAAACCTCTGCGTGTTCACGGGCAGGCAGGCGGCAGGCGGCCGGCTTTCGGCGTTGACTCGAAACGGCAGAACAGGGGAAGCTACTGATTCCAGCGCTCCGAGCGAACGGCTTACATAACCAGATGAAAAAAAATACGGCTGAGGGAAGGGAAATGATGCTGCCAGGAAAAAGAGACAGGTGTCGGGCAAGGCCTGCCTTCATGTGATGACGTGGGGAGGAGGGGGGGGGGCGAGTGCTCACTGCGAAAGCGGACAGGAAGTTAGCCAAAACGACAACATCACTTACACGCCTTTAGAGTTGTGGAAGCCACTGCATCACGTTATGTTTGTGGAGTCGTTTGAACCCGGGGCTGTGTGGGGCACTAGTTATAAAGCCCAAGGACTGACTGCTACTGGGCATTGATTTTGATCTCCGCTTCCTATTGTTTCAGAGATAGGGGGGTGGGGGGGGGGTCGAAACCAGGAGGGGATGGAAAGGTTGAACCGGGTAAATGTGGATTTGCAGAACTAGTGTGAGAAAAAGACATCTAAAGATAGATAAATGGTCTAATCGCTGGGTTGCGTATCGTAAAAGTGTTTGGCTGTTTAAAAGGCGCGTCACTTCAGCACAAACTGCTGCCCCTCCCAGACCAATTAACCAGCGAGGAGTCAATAAAACAAAAACAACAATATTCAAACGATAGTTTTCTCCTTCATATCTCACGACGTGGCGTGCAGCAAACCGAATACCGGCGCCGATCGTGCTCGAACCATCGCTGGGCTGTCTGTCTAACCGCCGCCTTGCCTCCCATTCATTTCCCCGCGGTGACGGCTCGGAGCCCACGAGAGGCTTTTAACCAGAATATCATTACTTTTAGCGGTAGACCTGGGAGACCTGGAGGATATACTCCAGACAAAATATAATGCGCAAAACTAATGAAAATTTCGGCTCTCAGCAGTGTATACAGCTCAGCGCCGGTTGTATAGCATGGCTCACTCGGACCCGATATGAGGAGCTAACCTTTAAGAAGATCCGCTGGCTCTCGGGGGGGGGGGGGGGGGGGGGGGGGGGGGTGACGAGGCCGTCTAAACACCCCCAGGGGCGCCTTAATCGGAGGTGGAAACACACCACGCACACGGCTTTTCATGAGGCTTCCTTCAGCACCACAGTGGGCAGGGTTTGTAAGAGGTCGGGTGAGAGGAAGGTGAAAGGTCTGGTACATACACGGTGCCACCGACACTTAGCGAGGAGAAAACCAAAAAACATATCTCCTGATCTCGATTTATATAGCTCACATCTCAATATACATAGAGATCTCAAATAGACCTGCTAGTAGTTGAGTGCACGTGAATCTCTCTCTCTGTGTGTGTGTGTGTGTGTGTGTGTGTGTGTGTGTGTGTGTGTGTGTGTGTGTGTGTGTGTGTGTGTGTGTGTGTGTGTGTGTGTGTGTGTGTGTGTGTGTGTGTGTGTGTGTGTGTGTTCCGGTGAAATTGAACTGTCACGGCCAGAATGAGCACTTTGATCATTTGGTGTTCACGGGAGACGAGAGGTGGGGACGACGGGAGAGGCAGAAAGAAGGCAAGACAGGCGGTCGAGAGACAGAGAGACAGAGAGGGATAGGCGGAGGACAGGAAATGAGAGAGGGCGAGATGAGGAGAGAACAGGAAGTGTGCGAGAGAGAGAGGGAGAGAGGGGGTACTTTATTGATAGAGAACTTAGATTAGGGATGAAAGGCTCCTTTCTCCCCGTGTTGAGGGGGGGGGGGGGGGGGACTCGTATCACACACCACTTACCCAGAATTCCTAGCGTGAGATGAGTTCCCAGCATCCCTTTCATCTCCTTCGCGCCAAGTAGTGGTCTATCAGAGAAACCCCCCCAGGAGACCGCCGGTGATGCGAAGACACATGTCGCAATGCACATCTACACACACGCACTCACGCACACACATACACACCCACACACACACAGAGGAACACGTGGTCTCACACACATTCAGAGATAGTGCAGCCCAACACCACAGGGCTGTCCTCCTGTTTGTCGTGATCACAGAAGGCCCTCATCGCCGGGGTGTTTGGTCTCCGTTGGCATGGCAACCAGGTCGGTCCACACTGGTCAGTCCAGTGTGGTCCGACCCAGACAAAGAGAACAGACAGAGAGACAGAGAGAGAGACGTGGCAGTGAAGGGGATAGGAGGGATGGGAGAGAAGGAGGAGGTGCAAGGTACTTGAAGTGGATAAGGAGGTGAGGACCAGATGAAGTGAAGAGTGTGAGAGAAACTTGACACACACACACACACACACACACACACACACACACACACACACACACACACACACACACACACACACACACACACACACACACACACACACACACACACACACACACACACACACACACACACACACACACACACACACACACACAGAGTCCCAAGTTGCATGTGAATGACCAGTGGAGCGAAGATGCGACATCACTGGGCAGCGGAGAGAGGAGGAGATGGAGCAGCAGGATGGGTGGAGGGGAGGGAGGGGAATGGACAGAGATCAGAGACATGATGCACGACGGAGCACAGATAGGGAAGGACACACGCAAACAGGTCGACACAACACGCACACACACACACACACACCACCAGAGAGACAAGGACGAAAGAGAGACAGGAAGAGAGGACTCAACAGCACACACGGAACAGCACCAGAGAGAGACAAGGAAGAGAGAGATGGGAAGAGAGGACTCAACAATACACACACAACACCACAAGACACAGACAAGGACGAAAGAGAGAGAGACAGGAAGAGAGGAACACAGAAAACAAGACAGACGGACTGAAAAATCAAGACGGAAGGACACAAGACAGACAGACTGAAAACAAGGTGGAAAGACAGAAAACAGAGACAGACAACAAGACAGACAGAAAACGAGACAGACAGTAACAAGACAGACGGACGGAAAACAGATCGACAGACAACAAGACAGGAAGACAGACAGAAAACAAGGCTAATGGACAGAAAACAGGCCAGAGATAGAAAAAACAGAAAGCAACACAGACCAAAAAATAAAGCACACACTTCAAAGTGTGATTTTTCAAGACAGAAGAAAGAACCAAATAAGACGGGAAGAAAGTGACCGACGGAGAGAAGCTTCCCCTCCACCTTTGGAACCTCGCAGGCACGCCGGACAAAATGGCTGCAGCTCAAACGAAAAAGGAGTAGAAAGAAGCTTTGAAGATTCCCCACTTGCCTGGAGGTGACTTTGTGCTGAGAGAGGGAGAGAGGGTTGGGAGGAAAGTTAGTTAGGGAATGAGCGAGAGAGAGGGAAAGACAGTGCTGGGAGAAGACAGCAATGGAGATGAGGTATAGAGGTTGAGTGTGACCTGGGGTAGAGAGCTGTCAGGTCCTATGCCATTTTCTACTCGCCTCTATCTCTTTCTATCCTTCAATCCTTCCTTTGCCTTTGGTCACCCCATCCCCATCATTCGTCTGCTCTCTCTCTCTCTCTCTCTCTCTCTCTCTCTCTCTCTCTCTCTCTCTCTCTCTCTCTCTCTCTCTCTCTCTCTCTCTCTCTCTCTCTCTCTCTCTCTCTCTCTCTCTCTCTCTCTCTCTCTCTCTCTCTCTCTCTCTCTCTCTCTCTCTCTCTCTCTCTCTCTCTCTCTCTCTCTCTCTCTGATGATTGACATATTATCAGCCAATGACCTTCTGCAATTGAGCCAGCCCCCACCAATTAAAAAAACAGGTCCATTTCCCCTGTCAGCTCCAGGTAATGAAAATCCATGTGGATTCCCCCTCTAAATTACCAACACACACATACCATCCCCCTCCACACACACACACACACACATACATGCATACCTATACGCACACACATACACAAACACACATACAAACGCTTTAATAATAAATACTGGCCATACATTAAGCCAAGCAGCGAGGGAGAGGGCAAACGTCTAAACAGGTAAAATGATGTGCATGCCACAGGGTTTATGTATGTGTGTGTGTGTATGTGTGTATGTGTGTGCATGCATGTGTGTGTGTGTGTGCGTGCGTTGGAGGTTAAAACCAGAGGACAGCAGAAGGGCATTTAACTAAGTTCTCAATCGTAGAAGACTCAGAGCGAGAGAGAGCGAGAAGGAAGAAAGACTTATGTAGAAGAGCAAAGTACCCACTTTGAGTAAGCAGGAAGAAGAAAGAATGGAAATGCAAAGAATGTGTGTGGGAGAGCTAGGTGGTATAAGAGAGAGTTATAAAGACTGACAGAAGGAGAGAGAAAGTAAGCGAAAGTTAGTGAGTGAGTGAGTTAGTGAAAGAGAGAAGCAGATTGAAAGCCACAGAGAAGTGAGAATATTTTCAGCGAGAGAAAACCCCTCTGTGTTGATAAAGCTTTGAACCCTTTGAAAACAATGAGCACCTATATCTGGCACATGAACGCACGAACACGTGCGCACGTACAGCCTTCGACCATCTTTCCTTTGATCCTCAGCTGTTGTTGACCCAAGATCTCGCCTTTTGTTGTCAACCCGATACAGGAACTGAGAAGGAAGAAAGCCCCTAAGGATATGTGCGTGTGTGTGCGCGTGTGTGTGTGTGTGTGTCGAGCGCGCGCCTTTGTGTTTGTGTGTGTGTGTCTTTGTGTTTGTGACTCAGACCTCTGGAGAAGAAGATGAGATTACTCTTTCTGACCTGAATAAGTGAGTAAGTAAAAAAAAATAAAAAATTCATCCACATACAAAGTGTGGATGATAAAAAAGTTCCATTTCTTTTACATTTGAAGTTAGAATAAATATAATAACGGATTTTGTTTGAAAATGTCATTATTCGTCAATATTAGTTAGTTATTACATTAAAAACCAGAGATCCTCATTCAGTTGTGACTGTAAACATCTCCATTTGTGACTTTCTCCGACATCGTGAGACATTGTGAGATTGTGAAGGAAAGAATGAGATTAATGTGAAATGAGATTAATGCGTTAAAAAATACAAAGACATACACACGCTGAAACCACTTAAGAGGATGTCCTTCATTTGTTTTGAACCCTATGTCCTGTTTATCTTAGTCCAACATTTCTGTGGGCAAGTTTCTCCCAGTAATTCTGGGTTCAAACCCCATTGAAGCCCAGATGTCTGGAGTATACCTGTCGGCATCTTTGATGTTGGTAAGATTTGAAGGGTTGGAAAGAGTGAGAGCAGAAAAAAGCCAGACTTTGAAATCAAATAACCTCAAAAAAATCAAATAGCCCCAAAAAATCTCTTTGCTCCCTCCCTGCATTCTCCGCCGTTGAGAAGTGTTGCATTTCAGGCACTTGTGATTGACGGGCAAGATGAAATCTCCGAACCAATCAGGGGAGAGATAAAAAAGTAATGGATATTGGTCCGAAATAAATTGTCTCATACAGAGGCAGCCCCGCAGTCAACTAGAAACAGATTTTGTCACAGCGCATTTCACTCACTAATAGCTGACGGATGGCTCGGCCATACCAAATTACACCAAAATTAAAACTCCTAAATACTTACAGCCCCTTTGCTGAAGTGGCATTTGATAAAATGGTTGACTTGAGCTTAATGCTCGACGCCTTCAGTACACGGTATAAGAGAGGCCTTCATTACTAGTAGTAACCCGGCTCCAGATCCTTGGGGACGACAACGGAACACTCAGTGGACAGTAAGGACACTTGGAGAATATGGAGGCCAACTGCAAATCCGTTCCCCTGAAAGGAAGGAAGGAAGGCCGTGTCTCTCTCTCTCTCTCTCTCTCTCTCTCTCTCTCTCGTCTCTGTACCTTGCCTCTTGCCCCTGACTGCGAGGGTCCCATGGCGAGTGATGGATGTTGATGAAAGCGCACCGAGCACTGATTAGGGCGTCGCAGAAGTAGCAGAGGATGAAGGAAAGAAAAGGAGAGGGAGAGAGAGAAGGAGAGCTGGAGGGAGAGAGCCAGAGGAAGAGAGGGGTACGGATGGTCTCAAGTCTGTGTGGATCAGTGGATGGAGCAATTGCACCTCCAAGCTGTCACATAATGTTTCTTATCACGCTACGGGGAAGGACAAACCAAGGAAGACATAATACGAAAGGCATGATTCTTTGATTTTAGAGATTTCCCTAAACGCATCAACAATAATAAATAAATGTGTTTAAACATTGTACTGTACTATTGTATTCTATTCTTCGAAATATGTCAATTAGTTCCCATTGATACAGTAAAAAAATAAAAATATCTATCCGTTTGGTTTGTCTTTGTTTTAAATATGCTAATAGTCATCCGTCAGGTTGTCACTACATCAACATATTTAAACTGCTTCAGGTGTGTTCTTGTAATTGCCTACTTATCTAGACCCCAACATGTTGTAGCTACGTCATGTTTGGTCTCCATTGGGTTTTATTTATATTTTCCTAAATGCTGTCCTTCATATTTAGCATGGAATAAATGCTTGAGGAGGGTATACAAAAACCTAAAAAAATATTAAAAATCTCGAGATAGTAACGCATCAAAAAGGCGTTAGCGGGTGTGGAAGGCGGGAGGGATCGCACCAAGTCTCGCGTTACTAATGCTCCAAATCTCATCGAAAGCATCTACCAGGAAGCGAATGGCGGAAATATAAAATCCACTGCAGTTTTCTATACTACATTCAGGTTACTATTTTTTTTCGTGAATAAATGAAGACCACACATACGCATTGCTTCGGTACCATTTATAATATTTGAAATTAAATTATACATAGATGGAATTGTGATACGGTCGCCTGGACGTCTTATCTAAGCAAAGCGCAATGGGTGAATAGGCAGCCAATCATCCATCGGAGAGTGTACTTACTGCTGGCCGTCTCTGCACAGGTAAGAAACACGTTTACTGTCATCTGAAAAACACGTTATCTCATCAAAATGTAGATAGCTTCCCATTATCAAATAAGGTAAGTCCCAAGTGGACATGGATGCAAGCTGTCAAATCATTGAACCTGTGATCAGTTAGCAATTGCGTCCATTCATCCACCCATACATATTGGATGTATCCTAGTGTGGTAAACCTAGTGTTGAATATCACCCTCCATCGTTAGTTTGTTAATGATTGTTCTAGTGTACACCGCTCTGTTTTCTTCAAGCTAACTAGAGACACTGACTTGGCAATACCTGACTAACAAGTTCCTGCTTCCACCATACCTCTCCATAAGAGACCACAGTCCACATAAACCGTCAGGCCATTCAGCAGGGCATTGGCATAATCATTGTCTCATTTGGCGAATGCTTGTTTAATAAATTATTTTGATCAACAATATTATTGTTGTGGGATTTGCATATGTTTAACCAACATTAATCACAAGCAGTGAGTTCAGATGCATGTCATTAACGGTCAGTTAGGTGTTGGGAATGACAAGTATGCACACAGTTGAGCCTGGAGTTGTCCCATCCACAGCCCCCTAGCCCGGCTGAATCGAACACCCTAGCCTGGCTGAATCAAACAAACCTAGCCTGGCTGAATCAAACACCCTAGCCTGGCTGAATCGAACACCGTAGCCATTACACCACCTATCTAGTCATGCTGCTACATTGTCTCCTCTAGTTGTTCATACATCTTTGTCATAACGACCAGACACATGGCTGTGTGGCCCCCTAGCCTCTGAACAAGACTCGCTCCGACCCGGGCGTGACCATGTTCGAGAGGACGTCCTTCACCACGCTGATCGTGGGCGTGTTCGTGGTGTACGTGCTCCACACCTGCTGGGTGATGTATGGCATTGTGTACACCAAGCCTTGCGATGACCCCCCCAACTGCATCACGCCCTTCCTGGCCAGCAAGCCCAGGCTACAGGTGGGGAGCTATCAGATGTCTGTCTGTCTGTCTGTCTGTCTGTCCAACCACACACCCAACCTTTTGTCCATCCATTGCTCTTTGTGTCTATCCACCCACACACAAACCCTTCTGTCCATTTATTGCACTCTGTCTCGCTGTTTGTCTGTCTCTGTGTATCCAGCCACACACCAACCCTTCTATCTATCCATTTATCCATCTGTCCATGTTGACGGAGTACCAACTTACGATACTCAATGATTTCTGATGATCAATTATGCTCTTCTCTCTCTCTCTCTCTCTCTGCCCAACAGTTGAGTATCTACAGCACGCTGAAGCCCAACGCGGACGGAGGGCACACTCTCATTCACAAGGAGGACAACTTTGAGGTGGACAGCAAGTTTGAGAGGTAGGTTGTGAAACACCCTGCGCCGTCTGATATGTACTCAGGTTCCACGCATGTGGCGGTGCCCTCGCTCACAAGGCAAGTGTCCACGTAAATTTCAAATAAAACAGTCAGTTGTATCAACTGACTTTGAATGAAAAAACATAATATGCCTGCATAAGCAGTGGGAATGTGAGTTAATGGAGGGGAAAATCAGGTTTTGAGGAGAGGAAGTGGTTTCAGTGTGTTGGTGGAGTTGTGAAAGACAAATTGTATATAAATTTAACTAAAGTCCAGCCTGCAGGGAACACCATATGTGATGATTAATCTTAACACTGCCCCCTCCCCCTTACCATTTACCCCTCTCTCCCACCCCTCTCTGTCCCCGTGCAGGATAGTCAACGTGTCGCTGCCCAAGAAGACGCGCCACAACGGCACGCTGTTCGCCATCGTGTTTGTGCACCAGGCGGGCGTGTCCCCCTGGCAGGACCCCAAGCAGGTGCACCTGGTGGCCCAGCTCACCACCTACATGCTCCCCAAGCCCCCCGAGGTGTCCCTCATCTCCGCTGAGGAGGGCCAGGCCGAGGACGACGGCACTAAAGTGAGCTAGCGGCGGGCGCTGCATCTGTTTGACTGTAGAGTTCACAGTTCAGTCAGGAAGTCGATGCTTTCATCCAAAGAGACTTGCAGTGAAATCAGATGCAGGTCGTAAATGTATTACCAGACCATGATAGTCCCGAGGTCCCCTCTTAAATAAAGGGAGAAAGCCTCTATAGGACATACAGTAACACACTAACTTATACAGTTACTATGTAGATGTATAAACTGTTATACAATCGAAACATATTGGAGTATTTCAACAAAACTAATATAATGTTCTAGGGTTGGCTAGAGGTGGTTGCGGGGGGGGGGGGGGGGGGGGTTGGCTATAGTTGGGGGGGTTGGCTATTGTAGATGTCCACGCCATCTACTTTATACCTGTGCCGGTTTTGCATGTCAGGAACTGAAAGTAGAACCGGGGCAGCAGAACGTTCGCCACGGCAACCCCGCGTCAGGGGGCGGAGCTGGAGGGGGAGAAGGAGCCGCCGAATCAGACAACCCCGTTTCCCATTGGCGGACGCGGCTGACGCTCAACATCGTCAGTGACCACTTCCAGTTTGATAAGGAGTCCCTGCCCAACGACGTGCACCGATACCTCAGAGTGTAAGACCTGGCCTCAGACAAACACACTGCACACACACACATATACCTCAGAGTGTAAGACACTGCCTCAGACAAACACACTGCACCACGCACGTACGCACACATATACCTCAGAGTGTAAGACCTGGCCTCAGACAAACACACTGCACCACGTACACACACATATACCTCAGAGTGTAAGACACTGCCTCAGACAAACACACTGCACACGTCCGCACACATATACCTCAGAGTATAAGACCTGGCCTCAGACAAACACACTGCACCACGTACACACACGCTAGGACCGAAGATAGAACCGGGTTATCGTGATGTTGGATTCACCAGTGTTATCAACGTACATTCACTCACAAATAGGATAATGATATGAAGGCTTAGATAGGATAGCGATCTCAATCTTGGATTATTTATTTTTTTACTTTTTATCTTGTGCGGCTTCCTTCAACTGTGCTCTGCTTAGAGTGCAATGTAATCTGTATCTGTGTCTCATCCAGCTTCCCCAGTGGTAAGAAGATGGTGTATCTCCCACTGCTCTTTGTCGATGAACTCAGTAACAGAGTCAAGGACTTGGTGGTATGTCAATGTTTATGCTTTTCAGAATGTCTTAAGTGTTAACCAACATTAAATGTCTGTCGACTATTCATACAAGTGACTGTGTGTGTGTTTTTGTGTGTGTGTCTGTAGGAGATCAACCGCACCACGAAGGAACTTCCACTGACAATAAACTATGACTCCATCTCTCTCGGGAGGCTGAGATTCTGGATTCACATGCAAGACGCGGTGTATTCACTACAACAGTTTGGTATGTAAACATACACACGGCTCTACAGACGTGTGTAAACATTGAGTAACCGCATGCACTTTGTATCGCCATTAATAAACTAGAAGGGCTTGCATTACAAAGTCACAGCAGAGGCTACGAGGCAGTCACTTCCCTTGAACTCATTACCATTTTTAACTCTTTACAACCCCAAACGCACTCCTTTATCCTATAATGTGTTCCCCCCCCCCCCCCAGGTTTTACAGAGAAAGATGCGGACGAGATAAAGGGAATCTTTGTCGACACTAACCTCTACTTCCTGGCTCTCACCTTTTTCGTCGCTGCCTTTCATGTGAGTCTTTAAAAAACACGTAGCAAAATAAAATATATAAACTAAAACAAGATATAAAAACAATATCTCATAAACCTTACAAGGAGGCTGACTTCATAGAAACACAAGAGTGTTAAACGCACAGATGTAGCTCTAAAGACTAGTTTGGCAACCTTCCATTTAGTTATCTGTTAAGACAAGGCTCACAAATCTTTATGACACAGGCAGACTTTCTTTCTTGAGTTTAAAGAAACAACCGTATTGCACAAAACAGAAATTTGAGTTGGATGAATATGTCATTGATGCTTCACCAGTGATGTAATATTCAGTCTGACTCATGTGCCATACTTTCTCTTCTTTTTGTCATGTCGTCTATCCTTCCTTCCCTCTCTCCCTCTCTCTCCCTAGCTGCTCTTTGACTTCCTGGCGTTCAAGAACGACATCAGCTTCTGGAAGCAGAAGAGGAGCATGGTGGGAATGTCGAGTAAAGCAGGTGGGTCACATGACCGCATACTAGGTTTGGGGGGGGGGGGGGGGGGGGGGGGAGCCATGTCTGAACACGCAATCTCATTGGAGCTGCAGGACTCCATAGCATGTCGGAATTCCTTCCTCCAAAGAAATGACACCAAAGCCCAGCTTATTTTGTGGAAAGAGCGAAGGGTGCAAGGGGCTATTCTTAGACTTGGAAGGTTGACGCACAAACTGTTCAGCTTCAGAGGAAGCATCAACAAATGTTGAACAAATACAGTTCATACAGTTAACATGAGATGCACTACGATACTACGGTGCTTTTTTCCACACTAGCTCAAACAACCTTTCTGATGTAGTAAACATCAACCATTCAGATTTCCCCACTGTTCCCGTCCATGTGTTGTCATGACGCCGGTCTGTGTGTTCTGCCTCCCCAGTGCTGTGGCGCTGCTTCAGCACCATCGTCGTCTTCCTGTACCTGTTGGACCAGCAGACCAGCCTCCTGGTCCTCATCCCTGCTGGAGTAGGCTCCATCATAGAGGTGAACACACATCCCGGGCACTGTCAGATACCGGAGGCTCTCCCATCTACGTTGAATCAGTGTTTCCGTTCACAAGAAACAGATTGTTCAAGATGCTCGCCCAATTGGATAGTAGTATTAGTTCTTGAGTGGTTTTGATAAATGTTTTTTTTAAATGAGGAGATTTTGGTTTGGCATCCATGCTCATTTATAAACGGTATTGATTTATGGATACCCAGTTTTACAGAAAACCCTTGTTTTCGTATTTTAAAATCAAATTGAGTCGGGTATAAGTAGGTTCTGATGATTCTTGGGGTCTGTTCTGTTCTGATCTGTGATTGGCTGGTTCCCCCAGGTGTGGAAGGTGAAAAAGGCCTTCAAGATCCAGGTGTTCTGGAAGGGATCCAAACCAACACTCTTGGTAAGAGTCTAAAAGGTTTCTCTTTGTACACCGATGGTTGTTTGTTTGTGCAGGAGCGTTTAACAAAATGGGCCACTTCTGTGTCGGCAGTTTGGGAAATTGGACGAATCGGAAAAGAGAACAGAAGAATACGACACTCTGGTAAGATACATGCCCACTACACACAATAGGCCAACAGATAAGTTTCAATAGAGTAATGACGCCTCCCTCTCCAGCAGTAACTTGATATTCACCCTCTATTGCTCCTGTCTTGTCTGTAGGCCATGAAGTACCTCTCCTACCTGCTGTACCCTCTGTGCTTAGGAGGGGCCGTGTATGCCCTGGTGTTTCTGCGATACAAAAGGTAATGAATACCATGGTGGTCATTATTAACGTGTGTGTGTCTGTGATACTCTACTCCCTGCTTCTCTCCGGTGAGAGTTTGTGATTGTTAATTGACAACTAAAGACTCTTGAAGCGCTTAATCAAAAGTTCTGCGTGTTAAACGTCTCCTGAGCTTCGTGACAGAGAGTGCTTCTTCACTGAGACAGCACTGGCGCGTGCATCAGGAGGGTCCTGCACAAACCTGTTATTATACCCTCCGTCTTCAAACTCCTCACCTCACCCCCCCCCCCTTGCTTCCTCTCTCCTAGCTGGTACTCCTGGGTGATCAACAGCTTAGTTAACGGTAGGTTATACAAAGTTTCCCTTTTTAATATTCATAACACTGGATGTTCCTGTCCTGACTGTTCATATTTTGAGGTTTGTTTTGCATTTTCGATGGCTGATTAGGATCTTGATGACGATGTATTATCAATCAATGATCGACACAAAAACAATCCACGTGTCCAGTACATTGCTCTAACTACGACCTTCCCTGGCTCTCTGTAGGTGTCTACGCATTCGGCTTCCTCTTCATGCTTCCACAACTGTTTGTCAACTTCAAGGTACTACAGACACACATTGCCATGTTCCTTTCACCATTTTTCTTCCTATACTCTAGAATGCTGTTTTTATTAACAATTTCTCGGAGGGGGGGGGGGGGGGGGGGGGGGTACGTAAACTTGAGAGGCATTTATGATCTCTTGAGATTGAAATATTACCTTTTCTAAAACCAAAACACCCTGTTCAAACTTCCAATGTTTGTGTTCTTTGTTCCTTTGTGAACAGCTGAAGTCTGTGGCGCACCTGCCTTGGAAAGCCTTCATGTACAAGGTAAGATCCTCTTAATGCGCCTCAGATTCCCCTCACAGCTGCCGAGCCCTCACAGCCCGGCTGAGGGGGCTCCAAAAAGACACCAAGGGCTTTGTTTGTATGCTCTCCTGATGATGGATGCTTCCTATTGACACGGCTACTGCGTATACAATCCATTGTTTGTTATCCCTTCGCCATTCATCCATTTCATTGTTTAGGGTCCTCGTCTTTCTAAAGCTATTGGGTTTGATCCCAAGTGTCCGTAGGCAAAAGCCGAATTTACAGTCGCCGTTCCTGAAGTACACAAACATGGCATTAATTCTTGCCGTAACATTTGTTTGGACGGACAGTTTGAGCTGCTGGCAGAGGCTCAAAATGTCAGAGGTGTGCGAACACATTATCGCTTGAAACACGCGAGGGCTGGGATTGTGTCATTCTTGGTGGACGCACAGCGACTATAAATCAGGTTTAATATGTCATGTCGTCATCCCCGAGCACGGTGCCTAAGCCTTACCTCCCTTCTCCGGAATGACATGTATCGGAATACACTGCCAGTCACTGAATGACTTAATACTTAAGTGGTAATTGCTGTCTCTTAAGCGATTGAGCATTTCCTTACATTCACCATGGTATGGTATCTGTATAGCTATTAGCTATAAATTAAACAGGCCTCTTACTTCTCCGCTGAATAAGGCTATTTGCTGCCTCCGTTGTGGTCATTTGGATATTGATCGATCTGATTTCCCTCACCAGGCTTTCAATACATTCATCGACGACGTGTTCGCCTTCATCATCACCATGCCAACCTCCCACAGACTGGCCTGCTTCCGAGACGACATAGTCTTCCTGATTTACCTCTACCAGAGATGGTAAGACCAGCACTCACATCGGGGGTGGCTCCACCCACTAGTGTGCTGACAACAACTCGGGCAGTATGCCCTGTACCAACCCACGTTTGATTCTGACCTGTAGTCCTATGCTACCGTTTATATTTGAAACTACTCCACCTTTCGCTCCATCCAAGTACAAAAGCCCTTGCATACATATCTGATCCCTAACCAATGGTTGTATGCTACACGTCATCCCCTTGCCATCACTGTCCTGTCCAGAAAGCCCTATTGTTCATAAAAGTTGAAGATAAGTTAAAGATAACGCACCGCGCCAGACCTACCGCACTCGTTATTATCCAAATGGCCAGCACGCAACCGAACGTCTACCCCTACGTGGTGTGATGAACTTGAGGTTTGTTCCTAAACTTTCCCTGGGTGAGTGCAATCTTGCCTATCTAGGGGGTTAGGTGAGAAGTACTCACCGCAGGTCCACAGCCTCTTGAACCAAACGTGTGTTCTTCGTTAATCCAACAAACTCAGGAGTCTCCCCTGCAGAGAGCCTCCTCCATAGACTCTTAACCCATTCTCACAACATGAGACTCCTGCAGCCTCACCTGTTGCAATTTACCACTAATGAGAACCTCAACACCGCCCCCTCTCTGCGATGTCAGTATTGACACAGAGTCGTCACTTTTCAATGTGTTCGCTTGCATGGCTTGTCGACAAATAAAACGGTTGTGTTGTCTTTGCAGGCTCTATCCAGTGGACAAGACAAGGGTGAATGAATACGGCGTTTCCTACGACGAGGCGGACAAGCCGGGAGACAAGGGAAAGGTGCACAAAGACTAGAAGAGGAGGAAGATGAATTTGCCGTCCGTTAAACTTATTTATTGGTCTTTGACAGGACCGATAGATCTATGCAGCTGGTTTGATCCAAGTCCAATCCTACTGACGTCTAGGACATCCGATTGAATGAAGGACTTTATTTGAATTATTTTTTTATACCTTAAACCTGTACCATGGGAATGTCAGCCTGAGTGTAGTTTCTCGGTGTTGACTGACCCAATGCTGAACTACCGGTATGTGAATTGCTTTTACTTTATTTTGGAGAGGGGCTGCAAAGGGGCATTTCAAGTGATGTAATTAAGCAATTCTTGATTACACAAGGGGAAACCACAGGATGTTGATTAGGACATTATTAGCTATGGTTTGTGAGGGCCTGTTGATTTCTAACAGTGGGAACTAAACATAATTTTTTTGCACTGGAAACAAATTTAGGTCATAGCTATGCCCCCCCCCCCTCAATGTGTAACATACTGATAATGGTGGTCATCGTCACTGGTTTACAAAAATAATTGGACGTTTTAACATATATAAGGGAACAAAAACTCTGCAAAAATAGACTGTCAAATTTGGATATCCAACCTCCTGTTTACGACAGCAAATTTCATTTTTATGACAAGCTTTTTACCTCAAGTATTTTCTCCAAGGCCAATACCAGTGCCAAATGTAAAATAAAGTGTACTTTCTCTAGTTGTGTGTGAAACATGAGTTAGTATTACACCTGGACCAACTCTGGCAGAGCTCGTCTGAATCAGTTCAGAAGATGATGGTGCATCAATTTAAAATGTGGGCATATTTAATCGGAAGGGAATATAAATTTGCCTGAATATTGAAATGTTTTTTCAAATGTAATAAAAGTTTTAATATACTGTAGCTTTGTTTATTTGGTGGCTTAATCTGCAGTAGTTATGACACTATTCAACATGTGATGGTCCCCTAACCTATGGTTGTGTGATTATTGGATGTCTTCCTGGTACAATATGAAAATCGAAATGGCAATGCTTATGAATTCAAAACCATCAGGGTCATTACATTTGGGTGTATGCATCGCGCAGTTATTTTCTCACTGGTATATTCATTCACAAACTACAATTCACCATCTTTATTTAATGGGAAAATGTTTATAGAACCTCACCCTCTATCAATCTACCTGTGCAGTCAGTTGACAATGCCAACAGGTAGATTGATCAACATTACAATTAGTGTTGAGGGAGGGGGGGGTTCAATTAGTCCCGAGTAACTAGCCATTACAAGCAGTTTTGAAATCTGCATCTTCTGACATCACAAGTGGTCCAATAGATGAGCAATGTTTGCTACAAACCACTGGGTAGGCCGACATATCCAGCATACATCTGGCCACCTTCAAAACCCACTTCAAACTTGCCTGTGACCCCCCCCCCCCCCCCCCTTGTCTTGTATTTTTAATTTAAAAATAAGTTTATTTTCTGCGTTCCAGCGTCCTTGAAAGACGTTTTATAAATCCTATTTATTATTAGGTGGACACACCGACTTTTGATGTCAGAGGCAAATTTTAAAAACGTTTGTAACGACTAATCACTCACACGTGGTGGATAATATGTCAATATTAAAGAAAAGATAAAACTCCCTCAACAAAACAGGATTCCAAAAGCACCACAATACAATGTTTATTGTTTCCATTCTTTTATTTAGTTTTTTTTTTAGAAAACATTTCTAGTCGAAGAGACCGAAGCCCATGTCGTCATCAGACTCCTCGGACTCGTCCTTCTTCTCCTCTTTCTTCTCCTCTACCTTGGCTGGAAGGGCAGAAAGGAAAGAGGGTTAATGTCCGAATCATACAACATACAGAGGACCAATGGGTCTGCAGGATAGTGTAGGGACTAGGCTGTTGCGACTCCTACTCAGAGGAATTTGTTTTGATGCCATTGATGTTCACAATGCATCTGTAGGCTTTGGGTGGCAAGAGACCCAGAATTAATCTACGCAAGTTGCTTCGAAAATCTGTTACACCATTAACTCTCAAATCGTTCAGCAGACGTTTATCAAAAATGTATGAAAGCATTCAGTGGGTTTCCAAGGAACCTATAGGGATGGGGCATCATGCTGAAGGACACCTACAGATAGTCTGGATACATTTGGTACATTTGGTATCAAACCCAGTAACTTTTGACTACAAGTTAAACTACCCTGCTTCCAGACTAAACTGGAAGCTTTATACTAAGGAGAGTGAAGGTGCAATAGGTACCTGGTGCGTCGGCGGTCGCGGCTGCAGCAGCAGGGGCGGCACCACCGGCGGCCGGGGCTCCACCACCGGCTCCAACGTTGCAGATCAGGCTGCCGATGTCCACGCTGGTCAGGGCCTACAAGATCATAAGCATACAGTCAGGGACTGGTCAGGGCCTACAAGATCATAAGCATACAAGATCATAAGCATACAGTCAGGGACTGGTCAGGGCCTACAAGAACACAAGCATTCAGTCAGGGCCTACAAGAACACAAGCATTCAGTCAGGGCCTACAAGAACACAAGCATTCAGTCGGGGCCTACAAGAACACAAGCATTCAGTCGGGGCCTACAAGAACACAAGCATTCAGTCGGGGCCTACAAGAACACAAGCATTCAGTCGGGGCCTACAAGAACACAAGCATTCAGTCGGGGCCTACAAGAACACAAGCATTCAGTCGGGGCCTACAAGAACACAAGCATTCAGTCGGGGCCTACAAGAACACAAGCATTCAGTCGGGGCCTACAAGAACACAAGCATTCAGTCGGGGCCTACAAGAACACAAGCATTCAGTCGGGGCCTACAAGAACACAAGCATTCAGTCGGGGCCTACAAGAACACAAGCATTCAGTCGGGGCCTACAAGAAAACAAGTATACAGTCAGGGACTGG
Source organism: Gadus macrocephalus (assembly GCF_031168955.1). Taxonomy (NCBI): domain Eukaryota; kingdom Metazoa; phylum Chordata; class Actinopteri; order Gadiformes; family Gadidae; genus Gadus; species Gadus macrocephalus. Next base: position 6,681,540 of record NC_082403.1, read on the forward strand.
TCAGCGCCTACAAGCCTACAGTCAGGGACGGGTCAGAGCCTACAAGTATACAGTCAGGGACGGGTCAGAGCCTACAAGTATACAGTCAGGGACAGGTCAGAGCCTACAAGTATACAGTCAGGGACTGGTCAGAGCCTACAAGTATACAGTCAGGGACTGGTCAGAGCCTACAAGTAAACAAGCCTACAGTCAGGGACGGGTCAGAGCCTACAAGTAAACAAGCCTACAGTCAGGGACTGGTCAGGGCCTACAATAACACAAGTTAAGTCAGGGACTGGTCTGGACCTTGGTCAAGAACACTGGTATTGACAGTGAGGAACTGGCCAGGGAAGCAGTAATACTAATGAGCCAATAGATAGTTGCCCTTATAATGTCGTATTTAAAGGGTTGTGTTATAAATAGTTGATATTGAGAAGGGTGAGCGTAGGTTGAAAGCACTACAAGATAAAACAAATATTCAGTCAGTGAAACGATGGTCAGAATGACGATCAAGGTGTGCATGTGTATCTTCCAGACGGGGGGTACTGGCGTCCTCACCTTGGCGAAGAGGCTGGGCCAGAAAGGCTCCACGGTTACACCAGCTGCCTTGATGAGGGCGTTGAGCTTGTCCTCCTAAACACAGACAAAAAGGATAAAAGATTATTTAGTATTTCAGGGCACCATGAGTTACTGTACATGGAGTTGTTAAGCCTAACAATGGAAAATACATCTGTATGTATGACAGACAGGGACAACCATAGACAAAAGATGGACAATGCAGAGATCTTTCATTTTACATGGCTAGTAGTGTTTGCTTATGTTACACAAGTATGAGGTTAATCGTTATTATATAACAGAGTTCCCCACATAGATTAAGGTAACCCATAAATCGAGGGAGGCTTGCCATTAGACAGAGCAAACTTATTCAGACATTCATCAACACGTGGCTGTAAACTTTAATATAAGGTTTTTTAAAAGTTCTCCCTTCCCATGCCAGATCACAACAAAAAGTACTATTCATATCATAACTTTTAATATTAAAGCTGTCATAAGACAGTTAACAGCCATCCCTCAGCCACACCACCCTCACACAGGTCTGTCTGAATTGAACTTTTTGAATTGACATGTGCGAGCCGAGAGCTTTACGAATGACAGGTGTCAAGTCTAGTATCTAACCCAAGGAACGTAAATAAAAGACTGGCTTGGTTCATGCTGTATTATGCTACATGCTAACGTTACTATGTACAGGTCAATACATACAGATGTTGACATTGAGTAGGTTTCCTCGCAAACATAAGTTAACTTTCGAACTATACGCCAACAAACGATGTCCGTTTATACCAAGAATTAGAACACAATACATTAAGAGACATAGCAATGCTCTGGTCCAACAACGTGGCCTAGCACCATGGGAGGCGCCATTTTTTACCGGCTAGTTTATAGTAACTTTAGCTTTTAAGACATTCAACTGGCGAACCACTAACAACTTTTCCATAATGTGACAACGTTATGACTTTTATTCAAGCCCCTCATCAGCCGTCAGGGCTATTTTCGCCACTACGCGGTTCTCCCGGTGTAATACGCGTGTGTAAACGGTGAGTAGGGATAGTGAAGGCGGGAGACTTACGGTGACGGTGACCTCATCGTCGTGGAGGATCAGAGCAGAGTAAATACAAGCGAGTTCGGATACGGAAGCCATTGTAGATGTTGTATTTTAGGGTTTGGACGTCGGATGCCTAAATTTAACGGTGCTAGTCGCCGGATTGAGGGCCTTAGCTTCAGATGAAGAACCGAGCACCTTAGGCAAATTGACTTCCTACTCTGAAGGGTTTCAGCGGAAAGGGAAGGCAAAGGGGCGGGGAGTTGCTTTATATACCGTGCGTCAGCGCGTACGGGTACCTCCGCCGACGTCACGTCACGTAATGGCTTGGTTTATTTTTTTATTTCTGGTATTCTATGTAGTATTATTACTGCATTAGTCATTTCTGTATGTCTTGCAGACAAATATTTTAATGTGCTAGTCCTACATGATATTGGTGGTATGCAATGTCAAAATAAGACTAATTGTACCGATCAGCAGCTGGACGTTGAAAACTAAATAAATCAAAGAGTTGAGCCCTTCACCAATAGATGCCATATTTGCATAAGCACCACCTTTTAAGACATTTATTTTGCCTTCTCATAGATCCCCTCGACTTTGAAGAAAGTTATTCTTGTTAACAAAAATATATTTATATTATGATAATATTTATCATCATATACGGTTTATCTATATTATAGTTCACAAATTAAGATATATTTTAACGAGTACATCTTATTCTAGTATCATATTCATACTAATCTTATTATCAAGATTAAACATATCCTACTTTTGCGGGAGATTAAGATTAAACATCCTGGTTTGCTAAAACCTGGCCACAAAAAACCCAAAGCCCAGGCCCAACTCAATAACATGTTTCCTTATAGAAATGTGGTACTCGGAGAACAAATAGTTTAGGACTGTTAAGATTCAGTCTGCTTATTAAAATTGGTTAACTTAAAAAAGGTTTTAACCTCAGTTTGACTTCATTGCATTTTAGTTTTACAGAAACACAACAGACAATAACACGACAAGTGTTTAATATAATAACTGTTTTTTTATTGGCTTGGTTTAAAAACTGTACATGTAACTCCTTCCTGAGTATCCTACCTGCCCCAGAGAGAGAGTGAGGGTGAGGGTCATGGAAAGATGGCGAGAGGGAAGACGGAGAAACAGAGAGAAGAGAAGGATGAACAGAAGTAGAAATGAAAAGAATAAGGGGAGGGCCATAATAAAACGATGGGGAGAGGAATAATATATATATATATTAAAAAAGTATAGTTCATGGGTTTGTTGGATATTAATATTTTGAATAAAGGGATCAATCGTAATAAATTAGGGGCCTGCGTCAGTTTTATGAAACACTGCAGTGAAATTGGCATGGAGGAAATAGTATAATTTTGGTGGTTGTGTTGAGAGTCAAGGTGCCTTCGGTGTAGAGTTGGGTATAAGCTTTCAGACAGACCGGGGGCCTGCTGTAGTGTGTGTGTGTGTGTGTACAGGAAATTGGAATCAGCAACAACACTACTGGTGCAACAACACATTTCACCTCAAATTACCACGTTAAAAAAAGGACAATATCAACCATATATTAGTTTTTTTTTTTTTTCCCCAGCATTTGTCAGGACACGTAATAAGAAATCGAGCCACTAGGGGGACACTGTTCTCAAGTTCGTTGGATGTCAGCACCAGAACTGAATTTAGCGTCCGTTTTTATTCCCTCCTCTGTCTCCTCACAAGACCAAGGTCTGAGAAATCACAAATCAGGGTTTAAACATGCATAGTAACGGGTGAAAAACATAAATTAATCGTGGACCCCATCATCACCTGCACTCTCCACTCCACAGTAACCATCCATGACCCAGGGAATTGTTAAAAATAGAGAACTTCTTTGTGTGTTTACTAAGCGGTTTAGCAACAATGTCTTGTCTTTGCAATACGAATCAAGAAAGATAGGCCATTAAAAATCTTTTGTTCACTGTCCAGGTGCCTGAGATAGACCACTGATAGTGTATGTGGACACACACACACTCAGAAAAAAAGGATAAACTATCATTATCTATATATATCAACAATGGTTACCCAATACACTTTTTTTTAGTGACCATAAATGATTAGAACGGCAGTTAGCCGGAAACACAATAAAGTAAGTAAGTAGCGGCGAGACAAGATTCAAATGAACAATAATAATTACTGATAATAACAAGAAACACATTTAAGGCGTCGTCATTGTCATCTCGTTGACCGCCCGCTGATGGTGAATTCAGAGGAGTTCCAGTTGTCATGGTTCTGTCGGATGTGTTCTGTTGTAGCGTCCGTCCGTCTTCTTCGTCTCTTCCTGACTTGTTGTGAGTATGACGTCCCGGTGAAGCTGTGCTCTATAAGACCATTACCATTCAGTCATTATCCTTCAGTCGTTACAAGAGTCTTTATCTCTGCAGGGGGTGTGGATGTGAGGGGGACAGTAGTATACGTTTGTAGCCTGCTTAGGTAGACGCTATAAAAATCACTAATAGGCATTTCGAGAAGCAAGAGACAAAACAAATGAGGATCCTGGGAAAAAAAAAAGTAGTAAAAGAGAAACTTTTTCTATCCTCTTCTGCTTCCAATACAGAGCTTCAAAAGTAAAATAATGCAAGATAAGAACAAAATGTAGATCTAGCTATGGAGACACAAACCATGAGCTGCTATGGCTGGGGGTTCTGTTGTAGGATAGTGCCTTGAAGAGAGCTAGAGAGAGAGAGAGTGACGCTGGTTGATCATGTCTGATTGGTGTTTTCATTCCTTCATGTACATCCCATTGATCCTCCATCACTGGTCTTCACATCTGTGTCCTTATCCTTCTTCAGAGTCATCCATTCATTCACTGATTCGTCATTCATTCCATATATGTCCTGCAAGCCATCCATTCATCTTGCCCTCTGTGATTGGCTTTCACCCATCGGGTTCCATAGCAACAGGCCCCAACTCCATCTTTCTTCTCCTTCTTCGAACCTGGACTGGCCTTTATTTGATCCCCTTGTCCCACATTGGCGAGCAGGCTAGTGTGGGCGGGCCTGGGAGATCATCTTGAGCCGTGATTGGTCGATGACATCCAGAAGGTTCTTGGCGTCGACTGCGAGTGCGTGAGCAGCAGTCAGCATCTGTTTCTTGTACTCCTTTTGTAAGCTGAGGACAAGACACAGGTCAGTATCACAAAAACATTACATCAATATTTTTCAAACAAAGATGTCCATCGGAAAATTCCTTTACAATTTCGTTGGTTAAATTAAACCTGATCCTTACGAGTATAGAGTTTTTTTTATGGCTGTCAAGGTACCTTGTCATCACATACTGCTGGGCGAGTTTCAGTTTCCCGATCAACTCAGACAGGTCAGAGTTCAACAACTTCTGGGCCATCTCGATCTAGAACAGAGCACACACATTATGAACACTGATGCTTGAGGTGGGCTTAGGTTTTGTGTTTGTGCGTCCGTGCGGATGTGTGTCCTTACTTCTCTGTGTGTACTGGCTGGCAACTCAGGAATCGTCTCGTCCACTGTTGCAAGTAGGGTCCTCAATGCTAAACCCACCTCCTATAACACACACATAAACAGGCACACACACAAATAATAAGATACAGCTTTCCACAGATTAAAATATTAATGAAAAAAAAAATGATATATCCCATCTCCATCCCTTACCTTCACCATGGCAACATACTCCTCTGGGGCGGCGGGCTGGATCCTATAGGACATCTCTATGACTGCCTTCACCAGTCCCGTCACGTTCTCATACACCCGGTCGTTGGACCGGTCCAGGTCGGCCGTCGGGGGCGGGCTGATCTCCTGGGGCTGCAACTGGACCAATCAGGCAGAGGGAGAGATCAGATTGGCCGGGGCCTTGTCGTTGCTGATGCTGCCTCTACTACCTGTGAGGCCAGTGGAAAGACTGCAGTGACGCAGTCTCACCACTGGGCGGCAGCATTTACTAGCAATCAGGTTAAGGATGTTTATGCACATGTGTGTGCATGCAAGCACATACAAATGCATGTGCGTGCAAACACGCAAATCGACGCACACTCAGCGACCACACACACTTGCCCTCACTGCCACACACAATTGCACTCAATGACGCACACTCACTCTAGATGACTAGTCTAGCTAGTATTACTGACTAAAGTTGTTAGTAATAAGCGGCAACCCACTTGTGTGTAAGAGCCAGCTGTATGACGACCATGAGAGTTGAATATTAGTCCTGAGAGGAGGTCAGGCTCAACAAAACAATGACATCAATGGGAAGAGAGCAAACCAAAAATAAGTCTGGTCTCGCTTTACCCGCTCAGATGTTGAAAACACATACAGAAGAGTGTTTGTGGTTGAGTTTTTTACTGTAGATCAAATAGAGAATAGTGTTTTGATCTGCTCCAATGTGATTAGTGAAGCCCCCCCACTAAGGGGGGCTTCACTAATCACATTGGAGCAATCAAAACACAAGGTCTGGATATGGTTTCACAGTCGTCCATCACAGCTTTGCCAGCGCCAGCGGCCCAAGCAGTTAATACATGATGAACCACTTCAAACAAAGTACAGGTTGCCAGAATACCACATCAGAGTGCACCATTTTGCATTCTGCTGGGGGAATGGATACCTTGACACCTCCGATTTTCCTCTAGGACAACTCGTTGCAGTAGTCGTACTAGTGATATTACTAGCAGCATTAGCGCACCAAGTTGTCCCTGGGAACTTGGACGTCTTATTTATAGCCTTATTTAATTATATAGCCTTAACTTAATCAAATACATATTTTTGTGACCATGTGAACACATGGCCCATATCGTTTCAGTCATGTTCAAACTAAAATCCATGACGACATTTAGCGATAGCTAGGAGCTGGCTGGGCCAAGCTCACTTTAATGACTGGTTTGGTCATTAAACCAACCCTTTTCGTTTAGTTTTTCAAAGGTCAGTTACACCGCTGGTGTTCAACCATCTTAAAAGGTCGCCAACAAAAACTAATATTCTCCCATATCGTGACCTTTCCTCCAGCTCTGAATAAGATATTTCAGAAAGAAGTTCATGATGTCAAGGTAGCCATTTCTCTGAGGTTAGTAACGGGAGCTACTCTCTACGCTTAGCTATGCTAAGACAATAGCACAGATCTACACAGAGGCTTGCTTACCCTCCACGGCTACACGTGTGTGTGTGTGTGTTAGGGAGAGAGGGAGAGTGAAAAGGAGAACACCAGGCGAGGAGGAGGAGGAGGAGGAAGGAGGTGCAGGAGGAGAGACAAGTTAGCGTGATGAGAGAGTGGAGTGGAGAGGATTATACCAGAGACAGATGCGATAGTGAGTAAGAGAGAGAGAGGCAGAGGGAGAGAGAGGAGGGAGAGAAAAGAGGGAGAGATCACGTTAGACCAGTAGAGAACCCCAGGATAGGACAGGGAGCATACAGGAACATCTCATAGTCTTTAGAACGGTGGAACCCAGGTTAAAAAGGCTGGATTTGGTTAGGAAAAACCACATGTTGACCACAAAAATGCATTCCAACATTCAGCAGTTTGTGAGAAAATACAATGAAAAAGGCACCAGGAATAAAAAAAGAAAAACATGCTTTTTGTTTTCAACAGGAATATCTTTGACCCCATCCTCATATTAAACCCCAGACGGGAAATTAAATTAGGGAGACAGCGATGGGAATTGCGGCTTCCATTTTCGATTACATTAACATTTCAACTAAACCACTGTGTGTGTGTGTGTGTGTGTGTGTGTGTGTGCGCTGCAGCGCCGAGTGCCGCGCGCGGCCGCGTGTGTGCGCGCGTGCGTGTGCGTGCGTGTGCGTGTTGCGTGTGTGCTGCGCGCGTGTGTGCGCGCGTGTGTGTACCTTGACCCCCTCGTTGTAGCTGTCCACAGGGTTGAGGAGGGGCAGGTTGCCAAGGTGACAGGGGGCTCCAGGCCGGGGGGGTTTCTTCGGGGGGGCAGCGGTTAGTTCTGGAGAATAAGAAGAATGGATGATTAAAATGACCACCAATAACGACAAGAGGAATACTGTTACACCTTTCTTTGAATAAATACGAGAAATGGAACGGCAAACGGCTTTTACTAGGCATCAACTTTCAAATCAGATGATCTCCAATAGTGAAGGGATGAATCCACTTTGACTACCGTCAAAAGTATTAAGATGAAGATGAGGATTAATATTGATGTGTTTCCCCTCCGGAGCCGTTATCTCACCTGGCTTTCCAACTGGCTGGTATATGTGTTGCTCCCTCCCTGTGGACGAACAGAGACAGACAGACAGACAGACAGACAGACAGAGAGGACAGAGAGACAGAAAGGTTAACTCAAGGCAGGCTGACAAAAATACCAGATCATTCTTTTTATACAACCAGTACTGATGGGAAATCATGGTGCTTCCTCAAAATGCCATTAAATCTTAGCCAGAATCTGTTATGATAATATAAACATCATCCGTCTCTCCTTTTTATTCTTGTCACCACCCTCACATTTTTCCTTACTTTAATCCTGTTTCCAATGAAGAGAGTGCATGTCTGTGTGTCAAGTGTGTGTATGTGTGTGTGCATGGCGTGCGTGTCAAGTGTGTGCATGCGTTTGTGCATGGATTGCGTGTGTGAATGTGCTGACTAGAAACAGACCGGAGTTTGCAGCGTTCCATCCTCTCTGTCGATGCTTCCTCTGCTGTTTCTGGCCTCAGCCTTCTAAAGAGAGACAGGACGAGAGAGAGACAGGACGAGAGAGAGAAGGGGAGAGAGAGAAGGGGAGAGAGAGAGAGAGAGAGCGAGAGCGAGCGAGCGCGAGAGAGAGAGAGAGCGAGAGAGAGAGAGAACGAGAGAACGAGAGAGAGAGCGAGGAGAGAGAGAGAACGAGAGAACGAGAGAGAGAACGAGAGAGAGAGAGAGAACGAGAGAGAACGAGAGAGAGAGAGAGAACGAGAGAGAGAGAACGAGAGAGAGAGAGCGAGAGAGAGAGCGAACGAGAGAGAGAGAACGAGAGAGAGAGAACGAGAGAGAGAGAGAGAGAGAGAGAGAGAGAGAGAGAGAGAGAGAGAGAGAGAGAGAGAGAGAGAGAGAGAGAGAGAGAGAGAGAGAGAGAGGAGAGAGAGAGAGAGAGAGAGAGGACGAGAGAGAGGACTGAGAGAGGGATAGCGAGGTACGAGAGAGAGAGAGACCGAGAGACAGAGAGATAGAGACAGAGAGAGACAAGAGAGAATGGACGAGATTGAGAGAGGAGACGAGAGAGAGACATAGACAACGAGGGAGAACAGCGAGAGAGAATGGACAAGATTGAGAGTGGAGAGAGTGAGAAAGCAAGAGACAGAAAGAGACCGAGACAAAGAGCTAAGAGAGCGAGAGAGAGAGAGCGACAGAGGTTAGAGAGCCATAGATAAATATACTATAACGCAAACATCCTCAAATACAACCTTAATTCATCATGAATGACTGACCATGTTCTGAATCAATGCTCCTTCCTTGGTTTCCGAGGGCACGCATGACACAATGTAATCCAAACACACATGACGTCTCCATGTTTTCAAGACGTCCACCCACCAGTCACTGACGACCAGACACGCTCAACCCACCATCTCTTTCACATCCCTTTCACTTGACCGATTACACTTTTCCACATCTACCAGTCAACCTGCCCATAACGGTGACCTTCCCAGTACACTTTTGGACAGCGACGTCAGTAAAAAAAAACCAAGATATCTTTGAATGGGGTATACCACCCCCCGACAATCCCACAGTTCCACCTTCACCAAACAAACATTAACGCAGGATTCTCCAACCATAGATTAACTCCAGCCTTTACCCAAGCACAGCTCCTATCCCTGTTAACTTGCGCTAACGTTCTTGCACAGTTGATAATACGGAATCTCTCTCTAGTTAATATCTTCTCACTCCCATTCTATTCAGAGTCCCAATGTACCGTTTTGGTGAAGCAGGCCCTCAAGAGATGCATCCTGGGAAAAACGGACGATGTAGAGGATGAGGAGAAGGGTAGGAAAGAGACAAGGCCATCGAAGATCGGGCCCGAAAAAGTGACAAAGAAAGGAACGATTTGGAGTCCGACGCAAGAAAGTGGTAGACTGATCTGAACCCGAGTTACGAGAGAATATCAATGGAAGTGGAAGAGAGGAATCGAAGGACTGACTGGAATGACAGGAAAAGGACAAAATCCAAGTTGGGGGAAAAAGGACAATCAGAAGTGGAAGGAAGAGGCGTGTGAGAGAGAGAGAGAGAGAGAGAGAGAAGAGAGAGAGAGAGAGAGAGCCGAGGAGAACGGAGAGAGAGAGAGAGAGAGAGAGAGAGAGAGAGAGAGAGAGAGAAATGGGAGTTAGATTTTTTCCAAGGGAGTATAAGTTCCAGTGCGCCTCAAGGACAAACTCTTGGGAGGGAAATAAGCCAGCAGCCAACCACCTTACTCTCTCACCATGTCTTCTTGTCTCTCTCCCTCTCTCTCATTCCGCTGCTTGATGCACTTGCCAATCCCACATCTCCTCTTCCTCTTTTTCCTCCCAAAGGATCCATCTCTAAAGCCTTTCTTTGTATTTTCCACTGTTTCCCCCAAATAAAATGACCAAAGAAAACAAACAGCTTGCAAGTGTTTGGCCTGGCCAGAAGGGGGGGCTAAATAACTTCTATTTTTTTATTTTATTCCTCCGTAAATTTAAAATTAAATGTACACAATACATAGAAATTTTCATAGAAAGGTTCTATGCTATGGTTCTATGCTATGGTGCTAGGTTATGTCCATGAGACTACATAAAGAGTGTAAGTTGATCAGCGTTTCTTATTCATTTGTTTTAAAATCAAACCTTGTTCAACCACCATCAAACCGTTTTATGTTATTTCATTAAGTGACCCCCTTCAAAGGCTGTTGACCCACAGTTTGAGAAAAACTGATCAAACACACACACACAGCCCACACAAACCACTTTCACTTGCGGCTGCCAAATGACAAAATAGGTCATCACACGTTGGGTTGCCAGGTTTGACTTTTCCACAAAATTTATGTTTCCACTGAGAAGGCCTGGAAATGTGTGGTGCATCTGGAAGAGCGGCAGGCCAGCCAGGCCCCTCAACAACAAGGACATGATACCCGGGATATGAAAGATTGGGGGATTAGACCATGGGGATAGACAGTTCTCTCCACTGTGTTCTCTTCAGTCAGCGAGGCAGATGCTTTTATACAATTTGACATGCAGTGAATTCAGAAACATTGGCGAGTATGAGTGTGTAAATATTTGAACTCTGCAGTTATGTGTGGATATTTAGAGAGTGAAACCCAGGGATTGACATATGTGTGTGGGCCAATGCATTCTTTCAAAATTATTGTGAGTGTGTGTGTGAGTGTGTAGGTATGCGTGTTCCTGTGCATGCGTGTGTCTGTGTGTCTGTGCATGTGTGCGTGCGTGTGTGTGCCTGTGTGACTGTGCGTGTGTGCCTGTGTGACTGCGTGTGTGTGTGCCTCACCATCATGCCCTCCTCCTGCTCCAGCCATCTCTGGTCATCCTCCATCTGCTGCTGCTGCATCATCAGCCTCTCCTCCATCAGAACATGACCACCACACCCGCCCTCCTGGAACACACACACACACACACACACACACACACACACACACACACACACACACACACACACACACACACACACACACACACACACACACACACACACACACACACTCAGCCTTCCTGCACTAAAGTGTAGCTGCTGTGCAATATTTGTTTTGAGTGTTTGTGTGCATTAGTGTGTGTGTGCGTGAATGTGAGTGCATTATTGTGTGTCTGTTTATATGTGTGTTTTAGTGTGTGTGTGTGCATTACTGTGTGTTGGTGTGTGCGTGTGATGTACCTCCATGTTGACGTTCCACATGGCAGTGTGCTCTGGTCTGTGCTGAGTGCTCCATGCGTCATGGGGAGGGAAGCCTCCCTCCACCCCTCCCACACCACAGTGGGCTGAGGCCTGAGGGGGAGGGAGAGAGAGAGAGAGAGAGAGAGAGAGAGAGAGAGAGAGAGAGAGAGAGAGAGAGAGAGAGAGATCAACGTCAATAACACTATTAGCCACATAACAGCAGCTTGATTTGTTTGTAGCTGCACCAAATCTGAACGCCTGCTGTGTGATTACTGTCATTCTCACTTGCAAATCGCCTCGGATAAGATTGTCCGCCTAATGACCAAATGTAGGCTTCAAAGTGGGGACGTCATGATGCAAAACAGGGGCGACCAAGTCTAACACCTTTTCTAGTAAAACTCCAGTCATCAGCAGCCGGATCAGAATCTCAGAGCTCCCCGTAGGTGCTCCACACACTCCTGCACCAGCTGCCGGTGTGTTAATAAAGCTAACATAAACCAAGCTAATATATAGCCTTAGTCATGTCAACATGTGATATGATCTGGAACAGGACCAACCTCACTCCTTATAAGGCCAGAGAGACAAAGACAGAGGGGGGGGGGGGGAAGTGAGAGAGAGAGAGAGAGAGAGAGAGAGAGAGAGAGAGAGAGAGAGAGAGAGAGAGAGAGAGAGAGAGAGAGAGAGAGAGAGAGAGAGAGAGAAAAGCTAGACCACATAAACAGGTAGAAGTGAAGATCAGTGTGTACGTGCGTGTGTGTTTATGTGAGTTTTAGGACTACAGGAAATACCTGGTGTCTGTCTGATGAGTATGGAACAACTTAATCTCTCCGTCTCCAAAACACACAGACACTCTATCATACCCCACCATCTTTCTTTCTGCTTCTAAAAGCAAAATGGTTTTCCATCATGTGTTTTTATGATTGTGTGCGTGTGCGTGTGCGTGTGTGTCGTGTGTGTGTGTGTCATGTGCGTGCGTGTGTGTGTTACCGGGTAATGGTTGTGTTGGGGGCTGGTGAAGAATCCCTCACTGGAGCGTGGACTCGGATAACCTGGCCTGCTAGGCTACAGACACACACACAAAGATACACACACACACACACACACACACACACACACACAGACACACAAAGTTAATACGCATAGACAGAAACACAAACATGTGGGAGACAGGCAGATAAGACAGAAGGGGAGACAGACAGGCAGAGAGAAAGGGGCCGCAGGTAGACAGAAAGGGAGACAGAGAGACCAGCGGTTGCAGAAAGACAAATATATAAACAGACAAAAAGCCAGACAGGCAGCCGCAGACAGACAGGTAGGTGTAGACAGACAGATGGGTAGGTGTAGACAGACAGACAGGTAGGTGTAGACAGACAGACAGGTAGGTGTAGACAGACAGGTAGGTGCAGACAGACAGACACAGGTAGGTGTAGACAGACAGATGGGTAGGTGTAGACAGACAGACAGGTAGGTGTAGACAGACAGACAGGTAGGTGTAGACAGACAGGTAGTGCAGACAGACAGACAGACAGACAGACAGGTAGGTGTAGACAGACAGACGGGTAGGTGTAGACAGACAGGTAGGTGCAGACAGACAGGTAGGTGTAGACAGACAGATGGGTAGGTGTAGACAGACAGACAGGTAGGTGTAGACAGACAGACAGGTAGGTGTAGACAGACAGGTAGGTGCAGACAGACAGACAGACAGACAGACAGACAGGTAGGTGTAGACAGACAGACGGGTAGGTGTAGACAGACAGGTAGGTGCAGACAGACAGACAGACAGACAGACAGACAGGTAGGTGCAGACATACAGACAGACAGACAGACAGACAGGCAGCCGCAGACAGACAGGTAGGTGTAGACAGACAGATGGGTAGGTGTAGACAGACAGACAGGTAGGTGTAGACAGACAGACAGGTAGGTGTAGACAGACAGGTAGGTGCAGACAGACAGACAGACAGACAGACAGGTAGGTGTAGACAGACAGATGGGTAGGTGTAGACAGACAGACAGGTAGGTGTAGACAGACAGACAGGTAGGTGTAGACAGACAGGTAGGTGCAGACAGACAGACAGACAGACAGACAGACAGACAGGTAGGTGTAGACAGACAGACAGGTAGGTGTAGACAGATGGGTAGGTACAGACAGACAGACAGACAGACAGACAGACAGACAGACAGACAGACAGACAGGTAGGTGTAGACAGACGGGTAGGTACAGACAGACAGACAGACAGACAGGTAGGTGTAGACAGATGGGGAGGTACAGACAGACAGACAGACAGACAGACAGACAGACAGGTAGGTGCAGACAGACAGACGGGTATGGAGGGGTACCTTGGGCGGGGCGTCCTCTGAGCCTCCCGAGTCCCAGGACACGTTGACCTGCCGCCTCATCTCCATCCGCAGCCGCTCCTCCATCTGCTGCTTCTCCTCCTCCAGGATGGTGCTGTGGAACACACACACACACGTTACACACACAGATATCACACACACACACACACCCCACACTACACCCACCCACGCATCACATGCATTACACACACACACACACACACACACACAAACACACGGTTTAGACACACACACATTATACACACACCCACACACGCATGCATTACACACACACACACACACATACTAACACGCATTACTCACACAAACAAACACGCACATGGATAAGACACACACCCATACATTAGTCACACACATACACGTATTGTTGTACACAAATATATTTTATTTTCGTACCTGAGCTGTGTTTTGAGTTCGGTAAACCTGGGCCTCTTGCTGGGGTCGTACGACCAACACTTGGTCATCAGACTGTACAGGGTGGGCGGGCACTGGGGCGGCATAGCCAATCGCTCGCCGTTTTCAATCCGGCCAATCACGTCGTTGTTCTTCACTCCCTGGAAAGGCTTGATGCCGTACATCAGGATCTCCCACATGCACACGCCTGGGGAGATGGGCCGTATGCATGAGTCACTACGCTACACACACACACACACACACACACACACACACACACACACACACACACACACACACACACACACACACACACACACACACACACACACACACAACTCACCAAACATCCAGACATCGCTAGCGGAGGTGAATCGTCGGAAGTTGATGGATTCCGGAGCCATCCACTTAATAGGTAGTTTACCTTTCGACGCTAAAACACACACACACACAGAAATGAATTAACATCAGCCAAATTAGTCAAAATTGTGGTCGATTACATGCAGTTAATAAAGCATTGACAAATACAAGTTAATCATTTTGCATAGATGAGTCATACTGTGTAAATTTACAGAGCATGGCATATTCAATTTAACGTCGACGTCAATTTGTTAATTAGTCGTTCGACTCGGCAGTAACTACACCCCGCCAGTAGGTGTCGATAGAGTGTAAGCTGCTCAAGTCCTTCAGAAGGTCCTCAGTACAGGTTCGATGTTACAGCTGGCAGCAGCAGCAGCAGCAATGAAATGCCCCTCCATGTGTGTGTTTGTGTGCGAGTGTGTGTACCTTTGTAGTAGGAGCTGTCCTCCATGTATCGCGACAGGCCAAAGTCCCCCAGCATCACACAGTCCATGGAGGAGACCAGCACGTTGCGGGCAGCGATGTCCCTGGAGCACAGCAGGGGCTCGTTGTAACATGATACAGGATAGTGTACTCTCATTTAAAAACAGGAAAATACCATAACCGAATGGTTATCATCAATAGGTTGATTCATAAAACAAAACCATAAATAAGTAAGTATCTATCGATTATTTGACTGACTTAAAACTGTGTCTATTTATTATTCATCGTGATTGAACACACAGAAACCTGTGATTGAGTAAGTGAGTGAGTGAGTGAGTGAGTGAGTGAGTGAGTGTCTGCCTGTGAGTGAGTGATGTGAGTGAGTGAGTGAGTGAGTGTCTGCCTGTGAGTGAGTAAGTGAGTGAGTGAGTGAGTGTGTGTCTGCCTGTGAGTGAGTGAGTGAGTGAGTGAGTGAGTGAGTGAGTGAGTGAGTGAGTGAGTGTGTGTCTGCCTGGGAGTGAGTGAGTGAGTGTGTGTGTGTCTGTGAGTGAGTGTGTGTCTGCCTGTGAGTGAGTGAGTGAGTGTCTGCCTGTGAGTGAGTAAGTAAGTGAGTGAGTGAGTGAGTGAGTGAGTGAGTGAGTGTGTGTCTGTACCTGTGCACAAAGCGCTTGCTCTCCAGGTAGGCTAGGGCCGTGCTGAGCTGGTAGGAGAACAGGATGAGGCTGGCCAGGTCCAGACTGTACTTCCTCACCTGGAGGAAGGAGCGCAGCTGGGGAGGACACACACACACACACACACACACACACACACACACACACACACACACACACACACACACACACACACACACACACACCACACAAAGAAGGACGGACACAGAAATACAATTACTTTCAACTACTTAAACAAAAAGCCAGACAGCAGATCAACAAAGAAAAGTATACGCAAATGATGGGTATCCGCATATAAAGAGCGGTGGGCAGGCGTGCGGAGCCCCTCCACACACACACACACACACACACATACCTCTCCAAGGGTGCACAGCTCCATGATGATCCACACTGGGTTCTCCGTTATCACTCCGATCAGCTTCACTATGTTAGGGTGGTCAAACTGGCGCATTGTCACTGTGGACACACACACGCACACGCACACACACATTAAAACCACAGTATGTTGTGAAGGCTTATGACCGGCGTAGAGTGCGGGGATGTAACCACACGGTTTGGCATGTAACTGGACGAAGGTTGGGTTTACTGTTACCTAATGATGGGGAGCCCGAGGAACAGGGTATTTATGTTTTTAAGTTGACCGACTCCCCCCCCCCCCCAACCGACAGGCTCAGTTTAGTCCGAACCTTCTGAAGATCGGACGCCACGAATATCATTCATACTTTGGAAACCACCATGTTATTACCACATAAATGTTCCAGGGAGTTACTGTAGATCAAAGTGAAGGGTAATATTGTGTTGTTGACCGCCCAGAGCCCTGCTGATCCTCGGCACTACTGTACAGACAGCCATGGGGCTCACTGAACACACGGCTCTGGGTCCTGGGGATTCTCCAGCTCCTAATTCAGTGCTCTGCTGAACCCAGACACCTCACGGTGTGTGCAGCACGCACACACACGCCGCCACACGCAAATGCATGCTCACGCACGCACGCACACAAGTGGGATGGAGAGAGACAGTCACACACACACTCAAATCAACGAGTACTTACATGCTTCCTGTAGAAACTTCTCTCGGACGCTGTCCGATGTACAGTTCTTGCAGGTCTTAATGGCTACTGACAGGTTAGGATCGTCCTATAGGGCACACACACACACACACACACACACACACACACACACACACACACACACACACACACACACACACACAATACAGTCAGAGGAACATATCAACTATATAAAAGGAGGCAAATGCATGTCAAAACTCTGAAGTCAGAGGCTAAATTCAGTACACCAGCCAACCTGGTTGCCATAACTTATACCACTTAGGGGGGGGGGGGGTGGGGGGGGGGGGGGGCAGTAATAGTGTAGTGGACGGGGTGGTCTGCAGTCTGTACGACTAATAATACTGTGAGTGTGTGTGAGAGGCTGGCAGGTGCCCACCGCGCTGTTGTAGACCCCCTGGTGGACGTCCCCAAACTGGCCCTCTCCGATGCAGCGGCCCAGCTCAATCCGGTCCCGCTGGATCTCATAGTCCCGTGCTGGGGGGGGGGGGGCAGAGGAGGACAGGGTGAGAGAGGAGGAGGAGGAGGGGGAGGGGGAGAGAGGAGGAGGAGGAGGAGGGAGGAGGGGGAGGAGGAGGGAGGAGGAGGGGGGGGAGAGAGGAGGAGGAGGGAGGAGAGGAGAGGAGGGGGAGGAGGAGGAGGAGGAGGAGGAGAGAGGAGGAGATGAGGAGGAGGAGGAGGGAGGAGAGGAGAGGAGGGGGAGGAGGAGGAGGGGGAGAGAGGAGGAGGAGGAGGAGGGAGGAGAGGAGAGGAGAGGAGGGGGAGGAGGAGGAGAGAGGAGAGAGGAGGAGGAGGAGGAGGGAGGAGAGGAGAGGAGGGGGAGGAGGAGGAGGAGAGAGGAGAGAGGAGGAGGAGGAGGAGAGGAGAGGAGGGGGAGGAGGAGAGAGGAGAGAGGAGGAGGAGGGAGGAGAGGAGAGGGAGGGGGAGGAGGAGGAGGAGGAGAGAGGAGAGAGGAGGAGGAGGAGGGAGGAGAGGAGGAGGAGGAGGAGGAGGAGGGAGGAGAGGAGGGGGAGAGAGGAGAGGGGGCAGGAGAGGAGAAAAGGAGATGGGAGAGGAGGGTGAGGGAGGAGGATGAGAGGGGAGAGGAGGGTGAGGGAGGAGAGAAGGGGGAGGGAGGAGAGGAGAGGAGGAGACAGGAGGAGAGAGGAGAGGAGTAGAGAGGAAAGGAGGGTTAGGAAGAAGGAAAAGAGGGGACATGAGGGGATAGGAGAGGAGGTTAGGGAGGAGGAAGGTTAGCAAGGATGAAGACAGGGGACACAAGGGGAGGGAAGAGGAGGTAAGGGAAGAGGAGGAGAGGGGGCATGAGGGGAGAAGAGACGAGTGGACAGCCTAGTAGTCTAAATTTAAACACACTAAAAAACAATATCATATTTTCAAATGATGATGAAACACATATCATCTTGATGTACCATGATTTGGCATGCACACCGCGATACAAAAGAAGGGCCAGCACACCACCACGAAGGCATAATGCATGTGTCTATGCACAAGATCCAACACATGCACAGCCAGAGTCCCAAGAAGACACGACATTGTAAGCCCAGTAACATCAGGTTGTGTGTGGACGGACGTCCAGCTGTCCGGTTTCTCACAGTGGTCTGCGCATACCCCGTCTCCATGGTTACAGTTTTCCGTATGTTTATGTTCCGGACTTTGTGAATGCATATAAACACACATCCCCAGAGACACTTGGAGAAGGATGAGGGAAGCTGGACATGACCAAGTAAACACACACACACACACAGTGTGTCAACTAAATGAAGATAAACAGTGGAACCAAACGCTACATGCAGAAGGGTTTGTGTGTGGCGGGAAGCCTTCCATCGCCTCAGAGATCTCAGTATGGACTGGGATGTGGTCCACCGTCCTCCCTGGGTGACCCATGTCTACTGACATGTCAATGGGTTATGAATGTCCCCTTTGACCGGAGGTCAACATGTCATCATCATCCCCCAACATTATTAACAGCACACAGAGTTGTGACTGCATTCAACGGGAGACACGGTCATGTGATGCATCAGCGTTGGCAGGGGTGTAAGTTATGAATAAACACATTTCATACCACTCGCCATCATCACAAACACACACAATGGAAAAACAACACAAAAATAATGAAAACATCCACACAAATGACTAATAATACTAATAACCAGGGAGATAATGAGGTAGAGATGTGGGGAAAAACATGGACTTATAGGAGAGGATGAATGAGTAATACCCCCGAGGATGCAAAGAAAGGAAAATAAACTCAGGTCTCTCAGCAGGAGTCGCAGGCAGAGGGCAATTTGAGGCGGAGAATTCTGGGAATTTGAGTTTATTTGATATGGGCATATTAAGCTCCAAGACCAGAGCTGAATGACCTGGGCTCTAGTCTATGTAAAAACACAGTCTAATCTAATAGCCCGCACAAACCAACCGGATAAACCTGATATGAGAAGCATGAGTTTCTGAATACCTTTTGCTCCACCGGGCACTGTGCAATATGGTGTGGTAGTGGTGGTCAGTGTACTGTGGTCAACGCAACAGACACACACGATACAACAAAGCCAAACCTAACAATCATGAATACCATGTTGACGTAGCCGAACTCCACTAGATTGTATTTGCCCGGTGAACAAAAAACAGACAAAACTGTAAAAGATGGAAAGGTGGAAGACAAGGGACGGATTTACCTTCGACCACGCCATAGCCCACTGTGTTGCATTGTGGGAAGGAAAAGAAAACAGAGAAAACAGGACAGAAAGACAGCTGCAGTAAGGGTGAGATCGCAGAGAGAAAAGCACATAGATATAGAGATGCAGACACTTGCAAAAAACATAAGATGTTTCTCATTCAGAGAGATAACGTTCCCTAACGACATTGATTACCGAGAAAAACAAATGTGTGCAAAACATACTCTGGAGATTAACTATCTCATGTAAACATACATGTTAAAAACAATATCGGCTTAATGTTTGTAATCTTGAGAGTCAGGAAAGAAACTGCACGAAGATAATTAACAGAAGATAGAATGAGAGACCGAGAACGAGAAAGACTTGGAACGACAGAGAGAGGGAGAGAGAGAGACAGAGAGGGAGAGAGTGAGAGAGACAGAGGAAGAGACAGAGAGAAACAGAGCGAAACTAAGAGACACAGGACTATGGAGAGTGCCAGATTGAGTGCGAGATTGAAAATAGTGTAATTATAAAAAAGACAAATCAAACGAAAATACCTCCTTTCAGACAAAGGGAGGTCAACGTGGGGAGAAAAACAGGCAATATGCTCAGTAAGCTGACCACATAATAGAGTTGCAAAAATATTGTGTTTGAAATATCTCAAATTATATAAATAATAGTACCACAGTGCCAAAACCACGGGCAGCCATTACTCTGTGGCTAGGGACCAAACCAGCTGTTCCCAGTGCCAGTATAATTCACTGGGATCTACCAGAGTCATGCCACAGTCTCTTTAGGGATAGACCTAACCCAGCACAACAAGCACGGGGTTTGCACAGCTGAACCGGGGAAAACAAGGGCCTTTGCTTCAACTTAAAGACGGGTGTATCGCTTCAGAGGAGACTAGTCATACACCGTGTAGAGTTAGGGGCTACGGAGAATCATGTGAACAGGTTGGCCTGGGTTGGGTTTGACGTGCAGAGAGCCAAGCAGGTGGTTACTTACTTGAGGGCATGGTGTAGGTGTCCTCCTCATCAACTATCTCAGCGTAGTCATCAGTTTCTGCAAAACACACACACATCAACACATTGTCAGCAACAACGCAGCCACACAAACGTAACAGAACCACGATGACGCACACCGACGGGCACAACACACATCAAAGGCAGTAAAGTGAAACACACAAAACAAAACCGACGCATGCACATTCCACGACAATGACCCAGGCACGTACACGTAAGACTACACAATGTTGGACTGGTTTACCGGGCGTCTGATCGGCCACACCACGACATGGACACACACACACACACGCACATGACACGTGATGTGAAGCTAGCGCTGGGAACGACGAGCCGCTCAGAGACAACACAAACGCAGAGCTGCGCCACACCACAGACTCCCAAAGCCCGACCTGTTCCTGTGCAAAGGAAGACGCATGTAGTCTGGTTTCTACTGCTTGGTCTCTATCTAGCTCTGTCAAACACACACACACACACACACACACACACACACACACACACACACACACACACACACACACACACACACACACACACACACACACACACACACACACACACACACACGTGTATATGCACACGCACACACATGGAGAAAGTGAGCCAAGCATGTGTTGTGTATTTCAGGCTGAAGTTTGGAACAGCTGGACAACAGGCAGGCTGATGACAGGAGAAGACGGAGGAGACGGATGAAAGAAAGATAGAAAGGAAAGAAGCAAAGAAGGGAAGAAAGTGGAAAAAGAAGGAAAGAAGGAAAGAAGGAAGCAAAGATGAAAGAAAGCGGAAAAAGAAAGACACAAAGCAGCAGTGAAAGCAAAGAGACTTAAGAAAAGAAGGAGAAAGCCAGTCCAGACAATGAGAGTAAGTTGAGAGAATATAAAATATAAAAAGAGGCAGTGGCGATAAAGAGAGTAGGAAAGAATAGAGAGATGATAGCACCAACCCTAAGCAGATGGCATTATTGTTGAAATGAAAGCAGGGTACTGGCTCAGCTGTCTGAAACTCACTCCAACATCTGCACTCCTCCATTTTGCTCTTGCCTTTTCCCTGGTGATTTATGAAAGCCTTGTCCACTCCAGCAGGGCTAAAGAGTCGGCCGGTTACAGTACGCCAACTTATGTTAAGGAGACTAGCCCAGGCCGGTGTTTAACAGTCAGTAAATGGTGCGTTCAAGAGAGCGCTGTTTGTGAATCAGCCTTGTGTGTAATGAGGGGCTGGAGGTGGTGCCATTAGGGAATTTAAAGATGCTGTGAATAGAAACTCCAGCCTTAAGCTATGTACTCAGAAAAACAAAGTCACTACTGCTCCTGCATCGGTTAACATCCTCAACAAATAAACATCACTTTTTTAATTATATCAGTAAGTGTATGACTGGTTGTAGTTTATGTGTAATATACTGGAAGATACAAAACTCATTTTCAAGCCGTGGTATATGTAGTCCCACATTGAGTAGTATTTTGATACAGTGCCCTGCTGGAACCTAAACTCAAGTAATGGGACTTAGTGGGATGGTTCTAGCGATGAGATTGCTCCCGTTTTAGTTGAATGTGGTTTGGATTTGTCCTTAAGTACCGACTTTGAGTTTGAGTCAGAATAGTCAAAATCGTGTGCGTGTGTCCATGTGGATGAGTGTGCGTGTGTTCCAAGCCATCCCATAATAGCAAAGAATGCAGCAGCTCTTAACTACAACAGACCTCTCCCTACTCCCCTATGCGTCTGTATCTGAGTAGAGCTGTGTGTGTGTGTGTTCCATGTGTGTTTGTGTTCCATGTGTGTGTTTGTGTGTGTGTGTGTGTGTGTCTCTGTCTGTGTGTGTGTGTGTGTGTGTGTGTGTGTGTTGCCAAGCTTCTTAGTGAAGAGAAAGAAAGAAAGTGAGAGAGGCAGAGCGAGAGACGAGCAGGAGAGCGAGCTGGAGATGGATTTGGAGTCCTGCCCTTAAAGAGAAACACCGCACCATTCCGTGGCCAACTAAAACTCGGCTCGGAGTTCAACCTTGACAACGTTTGACATTGACATGCCGCAATACACCCTTCCACGGGTACACACATTAAAAATCATCACTCCAACATGCACACTATAAAATACTCTAAGTACTAATCTAGTATGAAATATCACCCAATATAAAAAACTCCCACAGCTGCATTTTACACCTGTTGCCAATGTTCTTTATAGCTTTAACCTCCCACGTGCACACCACACACGTGCACACACACACTCCCACACACACACGCTCCAACGCCTACACATCCACATGTATTCTCTGTCTAACACACACTCTGGTTAGTAGAACGGGGAACAACATGGGAGGTTATTCATGTTATCAATGTTAATAATGAAGAACAAAACTTTACCGTCCCCACTCAGATCCTCTGCAGGGTCCGGGAGAAGCATGCAGGAAGCACAAAAACAACAGAGAGGAAGAGAGGGGGAGGTGGAGGAGAGAGAGAGAGAGAAACAGAGAGAGAGGGATGTGGGAGAGGAGGCCAACCAATAGAGCGAGAGAGAGCGAGGGAGAGAGGGATGGATAGAGGAAGAGAGAGGCGGAGAGAATAGAGAGAGCGAGAAAGAGGGGGAGGATGAGAGGGAAACACGTAGGAAGGAGAGGGGAAGAGGAGGAGAAGAAGAGAGAGAGAGAGGCAGAAGATGATAACTGTTAGCTCATGTTCAGCCAAGAGGAAATTAAACAACGATGAAGATGCATCCAGCAGTTTTTGCTGTGGGATCAAAGTGCATAAGCAAGCCGGTTAGTTCAAACTCCAGGATACAGACGTGGTTGATAGTGCAGGGCTGACCAGTGACCCCCCCCTGGGTGCTTAAGCTTGTGAAGGTGTAAGCCTGGGACGGGGGTTCTTAGTGCACCTCCTGAATGTGCCGCTTGGTAAGCTGTAAATATCGCCTTAAAAAAAGCACTGCGATGGACGTTAAGGTGGACGTAGCATAGCATAGCATGCGGCGTAGGCAGCTGAAGTTAGCATGCTAGCTGTTGATGCTACCTCCACAGCTGGGGCGAGCAGCTGTAGCAGCGGTAGCAGGAACACAAGGCCGGCCAACAGCCTGGTGTTCAGGTTTAAGGCTTCGAGAGAGAGAGAGAGAGAGACGTTGAATCAACCCCTGGGCGACTGACTGATGCTCTTCTGTGTTCCTCTGTGTTGCCCCATTACAGATACCTGCCAATACCGCTGATCCAGAACATTTGTTTCTCAACGTGGAACATCAGCCAGAGTGGGAAACCGTTCCTTTGCCAGGGTTTACGTTAGCCTCCGGTTAAAAATAATAAAGTCCACAGTGTCTAACCGTTGGATTAGGCATAGAGTAGGACTATTGTGTGGTATTTGGAATTGGAGAGCAGCACAGGGTAATAAGTTAAGATTGATCCCAGATGGGAATTTGTAATAATAATACGCTTCACGTGTTCTGTAATGTAATAAATAGACACTGAACAGACAAATCGCTCCTGGGATCTGGCTGGGTGAGGCAAGAGTGAAACGATACGTGCCAAGACCTTTCCCAGTGAACACACAGGATGTTTAGCTGGCGAACTATCCCCCATTATAGAGCATGTGTTGTCTCTCTGTAGCTGAATTGAGTCAGTATTGATTTATATATGTTGTCTCTGCCTTAGTTTCCTCAATGCAAGCCACCTGGCGTCCTGATCTATCCCATGACTGAAGCGCTGACAGGATCCAGTAGACGCCACAAACAGCTGGCATATCTCCCGGGATGGGGTGTGCGTGTGTTTATACAGAATGTGTGCATCGGTGTGTGTTTGTATGCGTGCATTGGTGTGTGTGCGTGCGCATGCGTGTGTCTATATACGTGTGTGGGTATCTATGTATTCGTGTGTGTCTATGCGTGTGAGTGTGTTTGTACCGGTGTGTGTTTGTAATAATGTGTGTGTGTGTGTCTATACGTGTGAGTGTTTGTGTGTACCGATGTGTGTTTGTATTACTGTGTGTGTGTGTGTGTGTGTGTGTGTGTGTGTGTGTGTGTGTGTGTGTGTGTGTGTGTGTGTGTGTGTGTGTGTGTGTGTGTCTGCTCGATCACCAACTGCCCTCTTTTATTTCCGAGCTCAGCTGGGGGTCTGCTTGAGTCAGGAACAGCAGGAGTGGTGATTGTTTACCCCCAGCTGGCTCACCGCAGCATCGGTGGCCAGTACCCAGTCTCACACACACAGCAGTGGGCTTTACCTACATCTACTGATGTGAATGAGGCGACCAACACTGAATTATAGAGTACATTAGACGGCCAGCCATGGTGGCTGATAACACGTTTGATCAAATATGTACTATGTGTATATATATTTTTTCCCTGCGAATATGAGTCAATCTGCTCTGTGACTGATTGTGCTGGAATCCAGATGTTTACAAAGTAGAAACGGTTATTTCTTTCAAGTTTCTCAAGAAATTTGTATTTTTTTTGTGGGTGTATCTTTGGGCTGGATTGACGATCTGTCGCACTTCCTTTTGTTGGTAAAAAGTGACTATGATTATAATCACAGACTTACCCAGCCATATTGAGACACTTTTTGGTTAAATGCCACGACAACAACAAGAGTTGCGGTCACCATTAGTCTAGAGAGAATATATTCGATTTGTTTTTATGTGGAGCATTTATATTTATATTACATTTATATTATATGTGTTCTTATGGAGCGTTTATATTCTATATGCGTTTATGAGGAGCGTTTAATAATCTGTTTATGCAAGTCACGATAACAATCAGTCATGCAGACAGCAAGTAATCAAACAATTAACAGTGGAGCTCATCCTCAAAATTAGGATTATTAAAGATAACATTTTAAATGTAAATGGGTTATAGGCGTTCTTGAAAGAGGGTGTATTGATACAACTATTAAATCCAAACATTTGGTTTGATATTGGTTCTTCTGTATCAATTCAACCTAATAGAAATGTCAGTTTTTATAAAAAATTAAGAACAACCTTTTTTTCAATCAGTCACAAAATCTAAAAGTCACATGTTACTCAAAATGTGGACCTTCTACGTTTTGACTCCTCCATTTTTTGGATGAACTCCTCTGTTGACCAGCCAATCAGAGCCGAGGATACCCTTGGGTGGCGAATCGGAACAGAAGACAAACGGAAGGTGGAAACGCCGCGCTTTGGTTGGCTTAGAGGGAGCTGAGGTCACCAAGTCTTCAGCCAATCAGACAGGAGGGCCAAGAGGAGAGATGGTTTACGAAAGAAGGTGAGGAAGGCAAAGTCAATGTTGGAGGGACGGAGGGAGATCAAGAGGTGGAGGAGAAAAGGGGGAGGTATTGGAGAACAGGAGAGAGCAACATGGAACATATTTCAAACAATAACACACAGAGAGAGACAGAGGGAGAGAAAGCGAGATACACACAGAAAACGAGAGAGAGAGAGAGAGAGAGAGAGAGAGAGAGAGAGAGAGAGAGAGAGAGAGAGAGAGAGAGAGAGAGAGAGAGAGAGAGAGAGAGAGAGAGAGAGAGAGAGAGAGAGAGAGAGAGAGAGAGAGAGAGAGAGAATCACACAGAAATATCCCACTGTGAGCAGAAGCAGTGAATAACTAATAAAAAAAAAAGACAAGAAGGGCAGAAATGCTGCAGTCAACAAGAGAAAAAAAAGACGGGAAGAGGAAAGATTGAGACAGGAAGTAAGAGTGACACAAACGGAAAAGACTGGCACTGATAAGAGTGTGTGTTGGGGTGTGAGTGTGTTCAATTCACTTTTAATCATGTCAAGAATGCTCTGGCTTCAGCCAGTATTAAACTCCTATATAGACGCAAACAATGGAGGGGTCTCACTCCAGTTGTTGACATAGGATCCAGCTGTGTTGGTGTGTGTGTCACTGCATATCTGTGAGAGTGTGTGTGTGTGTGAGAGTCACTGTATATCTGTGAGAGTGTGCGCATGTGTATGTGTGCGTGTGCCTATGTGTGTGTGTTGTTTTCCTACCGGAGACTGAGATGGTTCTCACTCCACTTTTCACCGCCTCGAGTTTCTTCTCACTGTTGGACAGCCTGGGGAGGGGGGGAGAGAGAAAGAGAGATTGTGAGAGAGAGATTGTGTGAGAGAGAGAGAGAGAGAGAGAGAGAGAGAGAGAGAGAGAGAGAGAGAGAGAGAGAGAGAGAGAGAGGAAAATGGGAAAGGAGAGAATAAAATGGAGGAGGAGGAGATGGAAGAGGAGAGAGGAGATAAAGACAAGGGGAAGACAAGGAATGGGAGGAAGAGTGGAGAGGAGGAAAAAGTGGAAAAGGAAGTAGGAATACGGGACCAGAAAGGAGGAGAGGGAGAGAGGAGATAAAATATTAGATGCAACAGACACCCACGAGTCACTACTCGTACAATAACCAAACTTGAGCAAAAACCATAGACAATAGCAACACAATTAAGCAACATACCTAATAGCATTTCAAAACGTGATGCCATCAATAAAAAATAAACTCTGATATGTAAGATCCAGGGGTTCTCCAACACAGACACATCAACACGCTAACACACATGTAGCCCGCAGCACTAGCTCCTTGACTGTGCGGTTCCTCTGCTAACAGCTAGCCCAGTTTACTGAACTACTATCTTTCCATCACCGCTCTCTGCTCTACCAGGGGGAGGGAGAGGGAGAGGGAGAGAGAGAGAGAGAGAGAGAGAGAGAGAGAGAGAGAGAGAGAGAGAGAGAGAGAGAGAGAGAGAGAGAGAGAGAGAGAGAAATGAAGAGAAGTGTGTTTAAGGAAGGAAGATTGACGGGAGAGTGGGAGGAGAGTGGGAGTCACAAAAACGGGAGGAGACTGCTCCAAGTGTATAAAAAAAGACTTGAATGGAAAAAAATCGGGCTCCTGGACTTATCTCCTTATTTGACCAGAGAGAGAGGGGCAAAACTGAGAGGGTGATAAAGAGGGAAAGTGCACAGGAGACACTGTTTTTATTTCCACGTCAAGTTATGCACAGATATGAATCAAAATAATTTACTCTAGACGGGAATGACGGCCATCCAACGAAATATGTGATACTTGAACAGCCTGTGTTGCTTTAGTTTACTTTTTCCTCGTATAACTCATTTCTAAAAGCATCTTTATTGCCCCCTCTTGGAAACAACCAAGCACTGCCCACAAATCTATTTCAAATTAGAAGTGCAATGTTTGACCCAGTCTTGCGCCCTTAGGATTCAAAGGGATGAGCGGGTTTTCGCTGGCCTCCAAACAGTTCCACAGTTTTGTTTAAACAGTTTCTTATCTTCAATAAGAGATCCACACAGGAAACACGTTTGTGGTTTAGACATCTGCTGCTGTTTCACAATGACTGTAAATAATCAAACGATGCAATGCAACCGCACAGCATCTATTAAATAGTAAAGGAAGTGAGGCTTTGATCGATGAGTTGCAGATTAGAAACGCATCGAAACCAATTTCCCTCAAGCTTGGCGACATCATCACACAACATTATCATCTTCACACTCACACACTTTCCCCGATAGAAGTCTTGCTATTTACAGCACTTTAATACCCGCCACAAGAAGGTACTTACTTTGGGATGGAAGGTAGTGCTCTCTCGCCCTCTAGTGGACAAAGAAAGATCAGGATTCAGAGTCACACAGAACAATTGAAAACCACTATACAGTAATGCAATATTAATTTACACAGATACAAAGAGACTACTTTAATAGCAACAATTTTTTTTTAAACTACAATATATTTATATAATTAAATTCCAAAACAACCTATAATTCATGAATTTCTATTCGAAAAATAAATAATTGTTTGAAATATGTTTTTAGCGGTATGTATATTCAGTATATATATTTGTACATAATAAACACATGATGTTCACTGCTGTTCACCTTTCTGGACCCTAACGATGAAGGAATGGGTTTCCATGGAGACAAGCCGACAGTAGCCATCGATCAAGTCCGCCATGTTTTCTGCCATCGTCAGCGATGCCGTCGTCACTGTGAGAGGCTGTACAAACGCACACACACACACCCACACATACACACAATAGTGAGTGAGATCAGAGGGTCAGCAATGTTACAATGATCCATTGTAACGAAACATACGCTCGCTCTCCCTCTCCCTCTCACTTGCACACACACACACACACACACACACACACACACACACACACACACACACACACACACACACACACACACACACACACACACACACACACACACACACACACACACACACACACACACACACACACACACACAGATGTTGTACCAAAGGACCCTACAACCACAGCCTTGGCAGTATGTAGCAACTTCATCGCGGTGAAGGGCCCATCAGTAGTGAAAAGCTCCACTAGAACAACAGTGAATGGCCCTTCCTTTGCTAAGTCTCTCTATGTAGGGACAATGTTGCCCCCCTCGGATCTCAAGTAGGGACAATGTTGGCCCCTAAGACTCTATGTAGGGGAAATGTTGGCCGCTAGGATTCTCAAAGTAGGGACAATGTTAGAATTTGACCGAAGTTGGGCCAAATTGTATCCCTATGCCCACCCCTTACTCTCTCTACTCCAGTCACACCAGATCAAATGTTACAAACCTCTGAAACGCATTGAGGGCAGTTACAGAGCAAACCCGAGAGTGCACTCGTTCAAATAATTTAACCTTCCAATTTGAG
Organism: Gadus macrocephalus; assembly: GCF_031168955.1. Lineage (NCBI taxonomy): Eukaryota > Metazoa > Chordata > Actinopteri > Gadiformes > Gadidae > Gadus > Gadus macrocephalus. The sequence continues at coordinate 6,710,493 of NC_082403.1, forward strand.
CCACACAGGTGTGAAATGTGAGTGATAAGCTAGATGATTCTAGATAATAATCTAGATAGTGTGTGTGTGTGTGTGTGTGTGTGTGTGTGTGTGTGTGTGTGTGTGTGTGTGTGTGTGTGTGTGTGTGTGTGTGTGTGTGTGTGTGTGTGTGTGTGTGTGTGTGTGTGTGTGTGTTACCTCAGCAGCTCCTGCCACGTTGACCTGCAACATGCCCTTGCGGTCCTTCTCCTCCATTGCAGAGTACTGGATGGACTGGACCTGAGTGAAGTTCGCCAGATGGGTCGGCTACGAAGAACAATAACACAAGGCCAATCAGACCGGATGGCAACGGTACAGTATGCATCTTTACAATGTGTTTGAGTATACTATCTAAAGATGATTTTCTGAGAGTACATTGTGTGTGTGTGTGTTTGTGTGTGCGTGCGTGTTCTGTTTATATAATTACCATTCTAAATATATCCGATCAAACGGATAATTCTTTCTCTGTGACTGGTGGGTTGGGGGGTACTCCGAAATTGCTTGAGGAAATACCCCTCGAAATGTCAGTGCAGAGCCCTGCGTTTGTGTGTGTGTTATTTTTCTGTGATATCTTTTGTGTATGTGCGTGCAAGCGTTCGCGCCCGTGTGGGTTCATGCGTGTGCGAGTGCGTGCGCCTGGGGGTGTGTGTATGTGCGTTTGTGTGCGTGTGTCATTATTTGCGTGTGTGTGTCTTTTTGTCTGAGTGTGTGTGTTATTTTGTGTTTGTGTTTGTTATTGTGTGCGTGTGTGTTATTATGGGTGTGTGGGTGCGTGTGTGTGTGTCTTTTTGTGTGTGTGTGCGTGTTATTTTGTGTGTGTTTGTTATTGTGTGTGTTTGTTATTATTTGTTTGTGGGTGGGCGTGTGTCGGAGCTGACCGTAGAGCCCTTGTCGGTGAGGTAGCTGATGCCCTCCTCCGGCCCGATGGCGAGCTCCACCTGGATCACCCAGCTGAGCTGGAACCGGGAGAGAGACGCCATTCAATACCCACCAGACAAATGCACTCTCAGGTTCTGCAGCCAAACCCATTAGCGTCGTCGGAGCCCCGCCTCCGAGAACAGCTCACGTAACGTTTATTTATTTGTATGTGTGCTGTACCAGATCTCGCCAGTAGGGGTCACCATTACACCACACATTAAAATCGATTTGTCGACGCAGCAGGGAAGCCTATACATGAATGAGAAGATAAGGAGGTGACCTGACGAGACCTACCCCCAGGGCGCATTTGAAGCACTCCTTGTCATAGCGGTAGACAGGAGACAGGATCTCCAGGAACTTCATGATGCTCTGCTCGTCGTTGAGGTTGGCCACCTGCTTGAACGTCTGCTGGATCAACTTACGAAGGGTCTTGGCCTACGAAGAAGAGACAAGAGAGTCAACGGTCGTCCTGAGCCTTTTAGCAGACCCATGTTATGAAGGAGCAGTTAGGAGTTTGGGCATCTTGCTCAAAGGGGCTACATGAAGGTCGGAGACATTGGGCATCAAACACAGGAGGTTAAACACGCTCGTCACTAATACACTAACCAGCCTCTCAAAGAAATTCTCCCGTCCAACCAGTACTAGTCCCAGCCCTAACTAGGTTGATAAATGCCACTGCACACATTGTAAGAAATAAACCAATGACACACCGTTGACCAGATATATTCAACATCGATCTACTCATTCATAAATCATAAAGAAACACTGATGAACAAATATGGCATTCAGAGAGGACGGGGATAGGATATGTTTAGCTGCATGAATGACAGAAAAGGGAGACGGAGAGGGAGAGGAGAGGAACGGAGACAGGCGAGAGCCATGGCCGTGACAGCCACAGGGAGAAGGATGATATTGACTGTGCTGACACACACTGGGGCTCCAATCAAATCGATCGGAACACGTGATTTAAGCAGAGCTGCCGGTTTAGCTCAATACGGAGGGATCAATACTATTGTCTGTTAGTCACTTAAACACTCAACGCAGAGCTGGGTGCTATCGATCAAGAGTCAACTGGCACAATATTGCAGGGCAGCTACACCACTGTTGAGCCTACTTAGTGGAGGATTCATTGGGAATGATGTACATTTGAGTTAGTATTAGGAAGAGCAGAGAGAGAGAGAGAGAGAGAGAGAGAGAGAAATGAAGGGAAATGTGTTTAGGGAAGGAAGAGTTACGAGAGAGGGGGGAAGAGGGTGTAATCCTTTCTAATCCATCATACTTCCAAGAATTTCCTCATTCACACACCGAGGGAGAAGAAGATGTAATGAAATCAAACCACAGTTGGATGATGACTCGGACCGGCACTGTTGGTCCCCAAACAGACGACACAACCAAACCTAGCCCAAATACTGTAACTAGACACACAAAAACCATCCAAACTTTTTTCTGGCCTGACATTACGATTGATCAACAACCCTGTCATGCCTTTCTATCGACGAATCGAATAATCTGAGATTCAAGGTCACTCATAAAACTATGAATTACATTTTTCAAGCAGGGTCAGAGAAATAACCGACGATAAAACAAGTGTAGGGCAGAGTGTGCAGTGCACCAATGAAAACCATATATTGGTGAATGGCCAAATATAGGACATAGACCTATAAAAAGCAGCAGATATATAGATTAAAATAAGAGATTAGAGAAGATTTACAGACATTACAGAACGGGCTTTACGAGAGAGGCCTAAAAGGCTTTTTTACGCCCATTTTTATGCCACAGACATGTCTGAAAGCTACTGGCAATCCGGGATATAAATTAATTTAATTAGACGAGTAGAATATTTATTTAACCGACCACAGCGACACATACAATTGTTTATATGTGACCTATGACGTGGATTAAACGAGGAGGACAAGAATCTATATTTGGTCAAAGCCCGGAGCAGGGATGCACTAGAAACAAAGCACAGACTGTCGCTAGGGGTGGCTAACGGTGAGCTCAGGGTCCTGGCTTTGCTCCAGTGATCTCGTCCTGGGGCGGAGTGCTGACAGACTGTAGCTAGCCGGGGCTAACTGTTAGCTCAGGGACCTGGCTGCCAGCCAGTGATCTCGTCCCCAGGCTGAGGAAAGACAGACTGTTGCTAGCGGTTAGCTAAGGGTGCTGGCTACTCTCCAGTGATTATGAAGTTTAGGACACACTCCTTAAAGACGCAGTGTGAAGAATCAAGTGGCATCTAGGAGTACAGTAGTACTCAGCGGAAATTGAATATAAGACTCATAAGTATGCTATAATGAGTGTATAATCCCAAGACAATATGAATTGTGTTGTTGTCATTATCATGAGTCCTTTATATTGTCGGGAGTTGGTCCTCTTCCACACTTATACAACGCACGCCATGCGTCTACCGTAGCCCAGAAGGGAAAATCATTTCTAGAGAGGACGCCTTTTTAATGTTTGATCATAATTTTTATCTCACTTGTAAGCTTAGATCTGTAGTTTTACAGACTTAATAATCAAATGCAATACATGAGTCTATCAAAGACACTCAATACTTGACATTTGGCTACTCAATGCCGTAGTAGACGATGACATAATTTCGGAAGCAGCAACTGGCACCTTACAGGACAGTACAGGACACTGTCGCTCTCTTAAGTCGTTAGAAAGAGGGTTGAAGGGAGCTGGTTGGTTGTTCATTTGGTTGCAATCTGCAATCTCACCACTAAATGCCGCTAAATTAAACACATTGCACCTTTAAGTTAGATCAGTGTGTGCGTGTGCATGTGTTTGTGTGTGCGTGCGCGCGCGCGTAGATCTTTCATCTCATGTTATACTTCATGCATGTGAATGTCTTTAATGTGTGTGTGGACAGATATAACAAACAAATATGAAAAGGTATATTTTCCAACTAATAACCAATGCTTTTGCTTTCAGCCATTGTTTGGCCCGTCTGTGGCAGCCAGACTACGCTGTCCATCCCAACGACATCACCTCAGGCCGTCCAAACCTCCTTAACGGACCCAGTCCACCCAAGAACCCCCGCACCCCTGAGCTTAGACATCAGCCTGGGGTGAAACACTGGACACAGGTGGTCCGCCTGGGTCCGGTGTGTGTGTCTGACTGTGTGTGTCTCTCACACTTCACTGATGGGCCCTCCTTTCATTGAACCATAGAAGAAGAATAGGTCCCTGCTGAAGAGCCCCCCCCGCCCCCCTCAAGGGCCCGTTGTTCCACGGGGTGGGATGGGAGCCATTAGAGCCATCATGGCCGCCCCAGGGAGTCCCCGAATGGCCCCGGGTGCAGAACGTTCTAGAATCACGGCCGTTATTGTGGTCAGCAGTGTTGAAATGTTTTTTGAGCTAAATATGTGACCGTCCTCGGCCCCAATGTTTTTGTATCTGATGAAACTAATCAAGCGTGCTCAATTTGCTCGGCTCCCTCGGTAAATACTAAATCCTTTACAACTTTCAATCATACATACGTATGTGTTGCGTGCACATAGAGCGCAAAATACGGCTTGGATGAGGGCTCCTCACATTCGTGATGCGTTTACTCTTGATGGGATCGTTGATGTAATCCCCTAAAATTACACACACAGACACACACACACACACACACACACACAGATAAAGCCAGCATGTGGTTTCCACCCATCCTGGAGGGGGCCAGCGAGTCACTATCTTGCCCCTAGATCGCCGTGACGACTGAACTGCAGGCAGACAGATCACTACGGCGATCAGAGGGGACCACGGCGTTCTTGAGATAACAAAGACCCATGTGCTCCTGGGTGCTCCCACATGATGTCACCTGGGCGGCTCCAATGGGACCGCAGTCTGAACAAGCAGCTGACGTGCTTGCTTTGTTTGTTCCTGTATGTTTGATTTGCAGGAGTGGCAATGAAAAGAACATTTGCATCGACTAACATGTAACTCTGTCCAAATCCTTGAGTGAACCACTGGCTCCCTAGTCCTATATGTTTGAATCCATTTCATTCCCTGTTCAGTATCGTATAAAACCCTATTACATATTCCCCCTAGGAGTCCCAAAGCTGGTGTTCAGCAGCGCTGGCAGATTGTGGCGTGGTCCCCTTGATGCTGTTGAATTGACACAGAGGACTCACAGCTCACTCTATCAATCGGAAGAGCAATGAAGTTCATTTGCACTTAACCTCTACTTACGCACATCCTATCAATTATTAACCAGCCGCATTCCCTGTCCCACAGGAAGCAATTCATTCATTATTCATCTTATGTAAATACACTCGATCATCACTGCTACTTCAACCCAAAGAAATGGGTGACAATTTTTTGCAAAGAACTGAAAGTGAAAGAAAAATGATGCTTATTAACGGTGTGTGTTGGTGTGTGGGTGGGGGAACAACATGCATGGACGTGTTCATCTCTGCCTGTGTATTGATGGATGTTAAATGCCCTTCTATAAAGGCATTTCGGGTCTATTGTGGTCACCGACCTCCCCTCCCCCCCCCCCCCCCCCCCAACAACATGAATAGACTCATAGAGTCATTAAAACATTTCAGCCACCGACTACCATCAATCAATTTTTACTGCCACAGCCATCTGTTCCGGCCTCGCTCTCGCTCTCTCTGTGTGTGTGTGTGTGTGTGTGTGTGTGTGTGTGTGTGTGTGTGTGTGTGTGTGTGTGTGTGTGTGTGTGTGTGTGTGTGTGTGTGTGTGTGTGTGTGTGTGTGTGTGTGTTGCAAGTTCAAGTCCAGTGACACAGAATGAAAAGGTGTGTACCCCCAGCGATCCAACCAAACATATATGAGACACCCTGAGGTGAGGAAGAGTGGAGGAGGAGGAGGAGGAGGAGGAGGAGGAGGAGGAGGTGTGATTGAAACACTGGAGGAGTAAGAGGCGGGAGGAGTGGTAGGAGTCAGTAATCTTAGAGAACCCAGCACACACACACCCATCTGTCTGCTCGCCTGGTGACACCAGACCTTTTCAGGTCAGTGGGCCCCTTATTCACACACACACACACACACACACACACACACACACACACACACACACACACACACACACACACACACACACACACCCCAACCCCCACACACACACACACACACACTCCCCCCAACCCACACAGACACACTCCCTAACACCCACATTCGCACGTGCCGTAAATTTATCACTGACTGTGGCTCGATTTTCTATTCACACACTCATGCACACTCACACAGACACACATTCCACCAAGACAAATCTCACACACACACACAAACACACATGTCTGGAAACCAGGGCACAAGCTCAGAGACATAATAATTAATGTTGGGGTTTCTGTTTCATTGCATTCTGCTATTCATCATGATATGTTCAACAAAATGGGGTGATAACAACTGGGATTTACTATGTGGGCTCGTCCTCCACCAAAAGGGGGGGCTGCAATTATGAATGAACACTAGGATAAATGTTCTAACGCTAACCCTGTTCTGCCTTCATAAAGACTTGATGAGTGTACTCGAGGTAGAGTCACCTCAACATGAGCCTGCAAGTTTCCGCAGCCAGGCGTTTTAATACAAGTAACCTGACCTACGGTGTAAATCAAAGCCACCGCAATGGCTTTTGGTATACATTTTGTATTTGCGTTTTTGGAAACATGTGTATTGTTTTTTCTAATGTCACTTACTTTATCGTCCTTTCTATCCATCTATCTAGCCATACAGACACAACACCTCTATACTATAGAAACATGTGGTATTTAAAGCCTCCACCAACACTACCCACCTCATAAATGCAATGCATTACTATTAAGTACAATATATTTTTTTAGTAAATATTATAAGACTAAAAGTAACCTACTGTACATCTTCTGTCAAATTGAATACAGAAGCTGACAGAAAGGACACGCACATCCCCGTCAAATGGTTAATCCCTTAGGAGAGGCGCTCGGTCTATCCTTTTGCGGAGGCGCTGCTCGGGGCCTTTAGAGCGCTGTGGGAATCTCTGATCAGCAGACTGATTGTATTCAAGCGTTTATACCACAGCAGTTTGTATGTGATTCAACGACTGATCAACGCTGGGTCTGGCCTGACAAATCCGATTTTTGCTTTGGAAAAAAATCGTAGCAGAGGACCCCTGCTACACACCCATGTGGGGTGAAATTGTTGTGCGACAGAAAAGAGAGGAAATAACCAGTTGGTTTGGTTTTCTCTTGTAGAGAGGACTTGCGTCTGTTCAACTGTGGGACAAATTTTCACCTCACCTTGACCGAATCCAGCAGATTCTTGGGAAAGAAACGCCTCAAACCCACGTCCTTTCTGTATTCGGGAAGAAGAGATAAAAAGAAAATTGTCACACAAATATGGTATTTTCTCATGCTCGTAAAGCAACATAAATTGCGAGCAACGTCACCAAGTTCTGTCAAACAACATAATGACAGTAAAGAATGTTAATGGCTCAATCAGACAAGACGCTCATAGGATGTACTCCAGCATACCAACACTGTCCATGGGAGATAAGGGAGAGGGGGGAGAGAGAAGGGTGAGAGAGGAGGGAGAGTGAGAGAAAGGAGAGGGAGGGAGGGAGGGAGAGAAAAGGGAGAGAGAAAAGTAGAGGGAGGGAGGGAGAGACTGGAGGGAGAGGAGAGAGAGAAGGAGGGAGGGAGGGAGAGTGCGAGAGAGCGAGCAAGAGTGGGAGCGAGAGAGATGAAAGGGAGCGAGGGAGAGGGAGGGAGAGAGAGAGAAGAGGGCGGAAGAGAGGAGAGGAAGAGAGAGAAAAGGAGAGGGAGGGAGAGAGAAAAGAGGAGGGCGGAAGAGAGGAGAGGAAGAGAGAGAAAAGGAGAGGGAGGGAGAAAGAAAAGAGGAGGGCGGAAGAGAGGGAGAGAGAAAAGGAGCGGGAGAAAGAGTATGGGTAGAAAAAGATACTCAACCGCGGCACTAATGACTTACCTCAGTTCATAAAGTGGTAAACTTTACGAGGCGGTGATATAAATAATGCTTAGGTATAAATCATGGGAGGAAAAATATGCCTTGAATAACAGTGCCCTACTCTCCGACTCTCACTTGGCCTCAAACAACCCTGGTGTACCATATTGATGCAATTAACCGAGCGAAAGACAGAGCAGAGCGCGAGAGAGAGAGAGAGAGAGACACGACAGACGAATAAACAGACCAACGGGACAAAGGAGGTTGGAAGAGAGGGAAAGAAAGAAGGGAAAGTTACTGAGAGCAGTCATAGATCGAGATGACAAGGGGCCGTCTGCCGAATAGGAAAGCTTGTTAGGGCTGACAGACCGACAGTCTCGGTATGGACAGGGGACGCTCATTAGCATTCAACATCGTTAGCGGAGAACCCCGTTAGGGCACCAGCCTCTTAATGGGCCCCATTGACATCCAATAGCAAGCGTTTATCTAATGAGCAAACGTTACTGAAGTCCTTTTTATATAGGATGGTATTCGGTCGGTCCTAGTTAGTTTTTCAGTCAGCATTATCATCTTTAAGTCCTACTTTTATGTTCGTTTTTAACCCGGTATAGCACTTTGAGATTTGGATTACTTGAATGAAAGTTATGTAATAAGTAACACATAAAACGTATTATTATTAAAGAGGGGAAAGAATTGCCTCTAAATAGCTAATGAATGGGTGAATATATTAAGCACTCATACAAATCAATGTATGATTTCTAATGCAACTGTTAACGCATTGCGTAAATAATTGAATGTATTTTTCCCTTTTATTTTCCGACCTATGTCCCAAAATAGCATTTTAGAATAAAATATACTGGTTGTGGCGGAGAGCGATAAACTCAGTTTGTCTTTGAGGTTCAGATTTAATATTCACTCTTTCAGCGACAACAAAAGAAAAATACTGTTACAATATTCCTTCTGCTCTAAGCTCCCGTTGCGTCTAAATAATTCTCATGGTTTGATATTGCATTGTGCTGTCGTTGGTGTTGTGGCGATTAGTTAGGCAAGAGATTCCGCCAATGTTTTTAACCATACGATGGGAGCTAAACACGGCAACACACATGAGCTGTTTGAGGGAAAGATACTCACTCCAGTAGCTCATAGTTGGACTTCTTATCCAGAGCATTCCCCCTCATCTCTCGGAAGAACCTCCTGTAGGAAAAGCCAAACAGAACGATGGAGAGGAGACCGGGTCAGCCTGACTCAAAGGATGTTCAACCCAAAGCTCATAACATGCAGTCGACCACGAGGATTGGAGTTGGTTAATACCATACAAGTCATAAAACCGAGACTTGATTGGAAAATATGCCTCAAACACAAATAGATGTTTTAGTGAAAAACTCTGACAGTGAAGCGAACAGGAGGTCAAAAATGTATCGGTTCATAATCAACAGAGGGTCATACAAATTGGTGAGCTGTTCTTCACATGTAGAACCACCTACATGTTCTAGGGTGTTCTTTACATGTATTAGACGGTGGGTAAGGGGATACCACACCCGACAGGCAAAAAGGGGTGAAATATTGCTTTGAGTCCAGGTTTAGTTTCACCGAATCATGTTAAAGCATTAGGCACTGGCCCGAATAATGGCCATCATTTTCCAACTACTGTTCCTTCTGTGCCGAGTGCTGTCGGGTGACGGAGATAAATGCACATATCAGTGTCCATTGGGGGGGGGGGGGGGGGGGGGGTGGAGATCATGTTAATGGCTGAGATGACGGACAGCAGGTGAGCAGTGATTGCTCTCCATACCTGATCTCCAGACAGCCCAGCTTCAGTGCTACATCCTGGTCCACCTGATCCCCTTTCTCTGTCATGTAGTCGTTCTTCACCTGACCACACACACACACACACACACACACACACACACACACACACACACACACACACACACACACACACACACACACACACACACACACACACACACACACACACACACACACACACACACACACACACAAGCATGAATGAATATAAAGTAGGGCAGGGTAGAACCTATTGACTCTCAATACCTCCATTTTGGAAGTAAAGCAGTATGAATGTTATTGGTGGTAATGGTGTTTAGGTCACTGTTTAGAAATGTTTCGTGAATGATTCATTGTTGTTGTGTTTGAAACTGCCACTGCGTTTCTCATGCAAGATCATTTAGTATTTTACCCATGATGCACTGTGATGAACAAGCCCAATTGTTGTATTTGCTGTGTAAACATTGACCAGCTGACCCTGATACGTAATCACTCACAGCTTCAGTTTATCAGTAGCATACGAATCCATCAATAAGACATTTCTAAGTGTGTGTGTGTGTGTGTGTGTGTGTGTGTGTGTGTGTGTGTGTGTGTGTGTGTGTGTGTGTGTGTGTGTACCTGTTGGTAGAAGTAATTGAGTGTCGTCTTGTCTTCAGTGAACTGCTGCAGAAAGCCCTTAGGGAGGTATCTGATCCTCAGCTCATATCTGCACAAGGAAGGGAGATAGAGGTCACCATTTTAATTGTGACCATTCTCCGACTTACGAATACATATCTTATCCCGAACAATCCATCAGAGTGTCATTACAGTGACGTTTTATAACAACAAAATATAGAATTAGACGCGAATAGCTTTTTTCAAAATTACATAAAAATGTGTCTCATATTATAAAAAAAATCGAACTCCAAAAGTGCTGCCTGGCCCAAGCAGGGCTCAGAGACAGAGCGTTGTTGACTTAGCCACACAAAGAAAGCATCTGCTCTTTTCTCCCTCTCTTTATCCCTGAGGTCCAAAAGGTCTCTCGGCCCGACAATAGCATTAAGACCAAAAGCCCACCTCTATGAAGACCACATATAATACATACAGACGCACACACACACACTAACTTAACCCACTAACCAAACCCAGGCAGAAGGCGGTGTCGCCACACTTAACGACACAAAGACCCCCTGCTCGCCATACGGCAGGTGTGGTCGGACCGGCTTTGGTATGGTGTTCCAGTCCTGGTGCTAAATCACTTCTGCGCCAGAGAGTACAAAAGGTCTACAACAGCAGAGCTGAGCAGTAGACAGAAATACTAGGAACTGACTGCAAATTTACTGCCCCTTAGACAAGTCTTGACAAACGGAATTTGAATATATTGTGATTCTGGATTTATTTGTTTTGCTCCTGCACAGAGCAAATAAAGCATAGTGGACACTTAAGTATACATAAATATAAATTCTGCAAGTATTTTCTTTTTTTTGTTTTATTCACGTAAAAATGTTAATGATTGATTATTTACTCTCTTATTAATGCAAAAATATAATTACATTAACTAAACCCGGTATATGGACGATGAGAACAGCAACTGCCTATCCACAACCACAACATTTTATAAAGAAGTCGTCAACTTTGTGCTGATTGGACGACGAGAACGAGGGTGATGACGTCACAAAGTCCCCGGGAGCTACAATCTTCCCATACCTACGGGAGCTCCTTTTAGACTGACTTCAGACTCCTCGGGTTTCTCACCTCCACTCTTCCTGAGGCTGTGGCTGTTCGTAGTTCTCTCTGACGTGGGACACGCCCAGATCTGGGTGGAGCCAGTGGACCTCGTCTGCTGATTGGCTGTTGGTGAGGCGCAGGCCGAAGCAGGCCGTCCAGCGCACTTTGTGGATGTCCAGAATCTTCTGGATGATTCCCTAGAAGAAGAAAAACATAATTTTAAAACTATTTTCAGATATAAATGACATTTTTGCGTACCTTCGTATGCAAAAATGTAGAAACAATGCACTTTTTACACAATAAACGACTCAACTGAGCATTAACCATGTGCCATTACGCATTGCCCAAAGCCCGTCTACAAGGTAGTAGTTGACACACACACACACACACACACACACACACACACACACACACACACACACACACACACACACACACACACACACACACACACACACACACACACACACACACACACCCTAAAGGCTGAGTGTATGTGCTTGTATAACACTCACTCCACGCTATATGTGCGAAATCAGAAGCGACAGTAGAGTCCTTGACTGAGGACGCCCAACAGAAAGCCAAACTATTCCACTGCTGCAGAGGCCCAGACTCAACAGCCCGCCCATAGCCTCAACAACATGGCAAGCAGGGCTTTCAATGGCACGAGAAGGTTACAGAGCTGAAGGAAAAGCATGTCTCCAAGGCTGGTTGTCACACTTTCACATTGCTGCCATAGCCGGTTAAACACAGAAGTAGCTTGTGGCATTCACACAATTCATAATCCATTCAGGCCTCGTTCAAAAAAACATTATGTTCACATCGACGTTGTTAAAGAAAATATCTTGTCCAAAAGCGATTGCAAGAAATATGCCAAACAATCACGTAAGCCTGCAAAGGCCAATAGTTGGCGGTAAAACTCCCGTACCAAACACCACAGAAAAGATTAGTAGGAGAGGGCACATTGATGGGCTTCTTCAACATCAACACTGTAGGTCAGTGTTATGATCGAGTTACGCTAGGTTGACCCGTAAACATGCAATTAAACCCAATGCGTAAACACAACGGTAGTCTGCTATTGTTTGTAGGTTTCTGGCGCATGCGCAATGTGTGGACCAACCATCGCCATGTGTAAACCGTGGTCACGGTGTTATCGTTTTGCAAAACCAGCCTCATACAAATAAACTGAAAACAGAGTTATGAAAAATCTCTACCCTCGATGGAGTCTATCAAAAGCTTTGTGCTCAGTGACCTGACCCGAGTAACTTAACCAATTTGTGTGTTTCCTCTTAGGAGGAAAGGCCCCAGGTGAACCTGAACCCAGCACCTTTGGGTGAAATCAATTGCATTTGCCTTCCCAACGTGTGCGTTTGTTTTAAAACTTCCAGTGCGTGCGTGCGTGCGTGCGTGCGAGCGAGCGTGCGTGCGTGCGTGCATGAGTGCGTGCGTGCGTGCACTCACCCGGACATCGGTGGCGTCTCCGTATCGAATGTTGGACGACCAGCTGCTGTGCACGTCCGTGTTGGACTCAAAGTGGTGGAAGACTTTCAGCACCCGCTCCACCGAGGCGCCCGCGATGGCGCGCTCCGGCACCCCCGCGCTCAGCCGGGACTTGGCGCCGGCCAGGAGGGCGTGGTTGAGGCTGGGCTCCAGGTAGGCCGTCGCCATGGTCTTCCCTGACGATACCGCCCCTAGGTGTCGGTCATATTCTAAGGACGAAGGAGAGACACACACACAGAGGGATAAGGTCAGGCGACGCGTGGATAGAGGAGAGAGGAAGGGGAGGGATGGGGAAGTGTAGTGGTCCGGGTTGAGGCACTGGGTATGATCCCTAATGTCCACAGTCTACTCATTTAGGAGGGGCGGCATGTGGCTCAGGAGGTGGATCAGGTGGGCTGCTAACCGGAAGGTTGCTAGTTCGATCCCTGGTCGAGGTGTCCCTGAGCACGACACCTCACCCCAACTGCTCCTGACGAGCTGGCTGTCGCCTTGCGTGCTTGACACCGCCGTCGGTGTGTGATTGAGCGAATGAATCGGTAAATGTCAGGCAATATTGAAAAGCAATTTGTCTGACCCCTGGTTTGAAAATAATCAAATAAATGCAGTCCATTTACCAATTATCATTGATGACGCATCCTTTTATTGTTGTTTTTTGGTCACTTTGGACAAAACGGCCAACAGTCATGTTTAGGGTGTTAGATTACCAGCCGACTGGTTCCTGGTTTTAATCTCCGTCAGACAGAGCTTAACCTGTGAGCTTCCTTGAACAAGATGCCCCCCCAGGCCCTCACCTGCTCTTTGATGACCTGCATTCTCAAATGACTGCCAGCCCCTTTCGATAAAGGCGCCCGCTATAGCAGGGCTCGGTAACAAGGCACCGATGCACGGTTCGGCTTTCTCCAACATGACGGCGTGATCATGTGCGGAGGCTCTCAATACATGACCACATGTCCTCCTGACTGCAAGAACCGAGAGTGTGTTGTCTGACAAATAACACAATCTGGGGATTCTAGCGTACAAGGCGTTAAAAGGAGAACATGCTATACCCGCTTGGCGCAATGCAAAGTATAAAGGATTCAAGACTGCTTGGTCTCCCGGGAGAGATCCAGAGAGAGAAAGGCATTCACCGCCGTCTCCCCCCCCCCCTCCTTCGTCTTCCCCCCTTCCTTGGCTATTAGAGGGAAGTCGATATGCTTCAGCAGGTAATTACACCTGCGCCGGGGAAGGAAACCCGACGCACATTGCACACGCAGGTGCGCCTCCACCGGGCCGAGAGTAAAGACCGCTGGGACCCCGAGGGAGGCAGCGGCCGGAGGAGAGCAGAGAAGACTGGAACAGATCGAAGATTCATTCAATGGCTGGCATAAGGTCAACACTATTTACTGATTTCCCCCTCTCAGGCACGCACGCACGCACGCGCGCACGCACACACGCACCAGATTTGCCTCATAATTAGTTTGGCTACATTCCAAATGGAATCAGATTTCACAATTGTACTTTGAACCATTCCGTGCTTCTTGACTCATACTAGAGAGACGTTTGCAAGCCCTGATTCTCTATAGCGGTTTGTGTCTTCAGAGATTCTACAGCGGCTGATGGACATTGTGAAATGAAATGCACTTTAAACAAGCAGAGGCGAAAGGGTAAGGGTAAGTGTGTGTGTGTGTGTGTGTGTGTGTGTGTGTGTGTGTGTGTGTGTGTGTGTGTGTGTGTGTGTGTGTGTGTGTGTGTGTGTGTGTGTGTGTGTGTGTGTGTGTGTGTGTGTGTGTGTGTGTGTGTGTGTGTGTGCGCCCCAAAACGCCCACAGAGACAACCCAAACCAGGTAGCCTAGCCCCATGCGTACCTCCTCTATCCCAGCACATGGGGAAAGGGCTACAACCGCTGGTGTCCATGGATACGCATCCCAGCCTGTCCGTCCTGTGTCTGTCCGTCTGTCCGAGGGCAGACACGGGCCCGGGGGTCTCCCCGCCACCACGCATTATGACACGACCGCAGTCTACAGAGGGTGTCATTCAAAGTCACACACTCGCGGTATTCGCACGTGTCACGCGTTCACCACGCGGCGCGTTGACGTCCCGCTGCCATACGTCGAGTGGTCTTCAGCCTTGAATGTGTGTCGCACCAGACGCCACTGAGGTTATTCCCTCCCTCGGAACGTTTCCGAGGACAGCCAAGTGCGCTCCATCGCTCACGGTCAGCAGAAGGGCTTTAGAACGGTAACCGTGGCGATGGTTCCAATGCCATTGTTCTGTCCCGTTCCTCGGATACTCAAGAACAGCGCTCGGAGTGGACAGAGTGCTCAGAGGAACATTGTGCTCAGAGGGAACCGAGTGCTCAGAGGAACAAAGTGCTCTGATGCAGCAGAAAAAAGGACCCAGCAGCAACGAGGAGAAAGACCATTGGTCAGCTGGAAATTAATTAAGCCGATCTAGTTTCCTCCCCGCTGTAGTCCAAAAAAGTTTTTGAATGCTTAAAAGAAAGCTGAACAAAGTTGAGGCGGGACGACAGTGCTCCAAAGGAGAGAACCTGCGTGTGCGTGTCCGTTACATTTTGCGATAACGGCGGCTAACATAACAAACCTAAGGAAGAGGAGCTCTTCATCCCTCTCTCTCTCTCTCTCTCTCTCTTTCTCTCTCTCCCTCCCTATCATCGGACTGTCGCGCTCTCTCCCATGTCCCCCTTCATCTCTGTTCTGATGTCGATCGCTCGTGTCAAACACACACAGAGTGGATTAGAAGTTGGCTTTCGGTCGCTCCGGTGGGGAAGAAACAAAAAAACTTGGTTGCGGTTATTGTTAGGCAGGTGGTCGTCATGGAAACGTCGGGTGGTCGTCCCTGGAAGTTGTAATTACGCGGTGGCAGGGAGGAACACGCGGGTGGATTGGAGTAGGGTTCCTGGTGTCCTGGCTCACAGCTACAGCCCGGTGTCAAAGATTAGCGATCCAGAGGGTCGTGCCACATTCGGTTCAATGACAGAAGAGAGAGAGAGAGAGAGAGAGAGAGAGAGGGAGGGAGAGCGAGAGATTTCCTCCAGGGCAAAAAGTAAAAAGGAAAGCAGAAAAGTAATGAGGCCGCTAACAACGACTGTGAGAAAGAGGAGGAGAGAGAGAGAGAGAGAGAGAGAGAGAGAGAGAGAGAGAGAGAGAGAGAGAGAGAGAGAGAGAGAGAGACAGAGACAGAGACAGAGACAGAGAGAGACAAGTTTCCTCCCCTTGCAAAAGTAAAAGGGAAAGTCAAAGAGGAACGAGAGAGCGAGAGAGCAGTAGAAGAAAGGAAGGGAGCAAGCAATATTTTTTCTGCGTGGACAGCAGGGCGGGAGTACAGAATAGGTTGAGAGACAGAAAGGGAGAGAGCCAGAGAGAGAGAGAGAGAGAGGGGGGTGCAGGCAGCATGGTGAGAGGGGGCGGAGCTACAGTTCATTTATATGCAAATCCTTTCTATTCCGAGTGACCCCCCCCTCTGAGGCCCCGCCCACCTGCGCTGTTGCTCTGGGATCTTTGGGCTGTCAGCTATCCTAAGATGCTAAGATATCGTTAGCCCTCACGGGGAGCATGTTAATTATTAGTATAACCGGGGAGGATTACCATGACGTGTCAGGTTATTTATAGATAAATTCATTAGGTCAGCTATCGTTTAATGGAGAGTGTGCGAGTGTGTGCGAGTGGGATTGTATACATACCTTCATGTGGCTTCTGTACAAAAGTGTGCTAGAGTGCCAGTGTGTGAAAGTTGGTTGCTATAATCAGCCAGATGTCAGTTGTAAATCAAAAAGACATTTATACAGAGCAAACCATCTGACACACACACACACACAATTGACTTCCCCGTTATCTCACTGACCAGACATGCTCAGCAGACCTCAACATCAAGTGTGTTTTATCTGTGCATGTGTGCTTGTGCGCGTGTGTGTGTGTTCCATCTCAGGCATCGGCTATTAATATGAAGATTAGGCGGGAGTTGTGTGTGTGACTGTGCACGTGTGTGTGTGTGTGTGTGTGTGTGTGTGTGTGTGTGTGTGTGTGTGTGTGTGTGTGTGTGTGTGTGTGTGTGTGTGTGTGTGTGTGTGTGTGTGTGTGTGTGTGTGTGTGTGTGTGTGTGTCTCCCCCATAGAAAACCTTTTGTCAGCGGGGCCGGATGTGAGTGTGAATGGGAAGAGCTCTTCTGGGAGGGAGCCAAGAGCAGCCCCCCCCCACTCCACTCTCCCCCAGCACCCACACCCCCTTATCGACCCAATACCGCTTCCCTGTTTGCCTCCATGTGTCAAAACATCCAGAAATCAGGCCAGCGAGTGGGACAGTGGACAATAAAATCCTACAGAGCCATACGGCGGACAGGAATCCACAGGGAACACCAATTACTGTTCACACCCCGTCAACACAGTGAACACAATTAGCATCTGGGAGCTTATGTGGAAGAACATAAACACATTTCACATGTTGTTGTTGCTGCTTCACACAGTCTGTCTGGTGGGTGTGTGTGTATGGAAGGCCGTGTGTGTGTATTGAAGGCTGTGTGTGTGTGTGTAAGGCTGTGTGTTTGAAATGGTTATCTTATAATGACTTGCACCCTTACTTGCGCACTGTTCAGTCTGTCACGGTAATGAGATTCCCATAAAGATGATCACACACACACACACACACACACACACACACACACACACACACACACACACACACACACACACACACACACACACACACACACACACACACACACACACACACACACACACACACACACACACACACACACACGTTTGCTTAGATGTTCTTCCCTTTGAATCTATGAATATTTCACTGGAATTAAGTGATTAGCCTCCAGCTCTCACAAGGATGACAACTAGATTAAAGAACACAGTGGCTTCACCATTCACACACACAATATCTTTTGTCTATTGTTTCACTATATTATGTGATTTATGTCTCCTCATAATCCTTTGCATGCACTTACCTCTTCAATTAAGAATAACAATTCATTTGAAGTCATTCAGCAGATGCTTCTTCAAAAAGAAACCTCATTATTAGCTTTTTTGTATCCAATCTGGTGGTAGGTGCGAGGCCCTTGCCTACAGGTTGACGTTGGACATTGGGATTTGATCGCAGAACCAGAGTCAAACCCCCGAACCACTGGACTATCCTGCCCATAGTTTCCGATGGGGATTTCTACTAATTAATCAGAATGAGTATGGATTCAGGAAATACATTTCTCACCTGTGTAGTAGACAATCCTTGAAATATCTGAAAGACAAAAAACAGAGATAGGCATCGTTAGATGACAGAGAGATATATTCATATATTTTTTACTTTAACATGTTACCTAAATGATTTTTTGAACTATAAATGGCCATCAAAGGATTGTTGTTGGTAATAAGTTTTGGCTATGTCTACCTGTACATTGACACTGCTTCTGCAAAAGTCAATGTTTCTTATTTCTGCTTGTGCCTTACATATATACTAATAAAGGGACACATACACAGTATGTCCTATCTGTTCACTATAAGAAGTTGACCATGCCTACAGTATTCAACCTGGGGAAACAGCACCCCCTATGCAGATGCGTCATTACTACCACAGTACGGTTGTGACCTCACACACTCTGAAGCTCTAGGTCTTGATACATGAGCTCAGCTCACATATGCATCATATACAACTCTTGCACACATATGTCAATAATGTCTCCAGAGGTTGGATGGGAAAATTCCGGTAAAGACTCAACCTTCAATTAAAGATATTATTTGGAAAGTAATTTTATTTGGCGGTTTCAGAGTCTCTAGACTCCAGACGACCCAGGTAATGTTACACACACACACACACACACACACACACACACAGCAGTGTCCACATCCGCTGTGCTGCAGATTAGGACGATAAGCGGATGTATTCCCCCGTCTCCAACAGGAAGCCTGGAAGAACCTTTTAGAAACTCTAGACCCTGAAAGACCCCCAACCAGTATACATCCATACATCCCTTTCCTCTGATAACAGCACAAACTAAAGAAAGAGGCCGGGTGGTTAAGTGCGTGGGTTCATCACACACACACACACACACACACACACACACACACACACACACACACACACACACACACACACACACACACACACACACACACACACACACACACACACACACACACACACACACACACACACACACACACACACACACACAAACTAGGGGTCAAATGGATAATGCTTTTGCAAAAACCGACCCTATGCAGAGTGCACCGAAAGAGAGAGAGACACACACACACACACACACACACACACACACACACACACACACACACACACACACACACACACACACACACACACACACACACACACACACACACACACACACACACACACACACACACACACACACACACACACACACACCAACTCTCAAGGGGTTTGACAGCAGTATATGTTGTCAACACTGATAGTGATGTCATTGCCCCTGCAAGGCCTACACGACGACCACACAAACAGGAAATGCCAGGGAGGTGACTCACACTATACGTCCCCCATGTTGGGGTATTGACAGTCCTGGTGGTAATGTGACACCAGGGACACACCGAACACGCCTAATTGTGTTTCTGTCAATGGTTGGATCCCATTACCGAATCCAACTCCTATCAGCATATTGCTAACCTTCATATTAAAAAAGGTCCTTCATGCAATATTTTTGATTCATAGGGAGCTCAGGTGTCAATGAAAAAAGTGTGTATGTCCCGACTCCCCCATCCCTCTCCCTGCTCACTCCCTACTCTCTCCAGCCCCGCCCACCCTCACAAAATTGTGGCTCATGTTTTGAGATTCAACACGAGAATTTAAAGTGGTAAAGTGGTAGTACTAAGCAACATGAAGGCCAATCCTTTATGTGGCTCCAGGATGGGTGATGTGTAGTGAAATTATTTCAGGCATTTCTTATGCAAATGAAAAGGTACAAACCATCAGAATCTGACTAAATATTGAGAAAATAAACCCACCCTATAGGGGCCTTTAGGCATTTTTGGGTAGCCTCATGACTTTTTTATTAGGATTATCATAATGGTGCATTTTAAATGCGGCGCTGGAATCACCGACACAAACTGATAATCCCCGACAAACACGCGCGATCGGGTTCGCTCGCGACCAGAATAAGCTGATCAGCAGATTCTGTCTCTTTACACGGATCGCCCTTCAGCTTTGCAGAGGTTTGTACGATAAACGGAATGACAACACACACACACACACACACACACACACACACACACACACACACACACACACACACACACACACACACACACACACACACACACACACACACACACACACACACACACACACACACACACACACAGAGAGAGATGTTGAGGAACTAGTCTGACAAGAGTCTAGGGAAACATCTTGCCATATAAAACAGCTCCTACCCTGAGGCTATGGTTAGCCTTGTGCAGACGCACTCACACTTCGCAGGAAAAGGCTAGAGCTGCACATCTTCGGCTTGAACTCAGCGAGCACTGTTCTGGAATCCTTTTCATCTCTCTCTCATGACCGTCAATCAATTTCTGTGTTCTATCATTTGTATTTTTTGTTAGGCTGAAATAAAAAGTAAAGTGAATTACAATCCAGACTCACTGACGCTGCGATAAAGTCTTGACTCTTGTATCTTGAATCTTGGAAACACGCATATTTTTATACTCCTACGACTTGAGCAGCACATACTTAATCACTCCACTCCCCAATTTATCCTTTTAATTATTTAATGTTGACTTCTATTAAATATATTTAAGTTGTCAGAAAACACGAAAACATAAATTCCTGTGCAGCATTACGCTGCATTGGATATAGAGAAGATCTTGAGCCTGCAACGTTTTTGGGCGGTCTTCTCCGTGTTGACATAGGTACCTCCAACCAACCAATCGAGTTACCAGACCGGCCTTGAATGGAGGAGGGGGCGGGGCCCCGTGCTGCTAAGTGGACCAGAGTGGACCATGTTAACCTGCTCATGTGTCGCCCCGTGGTGATAGAGCCGGGGTTGAGAGGGTCTGTAATGACATTTACACGGGGCCGCTGGGGTACAGACTACAGAACCGCCATCTGCCCTGCGTGTATAACTCTTAGTCTATCGCCCTGTCTGCCCATCTGTGGCGCGCTTCCTTTCTCTTCTCTTTTAAAAAGGGAAATCACTGCATGTCAGGTTACAGGGGTGCCTCCAGTTTATGGGGTACAGAGAACTATGGATTGTGAGAGCGGAGTTTCGCCGGGTGGGCATGCGCACACACGCACACGCACACACACACACACACACACACACACACACACACACACACACACACACACACACACACACACACACACACACACACACACACACACACGTTGACATAGGGGCCCCGGAACATCTGCTCCTTAAGATTTATCTAAAAGACCCAGTAAGAAGAAGAAAATATCAGATTAGCATGATGGAAGAGAAGAGGAAAGAAGAAGAAAAAGAGGGGGACGAGGAGACATGAAATTGGACGAGGAGGAAGAGGATGGAAGAGCGGAGAGGAGTGATGCGAGGAGAGGGGGATGAAGAGGAGAGGAGTAGAGTGAGAGGTGGAGAGGAGAGATTATGTGGTGCTGCAGAATGTCAGCTTTTATGGCTCACTGGTCTATGGCTAATTTGTACCCTTCTGGCTGAGTTGGAACACGCTTGTGAAGTAAGTGTGTGTGTGTGCGTGCGCGTGCGTGTTCTCATCCCCTTTTCAAAATGAAATTAGATGCACACTCCAACAATTTTCATAAGATCACACACACACACACACACACACATAAGGTCAATAAAACAGATGAATGATTGACTACACAATCAACCATCTGCACGAAAACAAAATGACCCACACACACACACTGTTGATCAGCTGGCATGTCGATGGCTGCCATGGCTTACCACGGCAGCAAGTGTAAAGCAATTCAGACTGAAGCACTAGCAAAAGAAGAAAAAAGAACTGCAGAGTGGAAGATATTGCATGCAGATGTCCAGCCCCATAGGGGTTACTATAAACAGAACCACGTCGGGTGACCGTCTGAGACATTCAGGCCCAATCTTATAGCCCACAAGCTTCAAGAGGACCGCGTTTGAACTGGCTATGACCACAAACATGGACGGACCATAAACATAACAGGAGGCAGATAGACCCAAGGAGAGGGGGAAAAACGCAGGAGATTATGCGCCTGTTTTAGGAGAATTTAGGGAGCTTTGAGTGAAGTCTTGTGTTTCAGAGCACTGCCTTTAATCATGGACCAGCATGGAGTGAATATAATACTTGAATATACACGTTGTATCCCAGAATAATCCACCGCAGCACTACAGGGAACGATGCCCGTCCATGTGGTTTCCAGGTTTCGGTGCACGTATTTGAGCACCTATTCAACCACAACCCACACGTTGTCGTTATCTCCTTCTGACACACACCGATTCCTCCCACACCCGCATTAAAACCTCCCCCCCACACACACACACACACACACACACACACACACGCACACACACACTTCAAGGTACCACCTACACAAACATGCAGACAAAGACTTAGCCGTAACATGTCCTAAAATATACTGTAGCGTAGCAGTGGATCACACGCTGGTCTGGAGGATAAGGGCTATCGATGGAATTAGGATGACACCTTTCATACGCTCTCAATTAACTGGACCAATCAGAACAGAGTAGGATTGGTGATGATGGAACGACAGAAGGATAATTGCAAGTTGTTTTTCTTCTAAAGTACCCATGAAAATGGTAAACAACATAAAGTTAATATAGACTTCACTGAGGTGCGAAGAGAAAAGTGAAGAGAGGGAACCAAGAGACCAGAGAAAAGAGAATCTAAAATCAAAAGTGTCTGGCTACATAACAAGGAACTTTAGGACATTCAACAGTCCTAATGCTCCGTCGACAAGCAGCACAAACACCAGAGTCAACGCAAACACATGCATCATATCACAACAACAGTGCCCCTATCACGGCACTTTGATACCAACACACAAGCCTCAACACAAACGTGGAAGAAAAGACACGCATGAACCACAAGAAAAGACAGTCACAACTCTCAAAGTCAATGCGACTACGTTGTACGGTTTGATTTTGATTGTATATTAAAAAAAATGGTATACATATATATATATATATATATATATATATATATTACTAAAAAAGACTTACCATGGTAAAGTCCCTCCATTAGAACAACTCCTTACCGGGGAGATTTTGAGGGAAGTAAGAGAAGAGAGAGAACAGAGGATTGGAGCGGGGGTGAAGGAGGGTGGTCTGAAGCTCCTGTGGTCCCAGGGCCAGTCAAAGCTCCTCCACGCTGGTCTGAACTGGGCTGTGTTGCGCTGCACTCCGCTTGTTGGCTTACACAATAATGATTGCCGACAGCCTCGGCTTAGGGCTGATCTCCTCCCACATTACTCCTACTACTACTACTACTACTACTACTGCTACTACTGCTACTACTGCCGCTACTACTGCCGCAACTACTACACACACATGCTGAGAGAGAGAGGGACAGGGAGAGACAGAGAGAGACCAAGGAGGTAGTCCCGTCTGAGGGAGAGAGTGGTAGAGTCCCCCTCTACCACTGCTACAGAGAGACCCTATGACAGAGAGAGAGAGAGAGAGAGAGAGAGAGAGAGAGGGGGTAGGGTGACATAATGAGTGAGGGGGAGGAGGGGGGGGGGGGGGGGTCATGGTGTCCCAGGAGAGGAAAGAGGGGGGAGAAGGAGCCAGATGCAGGCAGACAGACCGAGAGGGAGAGAGGGAGAGAGTGAGAGGGAGATCTGGTATATTAATTGTTCCTGCGTGTGTAGGTGTGTGTGTTTTCCACATGGCTTTTGAGATAATGTTCAGAATAGAACTGCAAAGCCTAGTGCTTGTCTTATGAGTAATAGTCCTTAAAAGTACCCTTCAAAACCATTCCACACTGCCATCTTTACATGCAGAGGTTCAGTGCCACTCAAGAAACCCATATGTAACCGATAGATGTATAGCTCAAATATTTATTAACATTTTCATTAGTTCATTCATCAGATACATAACTAGGTGTCATCCTGTCGTCTAGTAACAACACATTAATGCCCATAAATACATGAAAAAGCATAAGCAGTAGACTCAACCATTTTCTATTGTGACGGCAGTCTCAACTCGACACTTAAAATGTGTGTATGTGTATGATGATGCATAGTAGGAGTATAGCCCGCGTGTGCTTGTTAACTCCTTCTGTCCAAAGTGGTCACCAAACGAGGAAAGGTCTACAAAGATAGTCAAGAAAGGTCCAGAAAGATGGTCCTGCCGCTGAGAGAACTGACTCAGTATGGACTATTTAACACACTATAGTGGAAGCCTATGACAATAAAGCCATGGCAAAACTACATCAGGAGTCAAACATTCACAAACGTCTCCCTAGTGACGACCTCAATAAGAATACCATACACTCTTCGTCAGGAACATGGTCACCATATTTGTGAGAGTGCGGGCAAGTATTTCAGACATCTTCCAGATGTGTTATCTGTGGTTAAACTGGGGAAATAATATTCCTTAGAAAGTTCCTGAACATGTAGGAGTGTTACTCGATTGAAGCGATGGACGGCTGGACTTAACTGACTTTCCACGGACCACACACACACAGGCTGAATTGTGTGCGAGCATGCGTGTGTCCGTGTGTGTGTCTGCTTGTCCGTGTCTGTGCGTGGGCCAAGAGGTAAAGGAGATTAATAGGGCACTGGATTACTGGGCCAAAATATCAAGCTGCCTCTTTCTCGCCCTCTCTCTCTCTCCCCCTCTGTCTCTCTCTCCTAATGTTCCTTCTGTCGCTGTCCCTCCAATTTGATTACACTTGATTCCGGTTTTTCCAGTTTGTTAACAGCGCCATCTAGTGATAGTGCTGTAAATGCTGATTCGTTTTATCTCTCTGTGTGTGTGTGTGTGTGTGTGTGTGTGTGTGTGTGTGTGTGTGTGTGTGTGTGTGTGTGTGTGTGTGTGTGTGCTAACCACACACTCAGACACTGTTGTCATCGATTTCTCAATTAAGCCTTTATCACTGCAATGACCCTGGTCATGACTAATTATAAGCCCATAAACACACGGGCACAGACAAGCACACAAACGCAGTCTGACGGCTGACACACACACACACACACAGCAGCACTACAATAGCTACCTTTCAGTTCAGTACAGACGATAAGTGTGCAGAAGTCTGTCTGTCCGAGTGAGTGAGTGGGCGAGCAGCATGATGTCATGCTCGTGGTTCATGTGCAGGTGTTCCCCTTCTCTCTCTCTCGCTCTCTCACTCTCTTTCCAACCCATTCTCTCCCTATGTCTCTCGCCCCAACATATACCATGGTAATCTGATCTCACGCACAGGCAGCCTGTCTCTGTTTAGGCACTGGAGACGTGCTACATACTCGTCCAGATGTTGCTTCAGCCCCTGCTGAGAACTAAGCAGGAACTTTCTGATTTATTAAAGACCAAGGATCGGGTGGTGATAAAATACAGATACATGTGAGTAACACTTATATCGTCAAGTTCAAAGAAAACCCAACAAAATAAAATAAATCTTCCAGAAACATCAACAGTATCTTAGTTGAGGGAGATGAATGGGTCTGTCTAGACTGAGTAATACTAAATTTGTAGTTAGTAGTAGTTCATTTGCATCAATTATGTTCTGTTTGGCCCTGTTCATTGTAGGACTTGTAGAACCTGAACCCCAACAATAAACCAATATGTTAAAAAAAAAGATTTTTAACCGTATCGTATTGGCAATCAAAAATTATATTGTGCAGTTCCTAACTCCATTAAAGGCTGCTTGCAGTGAGCAACTTATAATTGGCAGCAAGCATAAAAAGTTAGGAGTTAGCAGTTAGCAGTTAGCATAGAGCAACTAGCATTGAGCAGCCAGCAGCTAAAAGTACCTTCCCTCCACAAAGCCCCCAAACAGGAGCCTGGCCGCCTCGGGTCTCCATCGACCATGTGACCTGTCCAGGGTAACTCATTATAACACAGAGGAGGTCATAAGTCATAGGTTAACAGGCATGTGCCATTATTCCTGTTTTTGTTATCATCATAAACATCATCTCGCAAAGTGAAGCTTTTTCGCACTATGGGGAAATACTGAAGTCCCTATAGAACCGAACAGTGTGTTTTTCTAGTCAAAGTAGCAAATATATTTGTATTTAAAAAATGCGGAATGCACTCACAACAGCGCTGATTGCATTCAAGGCTTTGATAATCCTCGAATAGAATCATTTCCTCGTTTTAATTGATCTTGCGGTAACTCAAGCAAGGTGCATTTATATAAATAGAGCTCATTGTTATTCTCAGCTTTTTATTTTCTGCTTCGGCTCAGACTCCCAGAGGTGAAGAAGATGCAGTTACGTCAGGGACACCTCAGGGACACCTCAGGGACCAAAGGGACACGCTGGCATCCACCAGGCGCCTGATAATGGATGGGCATACTACTACGCTCTACATGTGGGGCAGTGCGATGTTCTCTCTGCCCGCCATCGCTCAGATTCTATAGTCCCAGCCTGCTTCTCATTAAATACCGTGTTGTTTAGTCCCTTCAGTTGTTTCTCTATCTTTTCCATGATCAGTCTGTTTCTATACTCATTCCACTAAGTTCTGACCCTGTTCCTTCAGTGTCGTTCTATCCCTTTGCATTTCTCTTTCCCCCCCTTCTTGTTTTCTCTCCTTTCCATGGATCTCCCCCTCTCTCCTCCTGTATCTCTCAGTCTCTCTCTGTGTGGTATGTCTGTCAGCTCAACAATTGACTCATTCTCTCTCTCTCTCTCGCTCTCTCTCCTTCCCATTCTTCGCCTCTCTCTTCCACTTACTCTCTCCGTCTCTGACTCACTGCAGCGCAATTACCACGAGGTCTTCTCGATCGCTACTTTGTCCGGGGCGAGAGGGAGAGGTCATGGTATTTACACCGTCTTATTGGCTCATCCATGGAACAACTACATTTGCCATCGCCGTTTTCTTGCCGGCGCTCTGTCTCTCTATCCCTCAATAGCTCAGGGTCTCTCTCCTACACAAGTGTAAGTGTAAGTGCGCACGCACACACACACACACACACACACACACACACACACACACACACATAAGGGTAGTGTGATTTCCGCATCCATCAACCATAAGATATTTACAGTATCTTAGCTCTATTGTGATCGATGGTGCAACAACATTTGTCAATAAATACTGTTGCCCTTTTCCACTGGCACTCTGTCTCTAGTTGACTCGCTCTCTCACACACACACACACGTGCATACACACACAAGAGATACACAGTGTGATTTCAACATCCATTCATCACCAAAGGACACCGTTCACTAGGGACCGAGCACAATTGAGTAATGAGCATGGACGTGTGTGGGTGTGTATTGTCACACAGCATGCATCAATGTCTTCGCACCGTGCATGGGTGCTTCTATACGTTTCATATTTGACCAACCTTTCGTTTGTGTGTGTGTGTGTTTGTGTATGTTAGGCCTGCACGATAAATTGTTATAAAATCGCTATCTTGATTCGCCCCTGTGTGGATTTAAGTTTTAAATGACTTCAGATTTTTTCTCTTTTGACATGGTTCATGTGTGCAAAAAAAAATTACATTTCGTGAGAAAAGAATCGTGGCGGAGAATCGTGATATCAATTCTCAGCTTAAAAATCGTGATTACAATTTTTTCCCTGAATCGGGCAGGCCTAGTGTGTGTGTGTGTGTGTGTGTGTGTGTGTGTGCGTGCGCGTGTGTGTGTGTGTGTGTGTGTGCTAGCAGAGGTACAGGCCCTAAAAGAGAGAGAAGTCATTAACTATGATGTCATTTCCTGCTATTGTAGCAGATTGCAGTTGCTACACACGAGTGGGCACCAATGGCGGTACAGAAATCGTGGTTCACTTTACAACACCGCTCTCACACTTTACAAGGGATTAAAATCCCTCAGCCAGAAAAACGCCATAAACACTGAACATGAATCCATGCTGCTTGGATGCATAGCAATGATATTGAAAACACATTTGACACCCATATTTACCTGATTGTCCCTAGAGGAAAATACCAGGAGTTAAATCTGCTGCAGACAGCAGGAGACACATCTAAATATACAATCCAATCAGGTTGACTCATGAAATCCATTCAATTAAATAATGGGTGTCATTTAACAGCCTGAATTATAACGTCAGAACCTTGGCTCGCTTCAACTGCAATTCATCCTTGATTCACTATTAGCTAATCAGCTATAAACTAAAGTGGCGGTCTATGGCGGAAAAATAACTATGCTGCTCCAGACACAAGTAAGTCATGCGCGAGTCTGTTGCAGTAGCTCCGTCAGACCTCTTTTGGTGGAACAACCACTGCTGGGTGAAGGAAAACACATCACTTACTGCACCGCTTGTGAGCTAAATGCATGTCGGCAATGTTACAAAGTTCCCAACATGTCCATTATATCACCTCACTTTGTCATAGATAGTGACTTAACCAGACATTATTCATATAAAAATCTGATTATCTACTGACCACTTCAAGGAGATCTCAATAGGGATAGATCCATGCGATGCCAAGCATGGGCTGTATCTTATGTTTGTCTTTATCTATAAACATAACAGACATAAGACGCTTCTTCTAGAAGCTCCAAGCCAAAGAGGTTGATCAAGAAAAGGCAGCTTTGTGTATCATTGGTGCTATCCTGTATCCTTATAGCCATGTGCAAGCAATCAAGCATGTATGCCCCTGTGTGACGCACCTTTCCAATGGAAAAGTACAGACACTGCCTCAACACACAGAAGGAGAACCACGGTGCATCAACCAAGGTCATTTTATTCAGCAGCAGCCATCCTTGGCATGAAAGGCAGCTTTTATTTTGAAAAGAGCTCTGGCCCTGAGAGTATGCCATTTGGCAGACACTTTTATTCAATAGTGAATCTAGATGCGGGTCATTGAGGAGCACGAAGAGTGTTATACATCTTAATCAATGATGTGGCAAGTCAGAAGGTGGTGGAAAATTGTGGGAAACTACCTTGTTACTTCCTGCTTCACCCACTACCACGACACAATCCTGGCCCCCCTCAAAGAGAGTTCAAGTTTGAGAATAATCTCATAGTAGTGTTTTTTCTTCAAATCACCACTGACCAATGACAGGTGTTCAATGTTCCACTATCCGGTGCTATTGTTCTCTGTTAAAAAAGGCCCCAAACAAAAGTTCACACCCACGCATGTACGCACACAGACACACAGACAGACACACACAGGAACTCCCAACCTCAGAGCTCAACCAGGTGTAAGACATTTCCAACTGACCGAAGCACACAAACCATTTTGGGTAAACACAGTTTTCCCTGCTCCTCTCGCACAAACACAGAAGTGCTGTAAGGAAGAAGGCGTTTTCCCTTCATCTCCAGGGGGACCCAGCGTGTTGTAGGATGTACAGCTCTGTGTGTGTGTGTGTGTGTGTGTGTGTGTGTGTGTGTGTGTGTGTGTGTGTGTGTGTGTGTGTGTGTGTGTGTGTGTGTGTGTGTGTGTGTGTGTGTGTGTGTGTGTGTGTGTGTGTGTGTGTGGACAGGAAGGACCATTCCTTCAGCTGCTTCTGGATCGCTTGCATTCAGGAAGTACACACACACACATACACAGTGGAAAACACATACAGAGAGTCAACTGTGAGACTGGAAGGATGCGTAAATAAAAAGGAAAAAAGCATCCAATTTAAGTAATTTGAAAACCTCACATACACATCCATTCAGAAAGCAGTCGTATCATCGGAATAATAGTAATTAAATGTAAGGATTCATATTATTACAATAATAACAACATATATAACCATAATTTGGCTTCGGTTGAATAGTAACATTTGCCAACATTAAATCACCATTTACCGCCAAATGGATTCCCTATGTTGTTAAGTCATCCACAGACATGGAGGCATGGATGGGAGTTCTGAGACTTGTGTGGTTTGGAATGTCCATTAGGTTAAGCCAGAGGAAGAAGAAGATTAAAAACAAAAACATTGTTTCGGGGAAGAAGAAGCAGATTTATTTTCTGGCAACAACAAACAAACTTATTTTGGTATAATATGAAATTATGAGTTACCCTTAACCGACCAAAATAAAAGTCCTAGTATCTGTCTGTTCCAATGTGTGTGAGTGTGTGTGTGTGTGTCTGATTGCTATCATCAGTAGTTGGGGCGGCTGTACAAGTCAGGCTGCAATCTGCTGCATTAATTTACAGAGACTGGTGATAGTTAGTTATGTTTCCATAGTCTGGCTAGGTTTAACTGACAGAAAAGGACTAGGTCAGTTTCCCTAGTCTGGCTGGGTTTAACTGACAGAGCGTGACTAGGTATGTTTCCCTAGTCTGGCTGGGTTTAACTGACAGAGCGTGACTAGGTATGTTTCCCTAGTCTGGCTGGGTTTCCCCTGCTCCAAGTGACTCTCTCTACCATTCTGTTCTCTAGTACTGTACTTCACCGACTCCATTGATCCACTTAACTAGAACGCAGCATATCAAATAGGGGTGGGACTCTTCCTCTATTCTCAAGATTGATTCGATTCACTTTCTCAGAACCGATTCGTGCTATAGTACACAGGGGTGCAAAAATTGCAAATCGATTCAGAATCATAGAAGATAAGAATTGAGATTCCCCCACCACTCGTAAAAAAATGAGTATCAAAACACTTATCGGCCATTGGCATCTAGGAAACAAAGATAATAATACAGTATGCTTTGATTTAAGTTCCTCTAATCTACCCAACGCTCCACTAAACTGGAACACACCATTACAAAGATGGCAATATAATAAAAAAAGTGTGAGAAATAAATCAATGGAAAGTTATTCTTGGTTGAAGATACTCCACCCATTGCTTCACTTCAGTGGAACACAGCATTAAAAAGAAGGCAGAATGAAAGAGCGATGGGACAAAGAGATGAGAATAAAGATGTTGGTTAGGACGGAGTCACAGGGAGGGAGAGGACTTTTGGAGAGGACATTACATCAAAGCTGCCCTCGGCAGACTTGAGCTAGACGAGACACACGGCTGAGCAGGAGGTGGTGGTGGGACAGGGGGCAGTGGTGGGACAGGGGGCGGTGGTGGTTGGGGTGGGGTATTAGTCAGACGCTACTCCCGTTAGATCTCCGAGTGTACTGAAGTGTTGCTATAAATAAAAACAGTCTGAACTGCAGTGCTCGTGCGGGGACACACACACACACACACACACACACACACACACACACACACACACACACACACACACACACACACACACACACACACACACACACACACACACACACACACACACACACACACACACACACACACACTTAAAACGGCCACGCCTGTAGGCCAGAGGAAGAGGGAAAGAGAGGGAGAGACTACAGCGAAATGGATTGAGCTTCCGTACATGATACAGCACTACGTGAAATGATATAGCTGAGGTAGGTGAGCGGGTCCCATGCATCTCCGTTTACATTCCTGTACGGCTGAAGCAGTGCCAGCAGCAGTATCAACTGTCAAATAATTAATTTAAAGAGACACAGGCTGTCACATTTTCAAATTTGACTTCAAAATGCAGACCAATCCCTGATTTTGCCATTTGTGTCATGACTTAAACCCTTTTAGAGTGTGAAGTTATTTGATGAATGTATTTGTTCTTCAGGCTTGAAACGTTGTATTGAGCTTATGGCTTAGTTATTCGTTTCTGACCATGTACGATCTAATAATACTTAAACACATTAGCTTCGTTGGTGTCCCAAATGTCATATTTAATGAGGATAAAAGCTTCAAAAATATATTGAAAGAGTGCAAGGTATATTTCATTATTTCAGAAAAAAATGATTAGGTCACTTTCAATGACTTGGCAGGTTAAGATGCAGTATAGTATGATCATTTTTATGAATAGGGTTAATAACATCTCCATCTTGATCTTCAACTAGCAGAACCGATTTAAACGCTGAGAGTTAAGTTAGTTTATGAATCAGTGAGTGAGTGCTATTAATGTGTGTAGGTCTCCTGCACAGTAACGTTACACTTTATTTGAAC
Organism: Gadus macrocephalus; assembly: GCF_031168955.1. Taxonomy (NCBI): domain Eukaryota; kingdom Metazoa; phylum Chordata; class Actinopteri; order Gadiformes; family Gadidae; genus Gadus; species Gadus macrocephalus. Next base: position 6,742,345 of record NC_082403.1, read on the forward strand.
TTAGGGTCTAACGTTAAACAGATTTGGGTCGGCATAGGAGAACTGCGGTTAAAATCAAACCAGGACTGCTGCTTGAAAGATCAGAGAGTTTTGGGTCATTCTGTCTCCCTAATAAATCCACAGTTGAACCCCACCTTTCCATTGAACTTCAATGGGAGTGAATCCCTTCCCTGAAGCTATGGGGGTTGTCAGAATCGGTCGTTCAGAGCAAAAGCTGAGAAAATCGAAACCATATCCACAGGACCCGACATAAACCAGCTGAAAAGTTATCGTCAAAACAAAAACAGGAAAACACAGTAACTAGGCCTAATTAGATTTATAAGAAAAAACCAGAGGGCAGGAATGTATACTAATACGATTGTATAATCACAGTATTCAACATTCACCCACGTTCACTTGATGAATTCATAACTATATTCTAGACATGCGAGTCTTGTGGCGATGAATGAGAGACTGTCTGGTCGTGTCATGCCATGTTTTACTTTTTTAATGTCTCCAAGTGAAGTAAGACGTGCTGGTTAACCGTAATGCGTTATAGTTTCCAGAGAAGATGAGTGAAACAAGGCGAGCAGGCAGTATGTGGAGAGGAAGCGACCAGGCTAACGTGAGGGGCATTGCATCCCACTGCTTTGTTGGTTCACTTTAACCTCTGAAAAAACACATTAAATCAAGAAATATAACTTACATTGGAGACTCCCGGGGACGTGCCGCTAGTTTTTCACCACTTTACCGGCAAAGTATCCAATAAAGAGTGGGCGAATACTCCGTTATTTCAGTTGTAGAAAAGGGGTAAGAGTGTGAAC
>NC_082403.1:6745647-6748147 GCF_031168955.1 Gadus macrocephalus
CGTGGCCGCGTATTTCATGGATCTTATTGAAGACTCTACAGACTTTGATTTTCTTTTTGCCAGTATAATGGGACTCTTGGATGTGATGATCAAGTGATTTAAGGTTAGTGTCCTGTTGTCATATCCTACCGTGTTTAACTTCAGAAATGAAAGCACTGTAGCCTAGTCTCCTCCAACTTTCAATACTACGCCTCACCACAGGCTACCTTGATTTGAACAGTTACCCTTTCTCTTAATCTAATGTCAGATGAGATCTAACCGAAATGACCTGAAAACAAACTAAACAAACAAAAATATACGACAACTGACACCATTGCATTTAGTTTGCTGTAAAGTATTTTTTTTTAAATCTATTATATATTAGCCTTTAACTTTTTCCTTCTCTCACGACTCTGTAAAGGTTAAATATACCGACTTATGATAGCGACAGTATTACGCTATGTCAAACTATAGACTTTAACCTCTGTTGTGTCGCGTAGCATAGCTACGTCTTGCATTGATCATTGGAAATGTACTTATATAAATGACTGCATGTAAAAGAATGACGTCACTACATCACTATAGGGCTCGTCACTGGCTGTCATCAAGCCAAACTAGTTTTTAATGCACATCCTTCCTTAAAAACACTCTCTTCATTGCTTGTGCTCTCTCTCTCTCTCTCTCTCTCTCTCTCTCTCTCTCTCTCTCTCTCTCTCTCTCTCTCTCTCTCTCTCTCTCTCTCTCTCTCTCTCTCTCTCTCTCTCTCTCTCTCTCTCTCTCTCTCATATACTCACTCACACATTTCTGTGTTAATCAGTTCATCATTGACGTTAGGTCTTTGTCGAACTGAGGTGTTTAAGTTACTACAATTCCTGGTACCTGTGTGCAATGCGAAATAGGCATACTGTCAGGTCTACATAGAGCTGTTGATGCAGATTAATTATTGGAGTGGATAATTATGGTGCAGGATAGGCTACAAACTACAAAAAAATCTTTGAAGTTAAACAAGCACACATTTTCATGAGTCGTTTGGTCTCCTACTGCCCGTAGACCAACACATGTCTGCAGCATGTATCTCTGGTGTGCATGAGTACCTTGTAAAAACCCAGAGCTACACACACACACGCACACGCACACGCACACGCACACACCATGACACAGCCGGGCAGCGTTTTAGTCACTGCTCGACCTGAAAAGAGAGAGAATGAAAGAGTGAGAGAAGGAGAATAAACTATACATGGCCAAATGAGGGAAAGGGGAGATAAAAGGAGAAATGACAATAAAATGTCAACAGGAAGAAGCTGTAGGAGGAGGTATGTGTGTGTGGGTGTGATACTTTTTGTGAATTTGCGTGTGTTTGCTTTGACCATCAACCCCATGTTAGTTGACTGGAAATGATTCTGATACCATAGCCTAATTCATTCTATCTTATTATTATTGACAATATCATAGACGTGCATCAACAGTAATTGATGTGCAGTAATTTGAGCTGCTTGTGTGTGTGTGTGTGTGTGTGTGTGTGTGTGTGTGTGTGTGTGTGTGTGTGTGTGTGTGTGTGTGTGTGTGTGTGTGTGTGTGTGTGTGTGTGTGTGTGTGTGTGTGTGTGCTCTGGTCGCTACCCCATGTGGTTTTCATGTCCCGGGCAATACCAGTGTGGACATCATTTTGTTTAAAAAACGTTTTAAAACAGTTTTACGATGCCATTTTATTGGTGTGTTTGTTTTTCCTGTAATTGTGTGTGTGTGTGTTTGATTGTGTGCGCACGTGAGTGTGGTGTTGCTTTATGGTTAGTTCATCTGGATGGAGTTTGTTATTGTGTTTTTTTTCCTTAGCAGCAGTTACGGGAATCAAAGCAATATTTTTTTTCTTCAAGTCTCCCGTATGTAGGTCACATAAGTAATATCACAAGTCAAAAAGTGTGTGTGTGTGTGTGTGTGTGTGTGTGTGTGTGTGTGTGTGTGTGTGTGTGTGTGTGTGTGTGTGTGTGTGTGTGTGTGTTTTGTCCACAGCTGGTGTGTGTGATGGCGGAGCTTCCATCTGGTCTTTTGGAGGCCTGTGTAGTCATCGGAGCCTCAAGTGATAAACTTCGCGAGATATATCAGGTACACACACACACACACAGACACAGACACAGACACACACACACACATCTTATGTAGGCCTATCTTAAACGAGCTAGCTAGCTAGGCGGTCATGGAGACGTTTGGCTCGTTATATGATATATATGTGTGAAACTGTGCATGGGAATGTGTTTTACATTATGCATGAAATAGTGCAAAGTTATCTTCCATTATTTCTGGACTAAACTATAATTTTCGATGATTTATCAGCTTCACCAGCATGGTAATTCCAAAGAACTCCCCCTGCTGGAAGCCGAGGTACTGCAGGTCCATGCCCCGCCTTTTGTTTCTAAGGAGACCAGCTCCAGCCAGGCGATTGGTCCAGCTTTCAGTCGTGTCCAGAGGAGGAGGAGCTTCATCAAGAAGGTACAAGATATTTTTGTTTTAAACTGCAAAACGAA
>NC_082403.1:6753147-6793303 GCF_031168955.1 Gadus macrocephalus
CCCTTTGCTTCTTTGTTTTGTGAGAGACAATCTAAAGTGAAAGTGAAAGCTGACACCCTCCTCCTACTCCACCACCACCACCAGGAACCGAGTCATGACGGATTCCCCGCGCCGGCCCCCCATGTCGGAGCTGTCCCGGAGCGGGTACAGCGGCCCCGAGCACCGGCTGAGCAGGAGGCTGGGGGCCAGCCTGCCCAACCTGGACCAGTCCCCCGCCGACAGCATGAAAGCCCTCAACTCACACAGGCTGGCCTCACTCCGCAAGATCACCCCAGACACTGGTGAGGGGGGAGGGGGACGGAGGAAGGGAGGGAGGGAGGTGATCAATGTACGGAGGGAGGAAGGGAGGGAGGCAGGGAGGGTGCCGTGGGTGGATTGAGAGATCGAGGAGGGAGGGAAGGACTAAGGGGTTGAGGAGAAGAGAAGTATATGGAATCTTTGTGTATACCTTTTTTATAGATCCATAAACAAACAGAGATGTTGAACATCGTTTTTTTATCCGCCAAATGGACCGTAATGGATAAAATAACATTAACATTTCAATGTAGCTGTACACGTTCCCTGGAAAATGGTCATTGTTGGACCTCAACTAAAAGCTCCTCATTCGGCCTCATTCCTTGGTGGTGGGTGAAGGAGCTGATAACAGCTGGGACTGATCTCGGGGCTCCTAGGAAGGGCTGTCGGGCCCTGGAAGGTCTGAGTAGCGTCGGCCTGGTCTGAATCAGCTCAGATCTGCTGCACATTCCTGGGTTGATCTTCGTCCTGGGAATGGTTAGATTCGGCGAATCATCCGATTTATTGGTTTGGCTCCAACATGGCAGACGGCAGACTCGTGTTGGGGTCGGCTCCGGGCATGCACTAACTGGTTGCCGTGGCGATAAAGCCCACAAAACACACTACAAGAATTTCAAGATGAATATGGAGATAGTCTAGGAGGGGGAAAAATGCCTCGCTGTTCTCCAGACGGACCGCAGCAAAGCGCTTACCAGCGGGGTTTTTTCATGGCACGCTGCTGTGCTGGCTGGTTGTTGTCTGAGTGGATGGCAGCCTGGACCGCCTGCTTCCTCATTCGCTCTCGCCTTCTAAATACATTCGTAGCTCATTCTGGCCGCAGCTGAGGAACACGAAAGCTTGTGGGTTAGATTTCCAAAGTCCACAGACTAACCAGTTGGAGTCCTTGCACTAGATGCCTGAAACCTACCTACATTGATGGTTCTGATGAATTCACCAAGTGTTAAACGATATTAACCTACAATTTATCCCCAGAGTCAGTGGGGCCCATACAGAAGGCCTGTGTGTACTACATAAGTTAACGTAATTCCTATATTAGCCTGGAACGTGTGGTCCCATGTGGCACTTGGTGTACTACATAGGGTACTGTAAAACGTATAATAGACGGGACCTTGTGGTCCCGTACAGAAGGCCCTGGTGTACTAGATAGGGTACCGTAAAGCCTATAGTAGAGCTGACTTTGTGTTCTCCTCAGGTCTGAAGTTCAACCAGAAGCCGGTGAAGGTGTTCCGGCTGCCAGAGTTCCCCCCTCCTCTGGCCTACCACTACGTCCAGAACTACTACCAGGACATGGTGGTTTCCCTGGGGAAGGCAATCAGCGCCACACCGCCGGATGACTCCTCCCTGCTAGCCAGGTAGTGGGAAGAGATGGTCGGTCTGTCTGTCTGTCTGTCTGTCTGTCTGTCTGTCTGTCTGTCTGTCTGTCTGTCTGTCTGTCTGTCTGTTAGGGATGCTGTAACTCATGCATCGGGCTGAGATGGGCCAAATTGTGTACATTCTTTGTCAGTATACGCTGTGGAGTTCACACCATAGACTACCAATTGTTTCTCAGTGTGTTTTTACAAGAAAAAAAATTGTTCCGTCCCTTGCAGCTGTGTTTAAATGCAAAATCGGCAACCACGTCATAATACATTCATCAATATCGCCATTGGTATGGACCTACATAGTAACTGGAATGAATAAATTATTTTTTGCAATCATGTCATTTTGGGTTGGGTCTGTCTGGCTCCCTCTACTATTCAACACATTTATTATTCAAATGTCCGCCCCTCAAATCAATAAACAAACGTAACGTCTCTATAACGTATCACCACTCCCCCTCTCTAATCCTCGTCCCCCCTCCCCACACAGGTACCACTACCTGCGGGGCCTGGTCAACACGGTGTCCAACAAGCGTCTGGACGCCCTGGAGGACTTCCAGAGTCTGTACAAGACGGACGCAGAGATCTTCCCCCCTCAGATGGTCAAGGCCCTGGTGGACTCCCTGCCCGCCAGCGAGCGAGCCCAGGTGAGGGCCTCAAGGGAGGGCTGGGTGGGGGGCTAGAGGAGGCTGGGTGGGGGGCTAGAGGAGGCTGGGTGGGGGGCTATAGGAGGCTGGGTGTGGGGGGCTAGAGGAGGCTGAGTGTGGGGCTAGAGGAGGCTGAGTGTGGGGCTAGAGGAGGCTGAGTGTGGGGGGCTATAGGAGGCTGGGTGGGGGGCTAGAGGAGGCTGAGTGTGGGGGGCTATAGGAGGCTGGGTGTGAGGCTAGAGGAGGCTGGGTGGGGGGCTACAGGAGGCTGGGTGGGGGGCTACAGGAGGCTGGGTGGGGGGCTACAGGAGGCTGGGTGGGGGGCTATAGGAGGCTGGGTGGGGGGCTACAGGAGGCTGAGTGTGGGGGGCTATAGGAGGCTGGGTGGGGGGCTACAGGAGGCTGGGTGGGGGGCTAGAGGAGGCTGGGTGGGGGGCTAGAGGAGGCTGAGTGTGGGGCTAGAGGAGGCTGAGTGGGGGGCTAGAGGAGGCTGAGTGGGGGGCTAGAGGAGGCTGAGTGGGGGGGGCTAGAGGAGGCCTCGGTGGGGGGCTAGAGGAGGCTGGGTGGGGGGCTACAGGAGGCTGGGTGGGGGGCTACAGGAGGCTGGGTGGGGGGCTATAGGAGGCTGGGTGGGGGGCTAGAGGAGGCTGGGTGGGGGGCTAGAGGAGGCTGGGTGGGGGGCTACAGGAGGCTGGGTGGGGGGCTATAGGAGGCTGGGTGGGGGGCTAGAGGAGGCTGGGTGGGGGGCTACAGGAGGCTGGGTGTGGGGGGCTATAGGAGGCTGGGTGGGGGGCTAGAGGAGGCTGGGTGGGGGGCTAGAGGAGGCTGAGTGGGGGGCTAGAGGAGGCTGGGTGGGGGGCTAGAGGAGGCTGGGTGGGGGGCTAGAGGAGGCTGGGTGGGGGGCTAGAGGAGGCTGGGTGGGGGGCTAGAGGAGGCTGGGTGGGGGGCTAGAGGAGGCTGTGTGGGGGGCTAGAGGAGGCTGGGTGGGGGGCTAGAGGAGGCTGCTGGAGTTTGAGATTAGAGGTTGAGAATGAGGGAATACATAAAGTAGTACAGGGTGGATTCATGGATTATTACCAGGGATTGTTTCCAATTGAGCTTTTAATGGTTAACCCTCTGTTATTCTGACAATTAATTTGATGCTGTATTCATGTTTGAATGCAACTTTTATCAAATCCATATTCATCAGATATTTAGTTTAAAAAAAGACGGTAATGTTGTAAGACTTCTTCCCTGTTCAGGTCTCTGGTATCGTGGTTTGTCGAGTGTGCCTAGCCATTTACCTCTCCAATATCACACAGGGAGATAGTCGACATACCATAGACCTTAGAGTTGTCAGGTCTATGTTGTTATGTAATGTTCCTGTTGTGCAGGTTGCACGCTTTTTTTGGAGCATGTGACTTTTTGAGAATGAAAACGCAGACATTGCACTAAAAGCCCCCTGTGAAATATTAAACAGAACGACGAATTAAACGTAACATTTTGTGCCGCTGGCAGGCAGAGAAGCGTCCGGAGCTGAAGCACTTCATCAGCCGCGTCAAGCGGGATCAGGAGCGGGAGCGGTCCCGCAGCGACAACGACGAGGAGGAGGGCGCCATCAAGCGCTTCAAGCTGCCCAAGAAGCACATGCAGCTGGAGGAGTTTGTCAAGTGTGTGCAGGAGTCCGGCATGGTGAAGGACCAGGACACCATCCACAGCCTGTTTGATGCCCTCACCGTGGGTAGGTAGTAGGAGGGAGGGAGAGAGAGAGAGAGAGGGAGAGAGAGAGAGAGAGAGAGAGAGAGAGAGAGAGAGAGAGAGAGAGAGAGAGAGAGAGAGAGAGAGAGAGAGAGAGAGAGAGAGAGAGAGAGAGAGAGAGAATTTCTATCACCTGTATGTGTCTCTCAAATGTGTAGATATTTTAAATATATCTAGTTTGTTCTACAACCATTTAAAGCAAAGTTAGTATGTATGGAAATCTGCACAGTTCCCAGACGCGGCCTGGGCCAACACACCTACAAAGAGTCCTCAGTCCGCTAACCCGTGAGCACTAAAGATGCATAGGATAAGTTCCTCGGCTGCTCTGAGCACACTGAACACACATTCCTCAGGTTACTGGTTAACCCACGGCGTCTCAAGAACACCACACTCTGTAGGCCAGTCGCTCCGTTTCCCACGACGGAAGGAGCACCACTGCACCCAGCGCTAGTACTGAACCTGTTGACCTTCTGGAGCAATATGTGGCTAGAATGTTTGGGGTGGGAATGTAGAGGCCTCACAAACGATGTTCCTGATGTCGACATGATTGTGGGATATTAGTAATTGGCACAAGGTTGCATTATGAAACTTTGATACTAAGTTTGACTTTCTTCACCTGCGTGTGTGTGTGTGCGTGTGCGTGTGCGTGTGCGTGTGCGTGTGCGTGTGCATGTGTGCGCTCCAGGCCAGCAGAAGCAGGTGGGTCCTGATCTGTTCAGGGTCTTCTACACCATCTGGAAGGAGACGGAGGCCGAGGCCCAAGAGGTCAGTCCAAACCAACCACACCTGGTTCTATTCTACTCTAGCTGGTCTTATTCTCAGCTCAACTGGTCCTGTTGTTATGAGCTTTTCATATTTGGTCATGTTCTACTCTAAAATGGTCCTGTTATAATCTAATCTCATCATTATATCAACAAAATATGTCCTAAATTAATCGAATCATGTTTTTAATCATATAATATCATAAACATATAATTGAATATATTGTGATTAGATGGAATGTAATAGGATCCGGCCATGTTCTGATCAAATCTTATCTGCTCATATTCTTAAATGTTCTGAATGTTCTATATATTCATTCATTCATCGATTCTAATCCAACGTGGTGGTGTTGTGGTGGGGTTCTCATCCATGTGGTGGTGTTCTAACCCCATGTGGTGGTGTTGTGGTGGTGTTCTAACCCCATGGGGTGGTGGTGTTGTGGTGGGGTTCTCATCCATGTGGTTGTGTTCTGACCCCATGTGGTGGTGATGTGGTTGTGTTCTAACCCCATGTGGTGGTGTTGTGGTGGTGTTCTAACCCCATGTGGTGGTGTTGTTCTAACCCCATGTGGTGGTGATGTGGTGGTGTTCTAACCCCATGTGGTGGTGTCCTTACCCCATGTGGTGGTGTTGTGGTGGTGTCCTAACCCCGTGTGGTGGTGTCCTCCCCCAGGTGTGTCTCCCGTCCTCGGTGCTGGAGCACCTGGAGCCCAGTGAGTGCGTGTTCAAGCTGTCGTCGTCGGTGAAGACCAGCCGCGGTGTGGGCAAGATCGCCATGACGCAGAGACGCCTCTTCCTGTTGACGGACGGTCGCCCCGGTTACGTGGAGGTGGCCCAGTACAGGGACATAGAGGTGAGGGAGGGAGGGGGGGAGGAAGAGAGAGAGAGAGGGATATCAATGGGAGGGAGAGCTATTAAAGGAACAGAGACGTTGAGGTAAAAGCAAAGAGAGATATCAGCCATCACTTGTGAACATGTCAGAGATGAACGTGACTATGGGGGGGGTGTTTGTTACGTATTATATTTTAGCATAATGTGCTACGTGTGAACCTCCTAAGATGGAGCATTGTGATCATATCCCGTCATGTGTGCCGTCGTACGTTGTGCCGTGTTCCTCCACATGAACCCCTGACCTCTGTCGGCCTCTGGTCCCTGGTCCCTGCCCTGGTCCGCGTGTGCCTCCTCCAGGATGTGAAGGTGTCCTCGGCCCCCCTCATGCTGCTGAGGATCCCCAGCCTGAAGCTGCGCGTGCGGGGCAGGAAGGACGCCTTCGAGGCCAACCTGAAGACGGAGGCGGAGCTCTGGAACCTCATGGTGAAGGAGATGCGGGCGGGCCGCAGCATGGCCGACCTGCACAAGGTGAGGGCCCTCCTGGTGGGGGGGGGGGGGAAACGACGGAACAGAGGGAATAGCTTCGATCTTGGTTGTTTCCGTGGGATCACACACGCATACCGGAATCACAGAGGAAGGTGTGGTGTAACAGGATATTACACCGTTTTCAGGTCCATGTTTTTTGAACCACATGTTATTTTATCACGATTTGGTTGGATGGCGTTGACTGTGTGGGAGGTCAGGTTGCCAATAAAGTTGAAGTTTTGTTTTTTTCGTTTGAGTCGTGTGTGTGTGTGTGACGCCAAGTTGCCACAAATCACTACGTTCTTTGAAATGTATCATATTTTGCAAGACATGAGGAGTGCGTGTCTATGGGGGTCTATAGAGTGGCGAAGTCACGCCCCTTCCGGTAGGGCTCATGGGACCTATGAGATCGAAAAATATGAATGGGTGTCAATGGAGAGAAAATAATTATTTTCTGGTCCCGGTCTTTATATGCCCTGGATTACACATATGTTGTTTGTGGATTTAAAGGATAATTTTTCATGCAAAGAGTTCGACCGTTTATTGTGCAATTGTTCAGATAAAGGCTGTAGAGAAAACACAACGAGAAAGACTACACGGCTCGTATGTGACGTCACGCTCCCTGCGACTGGCGTGGAGAAGACCGACAATCTTCCCATTGGCATAACTGAAACTCTGCACGTGCCCCGACTTATAATGGTTTTCACCTCTTTCGATGCTTTTATCCTCCCCTTGGAAAAAGCGGTGAAGTGGGGCAGAGAGATCGCCATCTCTGTGCCGAGTTCCAAGGGCGGGTGTGGTGACGTATATCATATGCGTCGAGAGCAGCGAAGAGCTGTAGTTCACAAAGCGGCCTCACATAAAACCTAAAATTATCAAACTTCTTCACGAACATTTTTAGTTTTCTTTGCATGAAAAATTATCCTTTAAATCCACAAACAACATATGTGTAATCCAGGGCATATAAAGACCGGGACCAGAAAATAATTATTTTCTCTCCATTGACACCCATTCATATTTTTCGATCTCATAGGTCCCATGAGCCCTACCGGAAGGGGCGTGACTTCGCCACTCTATGGGGTCTGTGTGGTGTGCGCTCGATTGATGATTGGTTGGAATGTGAGTTCAGTTTGTGTGGGAGAACCCTCATTGTCTCAGTTGAATTACGGTTATGGGATGGGTTGTCCCCACGTTCGGCTCGGCCTTGGCTCCTCTTCCTCTGGACAAGGGAATCTTCACTGAGTTAAAGTTTTAAGGGGAGGGGTCTACATTCCATGGTGTGTAGTTGACCCAAAGCACACACGCACGCGTGCACATGCACACACATGCACGTGCACACACACACAGCAGAGGGAAGGAAAAAACATTATCTTTTTCTCACACTCTCCCTTCCTCTGTTTGTCAACCCCCCTCTTTTTGACCTCCCTCCCTCCCTCCCTCCCTCCCTCCCTCCCTCCCTCCCTCCCTCCCTCCCCTGCTGTACTCGGCAGGGGATGAAGCCCGTACTCGGAGCTATAGCAACCTCCAGGGGATGACTCAGGATATGTATATGTCTGTACTAGTATGTCGGGAATGTACCTTCGGCAGCCAGCTTGTTGAACCAGCTGGGCCACTAAAGCTAGTATAGCCCAGGAACATGTGCTTCATTCTATCAACAAAACAATCCCTCCCTCCCTCTCTCCCCCTCTCTCCTCTCTCTCTCTCCTCCCTCTCTCGAGACCATCCTTGATATTTCTCGATCCATTCCTCCCTCCCTCCTCTCATCCTTTCCTCTCCATCACTTCCCTCTTACTCCTCCTTCTCGCACTCCCTTCACCCCTTCCTCCCTTTGCTCATCCTTCCCTCCCTCTCTTCTGTCGTCACTCCCTCCCTCCTTCCCCCCCTGTCTCTATCAATATGTGGTCCACATGTATCCACTGGAGTACTTTGTGGGCCATTTGTTGATAAGTAAAGGTTTTTGTGTATTCGTCCGTTTCATACGTCCATGTTAAACATGCTGGTTTCCCTCGGTCTCCCTGCAGGACCCCCAGTACATGCAGCAGGCCCTGACCAATGCCTTGCTCATGGACGCCGTGGTGGGCAGCCTACAGAGCAACAAGGCCATCTACGCTGCCTCCAAACTATCCCACTTTGACCGCATAAGGACGGAAGGTAGAGTGTGTGTTTGTGGAGGGGGGGGGGGGGGGGGGGGAAAGGAAGATGACGATAAGGATGTTGATAATAATGTTGATGATGATGATGATGATGATGAGAGAGATAAAGATGAGGAGGAGGAGTATGACGGAGATACGGATGGGCGAAGGAGGAACCTGATAAACAAACGCTAAGATTCGGCTGAAATTGCAGGATAAAACCTGCATTGTAGACAGCCTGAGGAGGCACATGGATAATTTCCCATGGGTGAGCTGTAACATCAGATATCGGCACCCTCAGGACACAGTCACGGCTGGTTTCCCACGCAATGCGCTCTCTCGACCGCAACCTTTCAACCCGTCTATAGAGACACTCTACTATAAATGTAGTTCAGTCATGTTAGACCAGGAAACACTAACTCCAATGCCCGATGACTGACCATATCCGTGTGTGTGTGTGTGTGTGTGTGTGTGTGTGTGTGTGTGTGTGTGTGTGTGTGTGTGTGTGTGTGTGTGTGTGTGTGTGTGTGTGTGTGTGTGTGTGTGTGTGTGTGTGTGTGTCTAGTGCCGATGATGGTTCCCCAGACGACGGCGGAGGTTCTGAAACACAAGATCAACCCTTCCCTGGAGCTCACTACCCCTCACGCTGTAGACGTTCTGCTGTACACACCAGGTACACATACTTTACACACACACATATACTTTATACACTTACGCAGGCATGAACACACGCACACACGCGTGGGCGCGCACACACCTACACAACTTTTACCAAACATTTACTGTTTATAGCTTCAGAAATTCAGAAATAATTATTATAAAATAGTACTCAGATATTTGTGTATTTGATGAATCATTAAGTTTCCCTTTGCTGCTTGTCAGACAAGGCCAGCCATCTGAAGCCATCTCTGGGCATGTGCCTTTTGCTATTATTGACAAAATCCTAAAATATGTAATGTATCGAATAACAAATAATAATAGTTGGCTTTGAGATCGTTCTGGGCTGGGTAAACAAGTCCAAGCAGTTCTCCCGCATATTGTACTGACAAAGACAACCTTCACATTTCTATGCAAATAGAGAGACTGAAAAGTATGTGAGATGGAACTCATGAGGTACATTACCCGGCAACCACCTCGCGGATTCTTTTGATTTGTAAGTCCGGGAAACAGTGTGATTTAATTGGCTGTGGTCACATTTCACAGGGGAATTTTGGCCCTTTGCCCTGTGATTCAATTATGATGCTTGAGATGGAAACTTAGAAACACACAGTCGCAGAGTCAGATAAAGAAAGAGACGCACACACATGCTTGACCTTTGGTCTCCTTTTGTCACCTCTCCCTCCTCAAGTTCATTCTCACAGTAACATAGTCACACACACACACACACACACACACACACACACACACACACACACACACACACACACACACACACACACACACACACACACACACACACACACACACACACACACACTCTTGTCCCTCTCTTGCTCTTGAAAAACAAGCCACACAAACACTTTATTTACTTATTTGTGTTGTTACTTGTTGCCACTGGTGTGGAGCCATGCGTCTCAAGCTTTTCATTACCATTAACGACTGCTGCTCATTGTTCTCGTCATGTGAACACGAAATCAAGTTGAACCTTGATTTACAGCAACAAGAGCAGACAAGAAACACATTAACCTCCATATCCAGTGTCAAAAATCCACTAAAAGGTTTTCACACGTCTGGACGAATTTCACAGTTCTCCGGGAAGCTACCAGGATGGGGAATCTTCCCAGTGGACCAACAGGAAGGATACTAGCTTTCATTTTCTGAAGAGATTTAATGCAATAACAGAGAAGATATCCGGACTCAAAGTCCCCTGCTGGTTGTTTATTGAGCTCCAGACCCTCATGCTAGGAATGAATAGTGGGAACAAGCTAAAAAAGTAAAACGTAAAAAAAGCTTAAAATGATGTCACAAAACAATTTAAAGCACGGTTACGTTCCCATTGTGTATCATACGGATATTAACTTTTCTTCAAAGGATCTAGACATCTATTCTTGTTTGAAAGTATATACCGGTACATGGATAGTTGGCTAAATGATCAACTACGACTCGACTGAGTTATTGTAGCGTAGCTTCCTGCCAGCATCATGCTAGCTAGCGTTGGAGGACGTCGGGTTGGGCCTAAACGGACCAGAGGTTTTCCTTACAAGCAGTGTTTGTGTTTGGGACCTTAAGCCAAATGTGCTTCAGATCCCAACATGAAAGTGTGAGTCCCAACATAAAAGGAAAGGCGCGGGCCAAGACAGATGGTAGTGTTCAGTAGTAGACACACAGGGGTGAGCTCACAAGGCGATTCAGAGCAGGGCACAGACATGGTCGATTCTCAAAGCTTTATCAAGCACAGCTGTTGGAAACACCTTTGTTTACACACCGCTTGATAACACTATGAGTTACGTAAATGAGCGTTACACGTGGATAGCATTTTAATAGACGTTAGAGAAGATCCGTTGTCACCGTGAAAACCAAGACGTTGTGTTTACATTTATTAAGACTTTTTCCCACAGTTTGTAAACTAATTGCCATGGTTTATTTGGTTGATCTGAGGGAAATGATGGGGGGGGGATTCTACATTTGAACAGAAACAAGGGCTTCAGTCTAAAGCTAAAGTTGATCATATATCTAGAAGTCCATTCCTGATAGGTTGTCGCTGGTTGTCGCTGTGCACCCATAAGCATAGGCCTTCAGAATAACTCATGAGGAAACTTTTCCTGACGTTCTCAGCTCTGTTTGGTCGGTAAAAACAGGAACAAGCGCTGTCATTCTTCCTCTCTGCGCTCCTTTCATTGGTCCACCCTAAATATAGGTCAGAGGATTTGAACCGCTGGCAGGGGGCCAAGCTTCAGCCCTACTCCTCCTTGCCTTTGCTCAGTGCTGACTCATCTATACTCCTCCTCGCTCTTTACTTCTTCTCCTTCCTGTCATTCCTCTTTCTTTCTTCCTCTTTTCTTCCTCTCTTCTCCTCTCTTCCGTCGACCCATAAAGTTAACTAAAGTTATATTTGTATATACTGTATTCCCCCCCCCCCCCTTTTGAGGTTTTAAATGGCAGTGGATTGGCTTCATGAAGCTCAGTGGCTGAGACCAATCAGGGCATTGCGTGACCCGGGAGGGGTCAAGCATGCTTCAGAAAGGGCAGGGGAAGTGGACGTGAATACATTTTCAGAGCACCAACAATACAACAATGGAGGAGCTTTAAAGTGAATGCGCAGATGAAGAAGATGAATAATGGGCAACGTTTTTTCTAGTCACAGTGGATTGCATTGTTAAGATATCTTCACCATCGCATTGAGTACAGTGCAGCCCTCTCTGCCTTCGCTGGTGGAGCAGGGCATTACCACGGCCAGGGTTGGAGGTTGAATTCCCACTATGGCCTCGCAGCACACGAATGTATGCACGCGCTGTGGTGAGACGCTCACAATTTAAAAGCTTCCACTAAAGGGCATAAGTTCAAGTTATCTTAACGATACAAGGACAATGGTGTGCCATGGTCAGATCTCAACATGTTACAGTGTACAGATGGACAGAAAGCCAAACCACTACAGTACTGTAAAACAGCTAGCTGGGACAGGAGAGCGGGTCACTGGAACCCACTGGAACCACATTAGTTAAACACAACAGCTCCAGTGAACGATCCGGAAACCAATCTCAAATTGATCTTCCTTGTCCTTATTCCTATTCAATTTCCAGGTAGTGTGTCATTAGATTTCGATAAGTGTTTAAATATTTCACAACAGCTCAGGTCCGGTTGGGTGCCAAGGTAGCTGTGGTATTTATATTAGTGTCTGTTCCTATTGGCTGTCGGCCAGTAATGAACACAGCGTGGTCATAAAGTACTCGGATATGAGGCATAAAGTGTGTGTGTGTGTGTGTGTGTGTGTGTGTGTGTGTGTGTGTGTGTGTGTGTGTGTGTGTGTGTGTGTGTGTGTGTGTGTGTGTGTGTGTGTGTGTGTGTGTGTGTGTGTGTGTGTGTGTTCCAGGTCAGCTGTGGGTGTCAGTGAGCGGGGGTAAGGTCATGGTGTTCGATGCCTCCACCTGGTCCATCACACACACCTGTCTCCAGGTCGGAACCGCTAGACTGGTGAGACGCACACAGTATTCCCACACACACTTGAATACAAACACACAAAATCCACACACACAACTCACACACACACCTTTATACAAACACAGAAAATTCCCAACACACTTTCATACAAACACACTCACACATGTACCGACACGCACCCACACACACTTGCATATAAAATGCAGACTCCCATTAAATACACATACGTAGGCGCCATAGAGGGACCACAACAAATGCCTGGCGTCCTTTGTTGTTACACTATTGAATTCTTTCTTTTGTTACCTACATGGGGTGATCAGATACAAATAAATTATACTCAATGAAAAAATGTTGTGGTCTTGGAGGAAGTACATGTACAGTAAGACACGTGAACATCTTTGAGTCATTTTCAAAGGCAGTGCTAATTCACTCACCTCCGTGCTAAAGCAAGTTGGTCATAGTCACATGCACTTTGTTATCTAAGCGTGAACAGGGGGTCACAAGCATGACCCTGCGAATGTTTTCTTTCATGGTTTGAAAAGTCTTTCAGAAAAAGTTTAATGTTTGCACGTATTTCCCCTGTACTAAGTCTAAATACTATAAATGTGAACGGTTTAATGTTTGTGAACTTCGTTGCTAACTTATAACTGTATTTACGTTAAGGTAGTTCACAAAAACAAATCCAACACTTAACAACGGTTCAGTGTCAATTCAATATGTATAATAGTCCAATGCTGCCATCTAGTGGACTGTGAGGGGACCTACCGTTTCTGGCTGTACCAGGGAATAGGAGCTGTTAGTTCACCATTCCCCTTTCTACTCTTCCATTATTTAGCAGACAGTCCCCTTATGAAGCAGACAGTGGGTTATGTAATATGCTCGAGAATGGCTACAAATGGACTCCAGACGGTGAGAATCGTACCCGGAACCTTTAATACAGGGAGTCGAACACCCTCCTATCCCCGACTACAGTGTCCCCATCGACCCACCATTCAGCGGGTTCTGCAGGGGGAACGCTGTCGAGCTACTGGAGCTCAGGCTGTGTGTGTGTGTGTGTGTGTGCTCTCTGGTCCAGAACTGCATGCTGGAGGTGGACTCGGACCAGGTGTGGATGGGCTCTGAGGACTCTGTGATCTACATCATCACCGTGGCGACCATGGTGTGCAACCGACAGCTGACCGAGCACCGGACCGAAGTCACCGGCCTGACCCTGGGAACGGACAAGTACAGGTGAGACGCACATACACACACACACACACACACACACACACACACACACACACACACACAGAAACCATGCATACGTGTGTAGCACGCGACACTTATGCACACCCTGCAGGCCGAAACGCAAGTACACACTAGCTCACACACACTGCCACACGCGTTGAATGAACATGCAGACACAAACAGACGCACGCACACATTTGCGTGTGCGCTCACAACAACACTATCTTAAACACCTTTCTCAAGCACGGACACGCCTACACCAGAACAATGCACACACACACCCCCCACACACACACATAAGCTCTTATGCCTGAAATACTAACTGGTTTGACCTGCTACAACACGGTGGTCCGAGGATCATGCTTGTGGATTGTGAGATACTTGTGGTCGTTTACCGCTGGGTCACCATGGAAGCAGCTGGGTTTTCTGTCTTCGAAGCATCTCTAATTACTAATATGCTGACTAACCAACCGTCCTGACCTGCTTCGGTTCATCAGCCAGAAGGTGGCGTACTCGTGCAGTGCGGAGGGCAATGTCATGCTGTGGGACTTGGCTACGCTACAGGTGGGTCCTTGGATGAGTTTTGGACTGTTTTTGGCCAATAGGTGGCAGTATTCATGCGATTTTTGTATTGTGTTAACAAGCACTGGATCTAGATCGATAGATCTGAAGATTAATAAGAAATTATGTTACCGACATAAGTTTAGTAAGTAGCTTGGTCGGTCCAAGATAATGTACAGCATAACCAACATTCTTTACAGACAGTAATGGAGGTTAGCTAGCTGAACCCCCACTTCTCCTTTCGGTGGCTAATTGCAGCACTGTGTTCTCTCTCGCTTAGGTGAGGAAACAGTTCCGTCTGTCCTGTGACCGCCTGCTGTCCGTCTGCAATCACAACGGAGGCCTTTGGTGCTGTGAGTTCATTATATATCAAGTATATATATATATATTATATAAGTTTATATAAGTTGATATTATATATTAAGTTTATACCTACTACACACTTATTAAGATTAAGAAGTATTATAGTATTATAGTATTACAGTGTTATCAGTGCAATCACAACGGAGGCCTTTGGTGCTGTGAGTTCATTATATATTAAGTATATATATATATAAGTTAATATTATATATTAAGTTTATACCTACTACACACTTATTAAGATTAAGAAGCATTATCAGTGTTATTCTGTAATTCCCTCTCTCTGTGTCTGTGTCTGTGTCTGTCTCTGGGTGTCTCTCTCCCAGGCTCTAGGGACAGTATCATGGAGGTGTGGAGGAACGGTTCCCTGAAGCACCGCATGAGCCTCCCTGAGCAGCTCAAAGGAGCCGGCTCTGCCTTCAGCTCCATCCTGCTGCTACCTGAGGTAGGCACACACACACACACACACACACACACAGGTGGTCACAAGTCACTTCATGCACGTCCAAGTCAGGTCACACGTCTTCGCTCACGAGCCCAAGTCAAGTCTTAAGTTTCGCAGTTACACCAAACCCACTTTTTCATTACAGATTCAGACTGAGACACACAAACACACACACAAGCACACGCACGTGCGCGCACACACACACACACACGCCAACTTTGAGACATGCACATACACATAAACACAAAATCTGTGAATAAACTCGCACATGTTCTAACCATGTAGGCAATACAACTTTTTGAAACCCAGATTCGATTCCTCACCTGTGGTCCTATGCTAACCCTCTCTTCGCCAACCTACTTCCCTGTCTCTCTTCCATTTCCTGCCACTAAAGGCACAGAAAAGCCCATTCCATTATCTGTAGAAATATATATACAGTATATAACCTGATCCGATGCCTTGGATTCAAATAGCTGCTTCCACTGCAGAAAAGACAGACCCCCAGTGTCTGCCTTAATCAAATGATTAGGCTTCAAATAAAAAGGTCTTTATTCATCGTCACATCACCTTATATGCTACGTCTACACTGGGAGTTAATAGAGAACTGTACTGATGTATACTGCCGGAATTAATCCAGCACATTACAGAAGGAACCTATTTTGTATAAGAGTTTATTTGTGTAAGCGCACGCTCCCCGGAAATCCCGGGGATTTCCGGGGAGCAGAGAGGTCAGGCTTGAAAACATATATTCTACATGGAAATCAATTTTCCTCATTTCATAGATATATATAAGGGCAGCAAACACACACACGCAGGCAATGCACACACACATGCACACATGCACACATCAACACAAATACACACAATAATATACACAAAGACACACTAGCTGCGTTTCCATCCCCCTGATTTTATGCACATTTTGAAGTATCGAATCAGTAAACGGTGATCCGCTCGCTTGAGGTGGTTTTTGAGAAAATGCGCAAGAGAGTAAATGCGCAAAATGGGAGATGGAAAAACACTTTTCGAAACAGCTGTGACGTGGCGAACATTGAATACACAGGACTGACAACGTCCTTCCGATTACCGCATAACGACCGGCCATAGCAACCCTGCCAACATCAACTTGTAGCGTCAATATATATATATTTTTAAGCGTTTGTATGCATAGACATCCTATATCATATATATATATATGATATAGGATGTCTATGTTGGCATATCCTTTATTTATACCGTGTCCATTAATCCCTGATATATGGACACCTACTAAGTAAGTGTCTTCTTAACCTCCGAAGTTTCTTCAGAGGTTAAGAAGGTGGTTGAGGCTGTTCCTTATCACCTTTTGCTTCTCTGCGCTCCCCAGGGGGTCAAGGAAAACAGGCCCAAACTACAGACAGGTCGGAAACGGAATGTGAAACCAGATTACATCACATTAAACACTAATTTTAGAAGACCCTGCAGGATAGCAGGGTGGCAAGATCATAAATGGAATAGTATACAGAACCAAAGTTCATAAAGAAAAACGTAACATGCAGATTTTCAATCACAACACACACACACACACCAACCCACCAACACACATAGAAACAAAAATGTACACAAAGGCGCACATACAGAGACACAGATACACATGTGCACGCGAACTTCAACACAAACACACCATGTCACTCGCCCTCATTTCCATATTAACCGTGAGCTGTGTTTGTCTTTGTCAGCTGGAGGAGTTGTGGAGTGTGTGCATGGACTCGGGGGAGGTGTGTGTGTGGCACATCAAGGACGCTACCAGACCCTACCACCGGGTGGAGCTGCAGGACTGTAGTGGCTGTTTCTGCATGATCAGGGTTAAGAACCAGGTGAAACATACATAGATACATGCATACATGCATGCGTACATACATACATACATACATACATACATACATACATACATACATACATACATACATACATACATACATACATACATACATACATACATACATACATACATACATACATACATACATACATACATACATCCGTGGCGGCTGGTGGTTTTTAAAGTGAGGGAGGAAGGACTGCGTGCTTGGTTGCCATTGGCCTGCTTACACTGTTAGTGGCGTATGGTGGCATAAGTATGTGAGACTCAAGATGTTTCAGGGTGTTTTGGGGAACTACAAAATAGTAGGGAGGGATAATTATGTGAATTGATACAAATCCACCAGTGGCAGTATTGTACTTTGAAAGCTGGTGGGCAGCATGTCTTGGACTACAAGGGCAGAAGGAAATGATGCATAGCCAATTAGTCAGATCAGGCCTACTCTTGATTTGTATAACTAAATTAAAAAAATCTGGGCCTAGCATTGGGCCTATTTTTGCCCTCAATGACTGAAGCTATTGGTTGTAATTTAGCTATGTTTAGTTTCATCTACAATTGTCCAAGACGAGGCATACGACTGAGTTGGTTCTCGTAGCCTAGACATACATATATACATACAACGCACATACATACATGCAAACAAGCACGCATGCCGCGCGCACACACACACACACACACACACACACACACACACACACACACACACACACACACACACACACACACACACACACACACACACACACACACACACGAGCACACGAGCACACGAGCACACTACAACACACAAATTGACAAACCCACCCCCGGCTAATCTCCCCTCACCCCAGGTGTGGATCGGGGGAGTGGCCCGCAGCTCTCTGAAGGGTAAGGTGTACATCCTGGACGCGGAGCGCCACCTGGTGCTGAAGGAGCTGCACGGCCACGCCGACCGCGTCACCACGCTCTGCTCCGCCGAGGACCGCTACGCTCTCAGCGGCGCCGGGAAGCTCGATGGCAAGGTCGCCATCTGGAAGGTGGAGTAGGTGGAGCCTGAGGGAGGCTCGCCACTGCCAGGTGGGTTGGTGTGTGTGTGTGTGTGTGTGTGGGATGAAGAGAGGGAGGGAGAGAATGAAGAGAGGGAAGGGGAAGAGAGGGAAGGAAGGAGGTAGTGTTAAGCATGGCACGTGAGGCACTTATGATATGATATACTTATCTTATCTACGTTTACATTTACATTTTGGGCATTTAGCAGACGCTTTTATCCAAAGCGACTTACAATCAGTACATTTGTCATAAGAAGTGACACAATATATCGCTGTCAGTACAGTAAAGATATTCATAGAACCAAGTGCAAGTACTAACAATCGCTAGGCTAACCCATTCCCCGTGTACAGCAATTCTAGCAGCTACTGCAGATGTTACACAATTAAGTACTATGAATAAGTGGATTAAGTGCGTACATTAAGTGCCAGGACGTACAACATACAATGGTGGACGGAAGGGGCTGGGTAGCTATCTTATACTGATCTTATCACATACCAGACTGAAAATGTGTGTGTCACAGCAGAAAGAACAGGACAGTAGTATCTATATTGTGTCTCGAATATCTACACACAATATGAGTAGACTCAATGCAATGAATAAAAGACACCATCAAGGTGGGCGTTATTGACGGCATATGCTGTCAATTTAAATATTTAAACCATACTTTATAGACCGCTTAGATATGTGTCATAAACAACAAGTATATGCTGTGTTATTTAAACGTTGGCATGTTGCTTTGTCCAATCCACAGATAGGTTCGGGGGAAGCATTTTGTGAGGACCTCCGTGCCAGAGAGCCTTTCCTTGTGGGGATGCAGACTAAACAGTGGAAGAACGCTGGGCATGAAGGCCGGGAGCCTCTCTCTTGCGGATGTACCTGGGATGAAACGTTCCTCGTTCCATCCAGGACCGGGGTCAGGACCTGGGTAATGAGGACTTCCTGTCATGAATGGATATCCTCGTTGGGACTTCACAGAGTACAGGACCCCTGGGAATGACGGCAAGGAGAACCATGATCACACACACATCTCATCACTCAAATGGGGACGTCGGAATTTTCTCATGCAATAACGTCCCATTCAATACACGTTTGTGTATTGAATTGAGATATTTGTTGATATAAACTGGAAGTGTACAAAAGGAGAACGGCTTGTTCGGATAATACAAGCAAGTGTTTCTGACTTTAATGGAACAAAAAATTAGGAAGACCTTTCTGATCTTTTAGTTAAAGAAAACCTACGTTAAGCGTGTTACTACAGAATCAATGGTGATCGACAACTTCTCACTATAGCGACGACATGCACATGAACAGACCAGTATTAACAGGTGTGTGTGTGTGTGTGTGTGTGTGTGTGTGTGTGTGTGTGTGTGTGTGTGTGTGTGTGTGTGTGTGTGTGCGCGTGTGCGTGCGTGCGAGGGGTTGTATGCGCCTGTGTGTGCGTGCGCATACAACCTCTTTATGTACCAAAGATGTGCCAAAATAAGATGTCAATAAATTTATATTTTACAAAAAGAAATTATATATTAGGAACATGAGTATTACAACATATGATTCACAATGAAGGTAATATCAGCTTTGGCCTATTTTATAATTCATTAAAAACACACCTCTTAAAAAGATTTACAACTTTTTGACCACAAACTACTTCGATATGCAAAATTAATGAGGATGTTTGGCTTGAAATTGCTGCAACTGATGGAACATTCCTTTTTCAAACGATTCCAATGAATTGAAGGCTTAAAGAATGACCTTATGATAACATTCAAATGGCTGCCATACTATCAGTTATCATTAAAAAAGATTTCCCCTCACTGAAGTTGAACTCAAAAACTTTCATCGTTGCATTGTATACATTTGTTAGTTATATAATATTAATGTTAAGGCTCAATAGGGCCAAATAACTTTTCCATTCTGGCTTTCAGCATATTTTCGTATCGAGAACAAACTGCTTTTAAGTGAAAAAGGTGGTTAAAGTATTTCTGACCAGGCAATGTGAAACATTGTTAACAACAGTTAACAAAACGTAATGCTGACCAACAACTAGAATATTTTTCAAACAATGGCTTTTATGCTTTAATATGTGAATTCGGTAGACTTAAATACTTATCATTTATTGTTACGCCATTTTCTGTCGGGCTACTTTATTCTACTTAAAATGCACATTTTTATTTACCATGTTTCCTCTTGCACTTAAACTTCACAACTGGAGCCTTAAATCAAACACTGCCATTGTATTATATTTTTTCTTTAATCCATTTAGCATATATGGATCACTACGTTGTCTTTAATATATCAAACTGTTTTGATGAAGGGCATTGTTTTATAGCAACATATTTATAAACTGCACATGTATGTTTGTGTTTTAGATCTATATACTCCATGTGATTTAGGTTGGTGACACACTTCACTTGTAACGTATAAGTTAGTTATCGATGAGTATTATAGCCCAAAATAAGATTTCAGTTTTACTTTATCCTCGTTTTATTCAACCTTTGTATTGTACATAATAAACAAGCCATTTGACAACCCTTTACACATTCTACTTTGTGTGTCAATATTCCAGCATTAATCAAACGTTTCTCTCCGTTGAGTTTGCTGATGGATTCCTAATGTAATCAAATTCCCTCAATCTGCTAACATTGGGAAGGGGCCACCGCTGTACCTATCCCCGTTCACCAGAGGAGGGCGCTGCCATGTCTATTAACGCCTCCGATCTTGCCCAAGAGGGACTCGATGGATCCAATTACGCAACATATACCGAATTACTTTAAATTAAGAGTTTAGACGTGCCATCAGCTGGAGAGATAAGGGTCCTGATGACAACAGCGTGGATAAATCCAGCAACCAATAGTTTCATCATTGTGGGCATTGAAAGCAAATACACCTGACTGGCTGAAATAACTTTGAGATGACTAACAGGCCTTCATAGACCGGCTGATTGTTTGCTATCTATCATGTGTCATGGATTCGTTCTTGTAGGGGTTGTTTTGTATGACACACGGAGCAGGTCAGGGGTGAAGAATCGCTCAAGGCATGGCTACAGGAGGGCTATCAGTGGGTATTGGGGGTCAAACCAACAACCTCTACTCATGAAGCATCTCTTCTGTGCTGCAGGGTTGGTTCTGGGTTCAACAGTAGC
The DNA here is from genome assembly GCF_031168955.1 of Gadus macrocephalus. Taxonomy (NCBI): domain Eukaryota; kingdom Metazoa; phylum Chordata; class Actinopteri; order Gadiformes; family Gadidae; genus Gadus; species Gadus macrocephalus. The sequence continues at coordinate 6,774,150 of NC_082403.1, forward strand.
AGTTCAAGATGGAAGGGCGTTTTTGGTTGTTGTTGTTGAGATGTCATACATGAACGAGTCCCTTATCTATTATCGGTATTTCAGTGGTTTCGGGATTTCCAACAGCTATTCCAAGTAAAGGCCTGTTCTTATTCTTGTCCCTTTTGTATTGCTATTTTTATCACTTTTTATTCATTCATATCAATCAACAGTTTTGTTGCTGCTGAAACACCTACATTGTTAATTTTAAGTTATTTTTAACTGTGGGAAAGTTTTTTTTCAAAACTTATTTTGGAATTATAGACGCATAGGCCTAAGCCTTATTTTGCAAAGCAGCACACCCGTTCATGTATTCATCGTTTTTCGCATCAGAAGGACCTGAGGGATATCGACAAAAGTAAAAAAAAATAAGAGAATCGGCACACCGGTAAAATTATTAATAAATAGGCACTCGATGACGTAATAGGCCAATTAGCGCTGCTGTGAACTTGGGAGACATAAAGCCATCGACATGGTGACGAGTTCTCACTGCAGTGCCTCGAGCAGCATTCTACCGTCTCCTGGTCCTCGAGCCCGTCCAGGGGAGATGCACGTCAAGTAAGTTAGTCTGGCCGTGCACACATGCAAGAGCGTTTCCCCTCTCAGCTATAAGGTAAAGCAATCGAGAACAAGCAAACTCATTAGAAAACACCACGCGTACGCCGATAAAACGTGACGTTCTGCCTGCTAGTTCCGAGCGCGACCCAACATCCACACTACACCCCCCTTGAGAAACCCTCCAAGCCACGCCCCTGTGTAAGTCACACGTGACGTCGACGGAAACCGTGACTGCGGGCTTTTTTTCTACCACCGACACATATTGCTTTTAAAGGCGCTCGCTCACAGCCCAGTGGCTTCAGCTGCCAACGACCGATGCACCCGCTGCCGCTGACGCCGCCGCGCGCTCTGCTGTCCGTTAAATAGACCGACAACAACAAAGACAACGGCGCTCGTCCCGCGCGTGAGGGGCTGAATGTACGAGGTGAAGAGGTGAGTGACAGTACATGTTCATTTCGTTCGTGCATTTTTGAGAAGAAGAGTCGCACTCCTCCGCTCTGGCGGAATAGCAAGCATCTCAGGTTGCGGCTGCAGGGGCGGGGGTAGCAGAGGGGGGTTGGGGGGGCGCTCGCTCCAGTAGTCTGCGCCGACTGCGCGAGTACAAAAACAATAACAGTCCGCTGCAGCGAAGCCGGCTTGCCTTTGAAGCTGTCGGAAACATAACCATAGCGGTGTTCATATTTATCTATACATATTATGTATCTGTCAATATATCTGTATGCCTTGGGCATACAGATATATTGTATATTGTTGGGCTTCAAGAGGTATTACAGGTTCTTATTAGGGGTGTCAGTCATTATGGAAGGTTCACCATAGATCGGGGGGGGAATGGGGGTCCTGGGTGGCCTATGTTTGTGGTCCTACTTTCTCATTTTTTGAGTGCTCACATCCACTTGACACACTGCTGTCACAGGTGGATGTGATGCATGGTTTTGTGAACCTGCACAGTGCAGACTGCCAGTGCGGATGATGACAACTAACGTGGGGTCTTGTATAAATGGTGATGCTGTCAACTGCAGGCGAATTCTAGTTAATGTTGTCAAGTAGCCTGCCGCCTGCTAGCGCTCGAGGCGTCGCCGCAACAACGTTTTTGTGTGCGCGGCCTTGAGTGTGCGTGGCCTTGAGTGTGCGTCTGTTTTCTGAGTCAATATGGGAATCTGAAAAATTATATCTGAAATATTGTACATCCATGGTCTCACCTCGGTTGAGGCCAGGGATGCACAAGGTATATCAGACAGAGGTGTGTGTGTGTGTGTGTGTGTGTGTGTGTGTGTGTGTGTGTGTGTGTGTGTGTGTGTGTGTGTGTGTGTTCACTTGTAATATGATGGTAATATGATTGGCTGTCTTCTGGATACACTGTTTAAATGTCTTTAACGGTGTGCGTGTGTGTGTGTAGGTCTACAGTACCAGCGTCCGATTGTAACGTGGGCAATTTCTCGTCAACATTAATGAAGCTTTCAAGGCTTTTTGGTAAGTAACAGGAGAGGCCGATGGGAGTCACACACACTGTCCCTCTTTTGAACCCTATCAAAGAGTCAATAACAGAACGGCTGAGAGACAAAGTGAGAGATGAAGTCAGGGATGGAGTGACAGTGTTTGCGTGACACAGATGAATTGAGTGAGAGTGTTTGAGTGAGAGTTATTGAGTGACACAGATGGAGTGAGATTGTTTGAGTGACAACGATTAATTGAGTGAGTGTTGAATTGAGAGACGCAGATGGAGTGAGAGTGTTTGAGTGACACAGATGGAGTGAGAGATGGAGGGAGAGTGTTTGAGGGACAAAGATGGAGTGAGAGACGGAGTGGGAGTGATTGAGTGACACAGACGGAATGAGAGACATAGTGATAAGATGGGTCAAGCAGTAAGTAGCATTATCCTTTTAGACAATGTCCTCTGTTATACAGTATTGCAGCTCAATATATTAGAATGACTATCAAAGCAAGTTGAACCTCCTGAAACAATGCTCACACAACCTGTTTCTGAATCCCATTACCCTTCTGGCTCTCCATTTGTGGTGAAATGCGTAGGGTGTCGGTTTCCCCCAGAAAATGTCTTAGTCAAGGTTGTCAAAGAGGGGGGGGGGGGGGGGGATTTCAGGTCGAACGACTATTGTTTTTAACAGTATGACCAATGCATTATTTATCTTTATTTTTTGTACCTGATGGAAGTATGTTTTCTTTCCCTATGTGAGTTGTGTACTTTGTCAATGCATAATAATTAAAATTATATATGTATACATATATATATAATATAATATTTATTTTTTTATACCTTGGTAGTCAAGGCGGGGGCCTATTGTTGTTAAGGCCTTAACCATACAGTGCTTGGGGAAACACTGGTGTGTGTTTGTGTTTGGGGGGTGTTTGTGGTGTGAACATCAGCTGCATACACGACTGCTTTTTTCACTTCAACTCCTTCATCGCGTTGTCTTGTGTCTTGGTGGTCTGTGTCCCTCTCTTTCTCTCTCTTCAGCAGTCTTTTCTTTCTTTCTCTCTCTCTCTCTCTCACTCTCTGTCTGTCTGTCTGTCTGTCTGTCTGTCTGTCTGTCTGTCTGTCTGTCTGTCTGTCTGTCTGTTGATCTCGCTCTCTCTCTGTGTTGGCCATGTCTCTGTTGAGGTCTAATGTGCAGAGGGACTTCTGAGACAGACAGACAGAAACACAGTCACACAGAAGCACAAACAAACACACAGAGACGCCAGTCAAACACACAATACCACACACCGTCAGGCCCGGGGATCCCCTCCTTTAATGTTGCCGGAGAGATGTTTTCCCCCCACGTCCGTCTTACCGTTATCACATTGTATTTTTATGATTTATGTTGCAGATTCAATATTTTTCGATATCGCAGAAGTTGGCACGGCAAGCAACAGCGTTGAATATAGCCTTTGTGCTAACCACATTTTATTTTCATTGAGCCGAATAATACTGTGTTTTTGACACAGACTGCTCATTGTTCAAACTCAACACAACCCTGTGTTATTAATGAAACCTTTATTTAAAAAAAATCTCCCAGTCATGAACGAGAACAAACCCAAGTGGAGTTTCTTTCCACACAGGTCACCACTTGCAGGGTAGCAGTAACTGAGTTTTTACTTTTTAAATATGATTTTGGTTTATTTCATTACATTTTCAGGACCTATCACCTTTCTCAAATTTTCACCTAGAGACCCCATTCAAATTAAAAATATTCAGAATAGCTTGGAATCACGCGCCTCTTTTCAGATTTTTTTTAATATTTTATACTTTTTAAGATATTCTACTTTTAAAAAATTATCTTTTCTTAATATGGGAGTCAATGGGAGACCTCTGGTACTTCCATCAGTTTAAGACGTAACTAAATCAATTAAAAAAATATACACACTTGTATCTTCAATAATATCTAAACGGAATTTCGATATCATTTAAACTTTCTTCAGAATCACAGTTTTAGTTTCAAACCGTCATATTCTACAGTTGGTCCCATTGAAGCCGTCTGCCCATACTGTCACTTAAATTACTTAAGACATCGTAACTCGGTCAAATTTCAACCGTCGACCTTCGTTCAAACCATTTAACGAATCTACTAACTCACTCACTCACCCACTCACTCACTCACTCACTCACTCACTCACTCACTCACTCACTCACTCACTCACTCACTCACTCACTCACTCACTCACTCACTCACTCACTCACTCACACAGTTCAATTTATTTTGCATTTCTGCATTTTTAGCAATGCTTTGCGCTTTTCATTCAGCGGTAACTTTATTTGTAAATGGTGCGCATGTTTACATTGTTTAGTCCATTTAGACTTTTGAACTTTTGTTCAAATCCCTTCAATTGATTTAAGCCATTTAACGTTTCTTTATGTCTTAATCTATGTGGCTTCCTTAAAAAATATTTCCACCCTCACTTTGTACTACAGCGCTCACCGCTTTTTCTGCAGGAAATGCATTTTCTAGTTAATGATTGGTCTCCCATTATATTCAAACCAGTAAACTCAATCAATTAATCAGAGTGCGGTCCGCACTATTTGGCCTGGGGTGTAATGTAAAGATCCCTCTCACAAACACACAGGCACGCAGCCAGAGCCAAGCCCTACTCCACATTCATAAACACAGCTGGTTCACCTCCAAAACCTCTCATTGGCTGTCTTGATGATCGACAGATTGTGTGTTTGATTTGTTTTCATACACAGCCCATACATCTGCCTGGCACACTTACAGACATACCACCAACAGTGCATCACCTCATTAGGTCATTCAAACAGTCTATGGCATTGATGAATAGGCAGAAGGTTGCTTTTGTAGTATGAGGTGGTGTATCTAAATTAAACCATAATAAGGGGAAAAACTGTCGGAAATGTAATTTTATCCTTGAGGATTGAACTGACACACACACACACACACACACACACACACACACACACACACACACACACACACACACACACACACACACACACACACACACACACACACACACACACACACACACACACACACACACACACACACATAGAGAGATATGGCGCCTAACCATCCACCTTGACTGGGAAATGGATTCAAATTCTCAGGGATCATATTTGCATTGCAAAGCATCACTTCTGTGGGATCGACAAGGCTAGCCATTATTTAGATAGCTGTAATAATAACTTGGTTTATGAAGGCTGTTATGTAACTCCCAAATTTCCTTGCTATAAAATAAATTGTTGCTTTTTTGTTGCATGGACATTAACCATATCTGTTTTTTCATGTGATAATCAATAATTACTATTGTTATCACAACTTCACATAAAATTAACCTTACTCTACGCTACTCAGTCGCCTAGCAACGAATATAGGCTACAATTAGCAGTACCTAGCCCATAAAGGAAGTTACGCTAATGCTATGTAAATATTAACATAGCATTAGCAGAACATAACATAACGCACAGTATTGCATACAATCATTGTCTTTATATCACGAAGTTGGATAAAAGATAATACATCCATTAATATTGCAAATGATCAACTAATTAACCAACAGAAACAATGTCCAAATGACGTTGAATTTTTCCAATGATTTTAGCTTGTGTTTGGACAAGAACTGAACAGGCAGAAGTTGTCCTTGTCTTCAACTTTCTATTGTAGCTATTGAGCTTCAGCCCGGCCCAATTTGACATTTCGTCGCGTTTAGTGATTGTTCAGCTAACAAAGCTAAGGTTAAGGGTTAGGGACTATGGATTCAGTTGCATTGTGTGTGTCTTATGGGAGGAGAGCGGGGGGGGGGGGGGTCTGTTGGTGTGTGTTTGTGTTCAGGTGTAAGAGAGAGCTTACAGTTTAGTTTAAAACATAAAGTGTGTTTGTGTGTTGTACCCCTCCCCCAGCACTGCAGCAACATTGCACCATAACTCACACGGGAGTCTCTCTCTCTCTCTCTCTCTCTCTCTCTCTCTCTCTCTCTACATCTCTCTACATCTCTCTACATCTCTCTCTCTCTCCCCATCTCTCTCTCATTCATATATATATCAGCTGTACTTTTAGGTTTTTTATTTGAGTATTTATATATACACAACCTCTCCCCTCAGGGATTACATAACCCCCCCCCCCCCCCCCAAAAAAAAAAGTTGTGTGCATTCGTCTCACTTGCTGATTGGCTAAGGGTTGTGTTGGAGTTCCGTTGGGCATCACAAGGCTAAACATCACGGCACTCCCTTACTCCTCCCACCACATCACAGACACCTGCCAAAATAGACTGTGTGTGTGTGTGTGTGTGTGTGTGTGTGTGTGTGTGTGTGTGTGTGTGTGTGTGTGTGTGTGTGTGTGTGTGTGTGTGTGTGTGTGTGTGTGTGTGTGTGTGTGTGTGTGTGTGTGTGTGTGTGTGTGTGTGTGGTGGGGGGGGGAAGCGGATCATGCCATTCCCTGAGACTCATGAGAAGACAGAACAGTTCAATGTTTGTGACCTTGAACTTTGCAGGCATCCTCTTTCCCTCCTTCACTCTCTGTAGCTCTCTGGCTCTGCTACATCTCTCCGTCCGTCTGTCTGTCTGTCTGAAGTCTTCTTCCCAGTCTAGTCTATAGGAAGAAGTGCCTGATTTTCTCTTACAATACCTCTCCACCTTGTTCTCCCTCCCTTATCTCTGACAGCTTACTTTCTGTCTTTCTCTCCTTTCTTCAGTATCAGGGCTACACACATTTGGATTACAATAATCTGGTTCAGTGTGATCCACATGCTAGCTCTGATTAGCCTGCTGTTCTACACCCTGATTGGTCCTTAGTACAGCTAGCCACGCCTCCCTTCTTTCTCTGTGTTGCTGTGTGTGTGTGTGTGTGTGCGTGTCTTTGTATTTGTGTGTGTGTATTGGGGAGTAGGGGGGGGATCTTATGCAACAGCCTATGAGGGCAGGTGACAACTTGAAGACTGGTTTGTGTGTGTGTGTGCGTGCATGTGCATGTATTTGTTTTTTGTGAGCGTGTGTGCGAATGCGCTTGTCGTTCATGCACTCACCCAATGTGGATGAAATATGCATGAGCATCTTGAGTGTGCTAAGAATGTTAATGGGGACATGATACCGGAGAGACCCAGCTAGGGGGAGAGGGGGCTCTTTAGTTCCATCCCTCCACTGTCTCGCAGTCTCTCTCTACCTCTCTTTCTCTACCTCCCTCTCACTCTCGTTACTTCTCTCTCTCTACCTCTCTCTATTTTTTCCATTGTTCTCATTTCTCAATCTCCTTCTTAAGAGGGTTAATGTGTGTGTGTGTGTGTGTGTGTGTGTGTGTGTGTGTGTGTGTGTGTGTGTGTGTGTGTGTGTGTGTGTGTGTGTGTGTGTGTGTGTGTGTGTGTGTGTGTGTGTGTGTGTGTGTGTGTGTGTGTGTGTGTGTGAACATGCCTTCACGGATTTAGGTCGGTCTGCCTGGTTTCACAGACATAACCGCACCAACGTTTCTTACCATCTGAGCTTGCATTTTTTTCATGCCTCTTGGTGTTTCCCCTCTTTCTTCCTTTCTCTGTCTGTCAGTCTGTCCGTCTGGGTGTTCTGTCCTCCCCTCTGTATACACTTCTTCCCATGGGTAAGGTAGGTGGGGAGGGGAACAGAGGAGGGAAGGGGTGGTAGGTTAGCCTGCTGAATAAGGGGTCTCTCTCTCTCTCTCTTTCTCTTTCTCTTTCTCTTTCTCTCTCTCTCCATTCTGCACCCAACACACAGGGCTCCCTTTCCTTTCAATAAAACCGAAAAACGTACTCAATAACTAATAAAAGATAGCCGGACTGAATTGGTCAGAGTGTCCATTAGTTTGATCCCTTATCTGGTGTCAAGTGTCACAGGGTCCTGTGTTTTAGTTGAAGGATAATTCATATTCCCATCATTTTCGGTCTAATTTACGAATGCAGACAACTTTTTTTTAAATGGTCTTGAGCGAGAGCGCTTCAGCAGGCTGCAATCATGCAATGACACACAAAGGCTCAATAGCGCCCAGTGAATGTGCTTCCTCTTAAAGTGCTGCACAGCCCTGACATGCTCAGACTGTTATTCCAAGTGTCCGTCAACATTGAGGAAACCCTCTGTTATTGGTCGGTATTGGGTCTCGCTGTGAAATCGCTATGAGTTCAGAGTGAGAGTAGAGTTTATTTTTCTCTGCATTATTCACTATGTAATGTGTGTGTGTGTGTGTGTGTGTGTGTGTGTGTGTGTGTGTGTGTGTGTGTGTGTGTGTGTGTGTGTGTGTGTGTGTGTGTGTGTGTGTGTGTGTGTGTGTGTGTGTGTTAATCTCGGAATGGTGTGAAAAAAGCAGAAGTTGTTGTTTTACCCACAGCCACACACACAAACAGACACACACACACACACACACACGCCTTCCTCAATAGCTCCCTTTTCTACGTCTTGACGATGTCTCAATAGCAGCAATTAAGGGGAACACGCAGCGTTGCAGAGGCTGCAGAGATTGAAGATGAAAGGGACAACAGATGCTGCACTCCGGCGAGTGGGTGAAGTCACGGCACGCAAGGCTGACTAACCGCCAACTTTACTATGGCACCCCCCCCCCCCCCCCCTTACTGCAGCAATAAACCATGCCCAAACAATACACACACTTCTGCAGGAAATGTACCACATATATACTTTATGATCAGGAAATGGCAGATGGTTGCGTTCGTGACACGGCGACTACAGTGCCGTTGTGTAACACTACGATCTTGTTATTCATCATTCTGGTGTGACGGTTTTGATCGCCAAAAACGATGCAACCTTTCTCACTGCTTGGTTTCCTCCCTTGTTTTCTCCTCTCCCACATGCCACCGTCGACCAATGGGACGGCATCGTCTCACCTTCCGGTCTCCCTTTCGACCTGCCTCCCTGTTCCCGCTGCCCAACGATTGGTCGACTCCGCCTACTGCCTGCAGATTGATCGGCAAATAGATGGGGATTCTCCGGGGAGCTCCGCCCACCTGCGTCGCCTGCCGCCCCCCACCCCCCACCGCCGTCGGCCCCTGCTGCTTCCACCCCGTTCCCCCCCGGCCCTCTGCCCATGCCTGCCTGCAGCCCCCCGCTCTTAACATGACACTGGAACTCACCGAGTGGCCTTCCAAATGGATTTTGTCCACAGCCAATAGACAATAAGCTTGGAAAAAGTAGGAGGAGACATGTCGATGTCTGAATAAGCCATACACACACACACACACACACACACACACACACACACACACACACACACACACTCATGTTCATACACTCGCATGCTTCGCTCACTCTTAGACATAACGCACCTGTGGAATGTATCTTGCGCCTTTACTGTGAAAATAATTCGACCACTTCCTTTCGCGCCACTCAAGGGCACAGGAGGACCTCAATGCCGACGGAGTTGGATGATACTTTTATTTTGAAGGCCGGCGTTTAGCGGCTTGGCTGACCAGGCTCACATTTTTGTTTTTTTGGAGCCCAGTTTTACGCCTGAAGCTTAAATTAATCCCCCCCCCCACCCCAACCAGAAGAAGCTTTTCACTATCATCCCAATTGTGTGATTACACCTGAATGCTAATTGTAAACACCACTGCACCTACTTAGCTTTGCTATCACTCAATGCTATGCTGTAATTCAGTATTAGGTGGACAATAACAATTTTGCCATTCTACATTTATACAGATATACATTATTTTTCCCCCATTATATCACAAACAAAAACAGCATACATAAGTATAGATTGAGTATTACCGCTTGGTGTTTTTTTTTCTTTGGTTTTGGTTTGTTTTGGTCTTTCCCGGAGAGAAAGCAATCCCCTGTGTTTCCACCGTCCTACCACGCCACTGACCGGGGGGGCCGTCGTCACCGAGCTGCAGGGGGGGGGCGCGCGCTTGTCTTCCGTCGCGTGCATGCGCTCCGCCATGCCTCCCCAGAACGCCGACGCCGGCGACTCCGTGTCTGGATCTGTGGTGGGCCTGGTGGAGTCCAAGACCCCCGGCCCGGGCCGCCACGGCGGGGAGGAGGAGGGTGGCGGGAAGGGCGGGAGGAACGGCGGGGGCCGAGAGACGGCGAGTTCGGGGGGAGATGGAGAGGCAGGAGGAGGAGGAGGAGGTGAAGGGGGAGCGGAGGAGGCGAGCGAGGGGGCCGCCGTGGAGGGGATCCCGTTGAAGAGGTGGCTGATGCACGGCGCGGTGATGTTCGGACGGGAGTTCTGCTACGCCATGGAGACGGCCCTGGTGACGCCGGTCCTGCTGCAGATAGGTGAGGGCCGAGCACACGTGCGCGCACGCAGAGCCACGGAGACGGACACACAAGTATACACACACACACACACATACATGTACAATGCATGCACACAAACTTTGAAGAGCATTCAAGCACGCACACTTGATCATTCACATTTGCTTGCACACGCACGCACACAATAACACATACATGCGCCAGCACTTTGAATAACACGCAAGCAAGCACACTTTACCATACAGACATTCGCTTTAACACACACACACACACACACACACTTTTTAACATACACGCACACCAAACCCGCACACACATTCACACGTTATAACAAATACATGCAAAAACACTTTGAAAAACACACAAGCGTGCACACTTAACCTTACACACGCGCTTTAACGCGCACACAATTCACAACACTTACACACGGACCAAAAACTGCCGTCCCGACCTGTCTAGACACACACACAGGCACTCTGGACCACAGAGAGGTCTATATTTAGGGAGGCAGAACGCAACACAACACACATTACAGACTCCGCATGTGACACCAGAACGTTATGTTCCGCACCCGTACAAACACCAGCCCCGCCTTAACAACATATTGTGTGCAAGAATGATAACCAGAAGCCTCGGACAGACCTTTGGTGATGACCTGCTCTGCTGTGTCAGCCTTCCACATTGTTAAGTCATAGCTTAGTTCAATTTCTGATTAATTCTGATTTATTACATCATTGAAACAAACATTGACTCTGGAATTAGCCACTAGTATGCATTTTTCGCGGGAGGGAAGGAAAAACGAGCTTTGTGCCTTTATGCACAAGGGAGGGAGCAGAGACAGGAAAGTGGGTTGGCGACGAGAGGGAATGACATGCAGCGTATAGTACGGCGAGTGGGAATCGAACTCGGGTCGCTAAGAGGCGTGTTGCCCTACATGGTGAGCACATGACTCACTGCCAATTCTGACCACTTTTGATAATGTCACTGCATGTGTTTTTATTCAGTTAACCTGGCACTTTTATTCTCTTTTCTCTCTGGAGGTTTTACATCCTTTGTCCCAACAAGGACTTGTATTATCGATTTGACATCGCTGCTGCTGCTGCTATGGGATAATGATTCTCAGTCTGCCTCTTGCTTAGAGTTTACCTTGGACTGATGGTCCCCACACACGCACCGACTCTTTCCAATTGCACTGTCCGTAATGAGAAAGAGAAGTGAGGTGGAAGCAGGAGAGAGATGCTGACACCAACAAGAGTCACTTTGTTCACCACTTGAGCGAGTTCCACCTCAGTGAGTTCCACTTCCCACTCTATCTTCCTCTCTTTTTGCTCCTTCTGTTATTATCGTTTTTTCCCACCAATAATGCTGACTTAGTTTAGCAAAGTCGGCTAATTCGCCTCGGAGGGGTGACTTGGTTTCCACAAGGTTTGCTTCCTCTCCTGAAACGTTTGAGCCACAATCGCTGTTTGTAATCACCACACTTCAGTTTCAAGCTTTATATGACAAATCATATTGCTTTTGACCTTAATGTGTTGCAATGACTGTCAACTTAAATTGCTAGCTCAACTGCTACTGCTACTTCTATTGCACTCTTGGGGTAGGATTAACCTTTGTTTGTAAGCAAATTTTGCCGTATTTCACCCTAAACACTGAGTTGGATTCCAATTGGCCGTGTGGAGACAGACACACTTGAGTGATAGCTTGGCCACTATTTATACAACCGAGAGCATAAAGCGTGTGAAAACATAGTTTTTCTATGTGGACATTAAACAGAGGCGGTGTTTTCTCCATTCTTTAGTCAGAGAGTTCTTAGTAGCCGGGACACAGGCTTTACCACTCCGGTGACATTGTACTGAGATTCAAACCGATACGGACTTGTTTTACTGTAATGAACTGCAGTGGGAATTAGAGAAGAGGGGGGGGGGGTGAGAGAGATTGAGACCGGGGGACAGAGAGGGAGTCTTAATGTTGACTTTTGACCGTACTACTGTTGGATCAATACTCTAGGACAGGAGAACTTCAGGAGTTTTCAACCTGGACCTTATTTTCTGTTCATATTGAGTGTAAGAGTGATTTTATTTTGGTTGCAGTTGGTCCAGTATTGACGCTGGTCCAGTATTGACTCTGCAGCCAATATGAAATAGCTGCAATGTAATTATTTTGGGTGATGGGTCAGATACAGTACATCCTCTGAAAGTGCTTGTCATTGCCACTGGCTATGTAACATTATGGAAAGATCCCTATCCCTTTTCTTTATCTTTCGCTGTATCAGGTCTGTATTATTGTGTAAACCCAAGTCCGGCTCAAGAAAAAGTCTTGCACGAGTTGAGTTGTTGCAGAGAAGAGAGCTGTGGTAATGTGAGTGAGAGCTGGAGAGAGGAGGGTTTGCTGTGTTTGAGTCACGAAAGTGTAGCTTTGTGTTATCTCAAAGATCTGGGTGAAGGGGAGTAGTGTAATGACAGGGACACAACAGGGACATTTCCTGCGGAAAATTGGATTTTAGAGCGAGACTTCAACTTGAGTGAGACTTTCTTGGACACAATAACAAACAGACAGAAGGTAAAGAAAGAAGTGAAATTATGCTGTAGCGATCCTTTCCACAACAATACAAAAGAATCGGAGCCAGTCAGTGGCAAAAACAAGAATGTTTAGAGGGCATTCATTGATGGGTCCATATTGCTGCAAAGGATTACATTGCGGTCCCTTGCACCCAAGATGATTGAAAAATCCCTAAGTATTCCTTTAAGAGACACACAAAGGTGGAGGATGGGACAGAGGGAGAGACGGGGAGAGACAGCGAGACTGCCTACGAACAAGTGAGGAAGATGGGAGAGAGGGTGGCAGGGAGATTGAGACTTCCTGTTCGGAAGAATAAGAACAAGAGAGTGAAAGAAAGAGAACTATTTACAAGTGAGAAAGAAGGGGAGGGAGAAGGGGAGAGATGGTTAGAGTGAGGCTCTACCTATGAATAGGAGAGATGGAGGAAGAGAGCTTGACAACCTGTGAACAAGAGAGAGCGAGAAAGGCAGAGAGGGATAGAGAGAAGCAAGACTACGAGAGAGAGAGAGAGAGAGAGAGAGAGAGAGAGAGAGAGAGAGAGAGAGAGAGAGCGAAAGAGGGAGAGACGTAGCGAGAGTGGGCGAGAGTACCCAGGAACAGGAAGAGATTGACAAGAGGGAGAGACGACGGGGGCACGATGAGTGTGTGTGTTCTGTGACGCAGGCTCCCCAAACCTCCCAGGAGCGTGCACGTCTTACATAAGCTCCAAAGCCTTCTGAGAAGAGCCGCTGAAAGCCAGCTAGTGCCGGGGTGCCAGGGCACACAACCAGCCAGCAGCAACCTTCACTTCACCGCACATTATCCCACAATGCTCGCGGTGCTCCCCACTCTGATGGACAGACATCTCATTCAGTTACTGAGTGAATACTGAATTCCCACTGAATGCATACTTTTCAAACTGACCTTGCATGGGGATTAGCGTTTTATTCAGAGCCAAGTGCATGATTTAGTTGGGTCATAAATTAGACTTTAGACAAAGTATGATCTAGAGTCAAAACAGGGGGAACGGGGCGTTTCAATTTCTTTCGCTTCTAATCTGTTTGAACCAATAATGATAATATCCAAGAATATGTGCCAAAATAAAGGACTGCTTTAACAGAGTTTACCTAATCAGCACTGACATGTCTATAGTTAGTGTGTGTCGGTCACTGTTGGTCAGCACATTTTAGTTCTTCATGTAACTTCATGTAGCTTCTGGCCTCTGTTAAGTCCGGAGATGATACTCATCTCACTCACACAAAGGTCTGTGATGAAGACGCAACGTGAGGGAACAACTCCCAAAGTTATATAACATGAAACATGTACCCAGCCACTGCTGTATTTACTTGGCATGGCGTGTTTTGGCGTGATGGATTGTGCCTCACCTAGTGCTCTCGTGATCCGATTGCATCAATTGGGCGTAGGACAAAAGCTGGCCGACAGCTTTCGGCCTTGGTTAACTTTTCCATTTGTTTTGGATGCTGTTGTGTTTTGATTACAGTGTGGACATCTGCCAACAAGTTATCATCGTTGTCTTTAATAAAACCATAACCGGTATGGCGACTTTGACAGTGTTTGACACACCTGAGAGACACAACAGAGAGACTGCAAAACACTTTTGACATTTTCTAATAGCTAGCTGTTAGTGGTTTTCTTTCGCAGAAACATCCAATCAACACTCTTATTAGCTAGCTGATAGCTCATAATAGTGGTTATCCAAATGGGTTCATCTGTAAATCCACTTTTATCTTCATTCGCTAGCTTCAATAGTCACGGTAAGCCTTTGCTTCCTCTCTTTTTCTCTTACACTGTTTTGCCATTCTCTTTCGTATTGCTTCGTTTTCTTGTAATGTGTCTTGTCAAACAGTGTCCATCCAAACACGCCAAAGAGCGCCCCAATCCTGTTTCCCATCCAAACCCTCTCGCTCTAATACTTATATCTATTCATTTATTAAAAGCAATATCGATGACACACCAAAATATTCTGTAGAAGTAAAGTCTGAAGTGCTCCCTGCATTATCGTTTTAAGATGAGATGAGTTGATGCTTCTAATAAATCCCAGAGTAGGACATTTATTACAGGATTATTAACCTTCTAGCATGGATTCAGCCCGACGAGGGACAGGGATTACCGCGATCCGTCCCGCAAACGACCTTTCAGCCTTTGCTAAACCTATGATAGTCGCTCTGTTTACTTCTCTGTTTCTCTCTCTACCTCTCCCCATTTCTCTCTCTCACGGCCCTGTGTGTGTGTGTGTGTGTGTGTGTGTGTGTGTGTGTGTGTGTGTGTGTGTGTGTGTGTGTGTGTGTGTGTGTGTGTGTGTGTGTGTGTGTGTGTGTGTGTGTGTGTGTGTGTGTGTGTGTGTGTGTGCGCCCTTAGCAACCCTCACATACCAGGTGTGTGAGGCCATGTTTTGAGGCTAATAGCATTGATCCTTAGTTATGTTGCGTCACTGCTTCCCTTAATCCATCACATAGGTGATGTGCACATGGTGTAGTGGGTAGTGCAGCAGAATCCCTCGATACGAAGAACCGTCAGAATTAAGCATTTATGCATACAGAAAGACAGACAGTCATCAGATAGGCATCTTCCTCAGTGAGTAGGAGCCCAGAGCCTTTCCGAAATAATACCCATGGACTAGTGCTTTACTTTG
The DNA here is from genome assembly GCF_031168955.1 of Gadus macrocephalus. NCBI lineage: Eukaryota > Metazoa > Chordata > Actinopteri > Gadiformes > Gadidae > Gadus > Gadus macrocephalus. The sequence continues at coordinate 6,789,575 of NC_082403.1, forward strand.
GCTTCTCATGGTGAGATGCTACATGCTGTATGCTTTTGCGTCACAGCTCCAGAGAAGCTAATGTAATGTGTCTTTGTGAAGGTGAGAGGCTACAGGCTATATGCTTTAGCCTCAGCGCTCCAGAGGTTGCTGTGGTGTGTCTGTGTGATGGTGAGAGGCTACAGGCTACCTCAGAGCTCAGCAGAAGCTACTGTAGTGTGTCTGTGTGATTGTGAGAGGCTAGCGGCTACAGGCTGTATGCTTTAGCCTCAGAGTGTGTGTGTGTGTGTGTGTGTGTGTGTGTGTGTGTGTGTGTGTGTGTGTGTGTGTGTGTGTGTGTGTGTGTGTGTGTGTGTGTGTGTGTGTGTGTGTGTGTGTGTGTGTGTGTGTGTGTGTGTGATGGTTGCAGCAGGACAGGTAAAGCAGGTCAACCGTGATGATGTAACTGGCTGCATGTCACACTGGCTAAATATACTCTCAGGTCACTGGCAGGGGACCAGTGGGGGGGGGGGGGGGGGGGGGGAGGGGGGAGGAGGAGCTGCATGTTTCCAAACAGTGGTCACAGCATGGTCATGCAACGGTGTATAATCTGGGATTGGGGTGTTGTTGTTTTGTGTTTGAAAGTATAGCACGTGAGGGAAGGGATCGAATCCTGGTTTTCTTCTTAGGTGAGATGACGCTCGACTCAAATTCCCTCAGGAGTAAACACACTCGTCCCCTAATCGCAGCAGTTGTTTAATGTAGCATGTTGTGCTAGTGCTAGCGAGGGTTCGTCCTGATCTTGAGGCGGCCTATCATGTCGACTAATCCACTTGGGCCCATCCTATCACGCGAGCCGGTCTAATCTTAAAACTGACCTTTTAGCTAGCATGACGCGGGGTTATATAAGCCAGAGGATGTCAAGTCAGACAGGCTGACTAATCACCATAATCTGATCCAGGCATTCAAGGCGTAGGACACACACGAATGAGTGATGGTGTTTGAAAACACACTGTGTGCGTTTTGTGTGAGTGTGTGATGGCAGAGGAAACAACAATGTTTACTCGACAATCGCGACATAGATAATATGTTTTGTTCTGTAAAATAAGGCTGTGTGTGTGTGTGTGTGTGTGTGTGTGTGTGTGTGTGTGTGTGTGTGTGTGTGTGTGTGTGTGTGTGTGTGTGTGTGTGTGTGTGTGTGTGTGTGTGTGTGTGTGTGTGTGTGTGTGTGTGTGTGTGTGCGTCAGTTTGGTTTGAAATGTGCTGGGGACAGAGGCGCATTGGGATCTGCATTTTCAGAAGTGCTGGGTACAATGACAATGCACTCTTTTTTTTCTCTCTTTAGTGCAGCAAATAAAAGGTTCTGAAAGACGGCATACCCATGTAGCTAATAACTAAGGAATAAAATGTGTACTAAATCTGTTTCCAAAGAGCATCCAAAAAACGTTTCCAAAAAGCATCGGACATATGACCCACTATGTTCTGCTCCATGTATCCAATGTTGACAATGTGACATGACATGGCTAAGCTACCAACATGAACAACAGGAACTTAACTGTGTGTTTAAGTTCAGAAGGGGCATACGTGCGGCTACACACAGCACTACAAAAGTCGTTAAGATTGAAAGAGAAAAAAATCTTTGTTGCACTGCATCACATCATGAGCGGGCTGTTCTTATTCAAAACACGCATTCCATCAAATTCTAGCCTACATCATGCATTCTACCCAAAACTCATGCACTCCCCCACACTATTATTCCAGAATTCATGCAAAGCAAGAATGACCAAAAGTCACTTTGTGTCAACAAGAGACTGACTCCGACTATCAATTGCAAGTTAAAACAGCCGACCACTTGAGTGCAAAGAACACAAAAGACCTCGCCAGAGCACCAGCCAATCTTAAGCAATAAATATCGTGGCTTACCTTTATTTATTTGGCAGTGGTCTGCAGATGCATCCCGTGGTGTAGCCTACCACATCCATTTAGTTCAACAGGTCATCGTTCTGATACTGTCCATGGTACTAGCAACCTGCCTTGGTGCTTTAAACAAAAATAATCGACAGCTGAACGTTGGGAAGGTCCATGCAAGTGAATGGAGCAGTTTACAGCATTGAGAAGAGCTGTGTAATAATCCATAATAATTCAACTCAAGTTTTTTTTTTTTTTGCAAGTGGTGGGTACTAAATTAATCTTGACGAAAACTGGTGGGTACTCGTCCCCAGCGGAATTGACGTGTGTGTGTGTGTGTGTGTGTGTGTGTGTGTGTGTGTGTGTGTGTGTGTGTGTGTGTGTGTGTGTGTGTGTGTGTGTGTGTGTGTGTGTGTGTGTGGGAGAGAGACAACAGAACGATGTGTGTATGATAAAGTGTGCGTGCTTGTGTGTTCTACAAAGTTTTGGCACATTTATTTGTTATTTTATGTGTGTTTCTGTGATTTTCTATTTGTGTGTGTGAGACAACAGAACGGTGTCGACGTTCTCACACCAGTACATGTTCTTCTGAAGACCTTGCGGTTACCGTAACACCATAGTTCTCATCCAGACAGCGCCATCTACTGTTAAGCCCAGAAAGCCACCAGGGCATTCAGATAAACAAGGCAACACGTTTGTTCTGCAAGTGTGATTAAGCTGATTTGAATGTACTTCGGCCTGTTTATCATTAAGAAGAAGCCTTTATTAACAACAACAACAGCTGCTGTTGTTGTTGTTCTAAATCGAGGGCGGCCAAGCATTCCGTTTTGTGCGTGCATTCGATCGGACAAAAGAGACAAACCCTTGTCTATATTGTTTTGACGTGTTAATGCGTGTGTGTGTGTGTATGGACACGCCTCTGAAAGCACCCATGGGCACGCAGGTTGTTTAGCTATGCAAATACCGCCAGTTAGGCCAGGCATGCCGTGCAGAATGCCCCGTCTCAGCACATTGCCCAACGCTCCCGTGATCCGTCTGCTTTTTGTTTTGGTTCCTTTTGCCTTTTGTGTTAATGTTGTCGTGTTTTGGTGACGGCGTGGAGCGGACACTAACCAGCGGGTGGTAATTTTTCACTTATAAACAAGAACCTGGTTTGTTTTTAGTAGGCTTAACTTGAGGTCTCTCGCCACTCGGGAACCAAGGTTGACGGTGATCCAAGATCTCAACCTCTGTCTGTCTGTCATTTGCTCGCTCGCTCGCTCACTCTCTCGCTCGTTGCTCACTGACGAGTCGACTGCAGTGTGTTACGTAACCGCGCTGACTGGCTCATTGCTAGCTCTTAGTGCTCCTTTAAAGCACTTTTAATACTGCCCTTTCGTACTAACACATGCATTCACTCTGAAAATGATGTAACCCTTAAATGATACGTATTATAAATGAATCAAGTGAACGATTCTGTGTGTGTGTGTGTGTGTGTGTGTGTGTGTGTGTGTGTGTGTGTGTGTGTGTGTGTGTGTGTGTGTGTGTGTGTGTGTGTGTGTGTGTGTGTGTGTGTGTGTGTGTGTGTGTGTGTGTGTGTGTGTGGTGTATAATTCCTCATGCACTAAAGATAGTACATTAGAACACACACATTCTGATGCACATACTGGGGGCCAGGGAGAGCTGCACAAACCTGGGTCGAGGGAGAGTCACACAAACGACCAACCACAAGTCAATATTTCATCCTAGTAAGCACTATATTATTGACCTTGCCGTGTGTGTGTGCGTGTGTGTGCGCGTGTGCAAGTGCACGTTTGATAGATGTCTTCACTGCCCCTTGCTGCGCACAAGCTCTGTGACTCACCCAGTGTGTGTGTGTGCGTG
>NC_082403.1:6793403-6813403 GCF_031168955.1 Gadus macrocephalus
CACACAAATACATGTAAATTATTGTTGGTTAGGCCTCTCTGTCTGCTGTTGTTTTCTCACCAAACTGGGCCTTGTGAGAAATGAGCCAATTACGTTGTTTTTCCTTCGGCAGGCATGTAAGGAAGTTGCCAATATCCTTGTTTTGCTGAGTTGGGTACGTGAGAAAGCATCCAATCTCATTGTTTGTCTTGGACGGGCTTGTGAGAATGCAGCCCATGAAGTTGTTTTACCTTGGGAGGTATCTGAGAAGGTAGCCCGTCAGTTATTTTGACATCGTCAGGGTATGTGAGAAAGTAGCCAATCACAAGGTCTTACATTGGAGGGAGTGTGAGAAAGCAGCCAATCGCATTGTTTTCCCTGGGGGAGAAAGAGCAGTTGAGGACTGGATATGATGCACATCCCAACACAAAGTCATCCCCTCGCCTTCCAGGAGACAGAGAAGTGTAGTGTTCCTGTGGTTTTCCTCTCTTTGAAAGCTGAAACAACAGTACGTTTATTTGTATTATAGCAACCGAAGCGTTTGGACCGCCACCTGACCTAAAATGCTCTTGGTTCTACTTTGTATAAATCAGTTATTTGTTGGCACATTCCTGAATGGAGTCTTTTTCAAACACACACATATGAACGCACACATGAAGGCAAGCACGCGCACACACACGCACATAAGCCCAGATTTAGTAGTACTAATGTGCAGTCCTTACCCTAACAGTCTTATTGTGTGTGTGTGTGTGTGTGTGTGTGTGTGTGTGTGTGTGTGTGTGTGTGTGTGTGTGTGTGTGTGTGTGTGTGAGAGGGAGTGCCCAGCCCCAGCAATTGTGTTGCGCCGTAAAACCATTGCTTTGATGACTGATTGGGAGGGATTGGGTCTCTCTACTTCCTACCATTATCCAACAGCCCTGTCCGTATCCATTCAGATGTGAACCTCTTTCGCTTTCTCCTTAATGAACACACTCACTCACCCGTTGTTAAAAAGGAGAATACTCCCTTTTACCAACGTTAGACAATTTATTGAAAAATAACAAGGGAATGTTCACCATCACTTCATAACACCCAAGCGGAGCCATTTTCAAATGAACCCTTTGATACACCAATTTGTCTCTTCTCTAAAGTTTTTTTTATTTTCAGTTTTGCTCCCTCCTTCACTGTGGTCTCTCTCTTCTTAATATGAACTCTCCCTTCTTCTCCGGTCCAATCAGGTATTTTTTATTCATATAATTTTATATTTAGTTATTTTGCACACACGCAATGTACTTGTGCTAAGGTTCTCCTTCATCCTACGTGCTTTCTCACATTCATCTTCCTCCTGCTCTGTGATAAGCATCCCCGCTACGAATCGGTTGTTTGATTTGTTTTTCTGAATTTGGGTTATTTTCAATCCATCTCTGCTGTCACCTTCTTGTAAATACTTCCTGATCTTGAATTCTCTCAGTATTGTGTGTGCGTGCGTGTGTGCGTGCGTGTGTGCGTGCGTGCATGCGTGTATGTGTGTGTGAACTATTTGCTTGGTCAGGCTTCTTTTCCTGTTGTTTGTTGTCCAACTGTTTACATGCATACAGACAGAAAGATCACTATCTTTTGTTTATGTGTGTGTTGAAGACTGTGTTTGGGGTTGTGTGTATGCATTTATGTATACCGGTGTGTATATACTTTTTGTGAGAAAAAAAATGCACAGAAAATAGGTTGGCTAAGGAGTCCTTTTTTTATTTTATTCTTTACAAAACTTCCGGAACAGGAAGTTTGGTGTGAATGACTCCATATTAGGAGGCGGGCAGGAAGTGGAGGTGATGGAGTCTCTGTGGTCACAGGGTTCCCAAGACCTGGTCACCGTGGCAACCAGGGTCAAGCCCCGGTTCCAGAGTTCCACAGTAGCACACAGGTTTACAGCCACAGGGGACAATAGAGTAGCTTGTTTGAACACAGCAGGCTTTGTACAAAAAGTTTGTTGCACGTTGCAACCACTGGTCCTCCAGATTATAGCAACGGCAAGACATTCTGCCAGAGTGTACAAAAACAACCACCATTATCAAGAATCCACAGAAGTGAGACATAAATCCACACACATTGTTCAGTTTGTCATGGCCTGAACATATCACCTAGGTACAAACAAGACATAAACTCACCAAGTCACACAATACACAAACAAATATCACGACAATTGTCCATCACAGACAGAGTATGTCCGATTACCAGCCTATCCACATGGGGCATAGTCATGAACTCAGACAAAGTCCCATCAGTGTCTGAGTCATTTTGTCATCGTCTCTTGTTGTTGCTTCTATCCTATCTCGGCAAATTACCAAGGAGCACGGTTGGAAAAAGACATGCACTAGCATGCTTTTCTAATAAATCAATTGTATTAATTGGCAATAATGGCACAAAACAGTCAACATCAAAGAGTGCGTGGGGAGCTTATTAGGTCAGGTGGATAAGCACTAATTGGTTTGCCCTTAACGAGGTGTATTTAGGAGAAGGTTTACCTCTGTTGCTGGAATCACTTGGAAAATCTGATCTGCTAATGGGACACAGCACTCAGCCATTGACATTTGTGTCCCTTGGGAAGACACTCTGGGTTTCTTTGTTCCCTGTTTTTTTGTTGCTTTCTTTCTTGAAAGCACTTCTCCCCTTCACTATTTCTTCCTTTCTTACTTTCTTCTCTCGATATTCTCCCATCCCTTTTATTCCACCCTTATCCTTTGTGATAACCGTCATATCTATTTTCACCTCTTACGTCTTCACATATTGGCTCTAAACTACCCTTTTGTTTTAGCCTAGCTGTCAAACCAGTTATTGTTTTGTATCTGTTTTGTTGACGAATGCTTTGGAAGGCGTGAACGTCCCAGACATACCAGCTGATCAAGCCCTAATGCGACACACCTGTCCTCACACTTGTTGTTGAATAGCCTCTTTTCTGAGAGGCTGTGTCATCGGCCAACACAGATGACCCTCATTACACTAATTACAGGTCTGATCATTTGATGAATGCATGGGTAGTCGTTAAGTCGTTAACTCCTCCAGCCGTGTCCTGATGCACGGACAGAGCATACTCATAGTCAGGGTTATACACGGCTGTCTTGAAGACGTGTGTAGAGGGGGGGCCATCAGAGGATTCAGGGGGGGCTTGGTTCCCCCTTTTAGCTGGATTTAAGCTGTCGGGGTGATCCAGTGATTCACTCAAGGTCAGGGGGGCGTTGTGGCCAATCAGGAGCCCTCTGTGCGAACCATGTGATCAACACAAGGAGGGGAGAAGGCTGTGGAAAAGTACTGCGGGAGGGAGGACGATGGATCGTTCTAGATAAGTCAATGACAGCTCGTCTGTAGCCTGGGGTCTTTACACTCTGGATGCAGGGGATAAGGGTTGGAGAACTGAGGGATCAGCAGGAGAAAGCATCACATTGATGTTCATAGAGGTAGACCGCGGTTTGGATGGACCCTCTCCTGGTGTTGTAACATCTGCCACCTAGTGGTTTGTCTTGGCGATTGACTGTGTCTAGTCTTTGTGAACGTAACGTGTTGTAATGTGTTGTAGATGTACTTCAAAGGGCAGTTCCTGGTTATGTTCCCACTCATTCCATTCCAGGGGTTAGTGTGTTTGAATACTTCAAGTATTCTGGGTTTGATCCCCTAATGTCCTGTTGGTGTCCCTGAGCCAGATGACCTCTAACCCAGTGTTTTCAACCTGTGGTACAGGTACTGCAGGTGGCACCTGGGATTTGATTATTATATTATTATTATATTATATAAAAATAGACAATCCCTTAATATATAATGAATATTGTTCAGTAAATATAGTATTATGACTTGTTATTATTTAAGAAATAGTGTTGCTTGGTGCAGAACTTAATATGTTTTTCATTGTCATGTTTTCCATTGTCATCTTTGGCGATAATTTGTGGTTGCTCAATCAGCACACTGGGAGCATTAGCAGCGTTGCTGACGTTTTTCTTTCTGCTGCTTCCCTCTGGCCATGGCCTCCTTAGTAATAAGTGAGTATAAAAGGACCGCTGGCACTCCTACTCAGCCGCTGCATGTGTCTTATCTATTTTTAAGTCATACACCTATATTCAAAGGTTTGGAACCACTGCCCTAAACCCTTTGTGCTTTCCTTATTTTAATACTCAAAGATGATGCCTTTGAGTATCAAACATGACGTCTAACTCTCTCTCCCCCATCTCTCCCTGTCTATGTCTCTCCCCCATCTCTCCCTGTGTCTCTCTCTCCCCGTGTCTCTCCCCCTATCTCTCCCTGTCCCTCTCTCCCCATCTCTCCATGTGTCCCTCTCCCCCACCCCATCTCTCCCTACGTCTCCCCCCTCTCTCTGTCTCTCTCCTCTCTCCATCTCTCTCTGTGTCTCTCTCCTCTCTCCATCTCTCTCTGTGTCTCTCTCCTCTCCTCATCTCTCCCTGTGTCTCCCCCCCCTCTCTCTTTCTCTCTCTCTGTGTCTCTCTCCTCTCCTCATCTCCCCCTGTGTCTCTCTCCCTGTGTCTCTCTCCCTGTGTCTCTCTCCCTGTGTCTCCCCCCTGTGTCTCTCCCCCTGTGTCCCTTCCCCTGCGTCTTCCCCCCTGCGTCTTCCCCCCTGTGTCTCCCCCCTGTGTCCCTCCCCCTGCGTCTTCCCCCCTGTGTCTCCCCCCCTGTGTCTCCCCCCCTGTGTCTCCCCCCCTGTGTCTCCCTCCCCCTGTCCCACCAGGCCTCCCGGAGCAGTACTACAGCCTCACCTGGTTCCTGAGCCCCATCCTGGGCCTGCTGGTCACGCCCCTGATCGGCTCGGCCAGCGACCGCTGCACGCTGGCCTGGGGCCGCCGCCGGCCCTTCATCCTGGCCCTGTGCGTGGGCACCCTGCTGGGCGTGGCCCTCTTCCTCAACGGCTCTCTGATGGGTGAGTGGGGGGCGCGGCGAGGTCGTCGGTACAAAGTGACGAGATTGCGGAGGAAACGTACACAAACGCGTACCCCTCGTCAAAGTTCTTCTTGCACTTCCGAGATTTTTGCAAGGTGCCGTAGTCTCTGTAGATGCATCAAGGCGACCATTATATGGTCAGGAAAGTAAGCAGGACTGATTCATTGAGGACTTCTTTGCTCTGGGCCAACCAAATTAACTCCCCCTCTATGTTGATCATTGGCCTTCAGCTAAACGCAAGTGGTTCCAAACCAGTTTGTGACCCTTGAACCCATTATTTTAGCGCTGAAGAAGCACAGTACACTTTGACCTGTTACTAATGCACGCCGATGCTAACCCGTGATCCCCAAATGCAGCTCACCCCCAGACATTCAGGTGAATTGTTCTGTGACAGACACATTACTCAATGTCTGGGACAGACGTATCTCTTGCAGTGCTCTGACAAGGGAAATTTCATTCAAAAAGATCCATCATGCTTCATGGATTATTAATAGAAGATTGATTGGCACTCAAGGCAGCCCTGTGGTTAAAGTTTGGACGTGACACTCTTAACCCTCCCTGCCACTAGGGATTGTCCTTTAGATGGGTTATAGTGAGTGTCAGCATAACAAAGTTTTCCAGTAGACAACACAGTACGATATCATTGTTGTCATTTGACGACAATGATATCAGATCTGTTTGACAATATGAAACCGGCTTAAAATAACCCATGCCAACGTACCGGTAAAACCGGAGGCTGCCCCTCCCTACCTTTGAGTTCCTGGTCTGTGATCCTCCCGGCTGTTTGACTCTGACAGCTCGTACCGTCCTCCCCAGAGGCCTGGTGGAGGACAGCGTCCCCCTGTGGGGGGGGGGGGTGATCCACTGTCAGTGGCCGTTCCTCTGTGGTCGCGCCGTCTTCATTTAAACCTCCTGAACGGGGCGATAGTCGATGGCAAACTATTGCAGGGGTGAAGCCGATGGCGTGCATTTTTATGCTTTATTATTGAGTGAGTTAGAGATGAATGTAGTGGAGATAGAGGGAGGACATGCAGCAAATGACCACGGGTAGGAATCGAACCCGTGTCGCTGCATTCAGGACTGAGCCTTTTATCGTATCAACGACAATAACAACATAGTGCTAGGTCAATTAAGATTAGTGCAGATAACACTTGACTGATCCCTCGGCGGGGGCCGTTTTAGTGTTTATTGTGATAAATTAAAATCGAGATGAGAGTTGGTATCGTGCAAGGAGCTAAGAGTGCTGCATTGTAATCAGAGAGAGAGAGGGAGAGAGTTACCGTAAAAGGGAATGTCTCCTGTCTCCTTCCTTACACAGAAAGAGAGAGAGAGAGAGAGGGGAGAGAGAGAGGGGAGGGAGAGAGAGAGGGAGAGAGAGAGAGAGAGAGAGAGAGAGAGAGAGAGAGAGAGAGAGAGAGAGAGAGAGAGAGAGAGAGAGAGAGAGAGAGAGAGAGAGAGAGAGAGAGAGAGAGAGAGAGAGAGAGAGAGAGAGAGAGAGAGAGAGAGAGAGATCTCGATCCATTTGGGGATTAAGGCCCTCATTCTTTTTTTTCCGTCCCTTGGACACGGTTGGTCTAGGAGGGAATGAACCCAAACGGAGGGATTCTGTCAGCTCCACTAAAAGGGCTTTTCTCACGCTGACTTGCCCACACTGGCAAACGCTTTCGCTGTGGTGGGGGTAGGGGTGGGGGGCGGGGTACCAAACGGCATCTTTTCTGCCAAAAGCAGAGCGAGGCAGTTCAGTCGACTGCCGTTGATGGAGACTCCGACCGTGGCGGTGAATTAGGCTTGGTTGGTCATTTACGATGTCAGGGCTGTTTGTAAGAGCAGTGGTAAAACACGCACGACTTTGGTCGCATCTCATTTTCATTGTTGAGTGTGTGTGTGTGTGTGGGGTCATGGGCGCACAACCCTCTGATTGCAGATCTGTAGTTTGAAGCACCAGAGTTTTAGACGCGATCAGTATGGCTAACCCGTCGCCTCGAAGGTCACAGTCCTTGACGTCAGCAGAACCAGATGGAGGTCGAATGCATCCAACCTCTGCTACATTATACAGGATCTGTATCGATCCACTGGCAATCAATTAGCTGATGGATGTATAGCTCATCGTTATGCACATAGTCCTGGATGTGTTATTGACCATGCACATGCATGAATGCCCGTACGCACGCGTACATACGGACGCACACACACATGGATAACACTGTCAGCATGCACACATAGATTGGACAAACGGGAAAATAGTTTGTGTGCTAAAGAGAGATAAGGAGAAACAAATGAATGAGTGCGATCTCGTGTGTGCATGTGTGTGTGTTTGTGTGTGTGTGTGTGTGTTGAGTGGTTGGTGGGCTCAGTGACATGTTGACCTCTGACCTCTATCGGTGTGAGAAAGGAAAGTAAGGGGCAAGACAACAGCGAGAAAGTGTACACACACACACACACACACACACACACACACACACACACACACACACACACACACACACACACACACACACACACACACACACACACACACACGAACACACACACACGAACACACAAACAAACACACACACACGTATAAATATACCACCTTGCGGGGACAGGCCCGCGTGGGCACGCGCGGTGACATGGGAACGCGGGACGAGACAGTTCACAGGAAAATGCTTCCTGTTTGCTCCCGCCCCTCTCCGCCAATCACAATTAACTTCCTGTCTGTCTGCCAGCCGCAGCCAGTTGTGAGTCGCCACTCTATTGTCCCCCCCCCCCCCCCCCCCCGTACGAGCACACAAACAGCCGCGCTCCCACCGAGCGAGTGGTTCACACAGGGAGAAGGACGTGGCCAGAAACACATGCTGCGTCAGTGTGTGTGTGTGTGTGTGTGTGTGTTGTGTGTGTGTGAGAAACATCCACGTACACACACACACACACACAGGCATGCAGATTTTTAACTGCTAATTTACTGGAATAAGAACAGGCGTCCGGTGTCGTGATCTATGAATGAGAGTTTCCTTAGTCGTGTACCCATGGTTACAACAATACTGAATGCCACCAGTGGGTACCCCTCACTCACTCGTCGCCACTGGGCCCGTGCATTTAAAACGTAATGATGCGACGATCGGTTTTAAACTATCCCTGAGGATCTTTCCCCGCCCCCCCCTCCCTCCCTCCCTCCCAACCTTCTCCCCCTTTCTCCCTCCGCCTCACCCCCTCGACATCGAATGTGGCGGTCCGTCCTCGGGTCAATGGACTGACTCATCAACAACGGCCACGTCTTCCTCTTGGTTCCCCCGCCCCGCCCCGCTCTAGGTCTGGCGCTGGGTGACAAGCAGGGGAGCCAGCCAATAGGGATCGTGCTGACGGTGCTGGGGGTGGTGGTGTTGGACTTCAGCGCCGACGCCTCGGACGGCCCCATCCGAGCGTACCTCCTGGACGTGGCCAACACGGAGGAGCAGGACATGGCCCTGAACATCCACGCCGCCTCGGCCGGTACGGCTCCCCCACCGCCAGCCCCCGTTTAGACGGCACCTAGCTCAAGGCTTAGCCCACTGCTTGCTGAAACGCTAGCCTAAGGCCCAATCCCATTTCTACCCCTTACCCCTTCCCCTTAGCCCTTCAAAACAAGGGGGAGGGGTAAGGGGAAGGGGCAAGGGGTAGAAATGGGATTGGGCCTAAAACTAGCCTACCTTAGCTTAATACTGGCCTACGTTTAGCCTATAACTAGCTTATGGTTCGCTGACCTCTAGTGTAACTCTAGCATACACCTATGTTAATCCTAAAACAATGTTTAGCCTACGACTTGCTTTTATTAGGCCTTTGAATCTTGTTTTAGTGTTGCATCTCTTTTAAGTTTTTGTTACTTCCTCTGCTTTCTGCTGTGACAACCGAATTTCATTATCTTACTTGATCTAATCCCATCCTCAAATAGCCTATGTTTAGCCTAATGTCTATCTTCACATACAAATATCATGAAATAATCTTTCATAAATCGTTGCTGATCATTTCTATTGTGTGCGTGTGTGTGTGTCTATGTATTTGTGTGTGCCTCTATGTGTGTGTACGTGAGTCTCTGTCTGTGTGTGTGTCTGTGTCTGTGTATGTGTATGTGTGTGTGCGTGTGTGTCCCGGTGTGTTGCTACACAGGTCTGGGCGGGGCGGTGGGCTACGCCCTGGGGGGCCTGGACTGGACCCACACCTTCCTGGGTCAGATCTTCAAGTCCCAGGAGCAGATCCTCTTCGTGTTCGCCGCCTTCTTCTTCACCATCTCCGTGGTGCTGCACCTGCTCAGCATCGACGAGCAGCAGTACTCCCCGCAGGGCGACCGCATCGACCAGGTAGCTGTGTGTGTGTGTGTGTGTGTGTGTGTGTGTGTGTGTGTGTGTGTGTGTGTGTGTGTGTGTGTGTGTGTGTGTGTGTGTGTGTGTGTGTGTGTGTGTGTGTGTGTGTGTGTGTGTGTGTGTGGCTGTGTGCGCATGAGACTGTGTGTGACTGTGTTTGTGTGTGTGCTTTCATTTCTTTTTGTATGTATTCATTTTTTGGCCCCACCTCTTTTCACCCCAAAAGGCTTCAGATGTCCTATGATATCACAATACCACAACACGCCTTCATGCTGAGCGTTAAGCCCTTGTCTGTTGCTGTTTGTTGTGTTACACCATCACCATTGTTTTGTCTTCCCTCCATAAAGGCGAGGCCCATTTGATTTGTGTTCTGCTTTGAGCCGATATGGGAAAAGTGACAAATGTGATGAGTGGTTCAGCATCTCTGGGATGTTTTGGTAGTCGCAGACCGATCTGTGTATCACTACCCGCGTATTGAGCAGAACTCTCTTGTGTTAGAAAAAGAGTGTGATGGCTACCCTTTTAACATAGCAGTTGATGCATTATATGTTATTCTCTTCTTCATCAGGAGAGTCCAGAGCACCCCCACGCTTTAACCTCTGGGAAGACTGGTGCTGCTCCACAGCTGACCATGATCGGCGAAGATGAGCTGATGGACAGCTACGGCCTTTACGACCCGTACGAAGACGACCAATCGGAGAATGGCAATATAGACATAGACTTCCGGGAGGTGGAGCTTATTCGGAGTAAGTTGCCCGGGGCCGGGCAACTTTTGTTTAAGCATGAATTATTTTATGCTTCTCCTCCTTTCCAACCAACCAATATGTTCAGAGTGTCTACCTCCCTCTATCCACCTCTCTACTCTATTTAACCCCTTCTTTATCACTGTATGCTCCACAGTGTCTACCTCCCTCTATCCACCTCTCTACTCTATTTAACCCCTTCTCTATCACTGTATGCTCCACAGTGTCTACCTCCCTCTATCCACCTCTCTACTCTATTTAACCCCTTCTCTATCACTGTATGCTCCACAGTGTCTACCTCCATCCATCCACCTCTCTACTCTATTTAACCCCTTCTCTATCACTGTATGCTCCACAGTGTCTACCTCCCTCTATCCACCTCTCTACTCTATTTAACCCCTTCTCTATCACTGTATGCTCCACAGTGTCTACCTCCATCCATCCACCTCTCTACTCTATTTAACCCCTTCTCTATCACTGTATGCTCCACAGTGTCTACCTCCCTCTATCCACCTCTCTACTCTATTTAACCCCTTCTCTATCACTGTATGCTCCACAGTGTCTACCTCCATCCATCCACCTCTCTACTCTATTTAACCCCTTCTCTATCACTGTATGCTCCACAGTGTCTACCTCCCTCTATCCACCTCTCTACTCTATTTAACCCCTTCTCTATCACTGTATGCTCCACAGTGTCTACCTCCCTCTATCCACCTCTCTACTCTATTTAACCCCTTCTCTATCACTGTATGCTCCACAGTGTCTACCTCCCTCTATCCACCTCTCTACTCTATTTAACCCCTTCTCTATCACTGTATGCTCCACAGTGTCTACCTCCCTCTATCCACCTCTCTACTCTATTTAACCCCTTCTCTATCACTGTATGCTCCACAGTGTCTACCTCCCTCTATCCACCTCTCTACTCTATTTAACCCCTTCTCTATCACTGTATGCTCCACAGTGTCTACCTCCCTCTATCCACCTCTCTACTCTATTTAACCCCTTCTTTATCACTGTATGCTCCACAGTGTCTACCTCCCTCTATCCACCTCTCTACTCTATTTAACCCCTTCTTTATCACTGTATGCTCCACAGTGTCTACCTCCCTCTATCCACCTCTCTACTCTATTTAACCCCTTCTCTATCACTGTATGCTCCACAGTGTCTACCTCCATCTATCCACCTCTCTACTCTATTTAACCCCTTCTCTATCACTGTATGCTCCACAGTGTCTACCTCCCTCTATCCACCTCTCTACTCTATTTAACCCCTTCTCTATCACTGTATGCTCCACAGTGTCTACCTCCCTCTATCCACCTCTCTACTCTATTTAACCCCTTCTCTATCACTGTATGCTCCACAGTGTCTACCTCCCTCTATCCACCTCTCTACTCTATTTAACCCCTTCTCTATCACTGTATGCTCCACAGTGTCTACCTCCCTCTATCCACCTCTCTACTCTATTTAACCCCTTCTCTATCACTGTATGCTCCACAGTGTCTACCTCCATCCATCCACCTCTCTACTCTATTTAACCCCTTCTCTATCACTGTATGCTCCACAGTGTCTACCTCCATCCATCCACCTCTCTACTCTATTTAACCCCTTCTCTATCACTGTATGCTCCACAGTGTCTACCTCCATCCATCCACCTCTCTACTCTATTCTATTAACCCCTTCTCTATCACTGTATGCTCCACAGTGTCTACCTCCATCCATCCACCTCTCTACTCTATTTAACCCCTTCTCTATCACTGTATGCTCCACAGTGTCTACCTCCCTCTATCCACCTCTCTACTCTATTTAACCCCTTCTCTATCACTGTATGCTCCACAGTGTCTACCTCCCTCTATCCACCTCTCTACTCTATTTAACCCCTTCTCTATCACTGTATGCTCCACAGTGTCTACCTCCCTCTATCCACCTCTCTACTCTATTTAACCCCTTCTCTATCACTGTATGCTCCACAGTGTCTACCTCCCTCTATCCACCTCTCTACTCTATTTAACCCCTTCTCTATCACTGTATGCTCCACAGTGTCTACCTCCCTCTCTCGACTCTCTCTACTCTATCTAACCAGTGTTCCTCCCCGCTCCGTCTGCAGGTAAGAGCGACAGCGTGCTGGCCATGGCCGACGCCACCCTGGACCACATGGACCACCTGGACCACATGGACCACATGGACCACGAGACCCTGTTCCTGCAGCAGATCGAGCCCTCCATCTTCGCCGACCACCTGTCCTCCTGCCACGGCTCCCCCACCCGGACCCTGTCCTTGTTCTCCCACCGCGGCTCTCCCCCGCCGCCCCCGGACCACCTCCACCCCGAGGAGGACCCCGACGGCGACCGCCGGTCCCGCTCGCCGCCGGCGGCCCGGGTCTCCCGCCTCTCGGCCTTCCTGCAGGAGATGGACAACGACGACGGCCAGGAGGCGCTGCTCCACAACCGGCTCAGCGAGCAGCACACGCCCAACGGCCGGCTGCTGGCCAACGTGGGGAACGCTAACCGGGCCAGCGTGAACGGCATCAGCGCGAAGGGCCAGGCGCACAAGGCCGGCATGGTGAAAGGTGAGGGCCCTCGGCCTCATTATGAACCAGAGAACATACATCCTCCACCTACTGTGTAATTGGTGCAAACTGTTTTAGTACACTTGGTTTTGTCTATTTGTTTTTCATATCGTAATGTCGTCGACATAGTATCAATAAATCTCTGTATTTCAATGTAATGGAAACATTGACCCTTGGGCCCTTATTGTTACATTTGCATTCGACCCTCTAGTTATTGAGCTTTAATCCGATCAAAAACAACTTTCTAAAAAAGAACCAGAAAAGTTCAGAGTAGCTTAAGGAATCTGGACACACGGTTGGTAACTTCTTTTGTGGCGTAACATATCAGTAGAGATGCTTCCCAACAAAGTGTGTCCGTGAATTAGACCTTAAAACCTCACCTCAGTCTTATTTGTCATTCAGTTTGTACCACATTCCAGTTCAAGGCAGAAATCGATCCCCTAAACCTCAATGTTAACTCACTCACCAAACCCTCCCCCTCACCCCCACCCGCAGCGGCCAGCACGGGCGCGCCGGCCCGCCAGCAGCAGCTGGCGCTGTCGTCGCGCCGCCACCACACCTTCTACCGCCAGCCCTCCTGCACCTTCTCCTACTACGGCCGCGTGGGCAGCCGCCGCTGCCGCCTCAGCCACCAGCCCCGGCGCCGCGGCCACAACCCCAACGCCACGCTGCTCATCAAGCCCTCGCGCAGCATGAACGACGTGTGTGAGGTGGAGGAGGAGCGGAGGCACCACCACCACCACCACCACCACCAGCAGCAGCAGCAGCAGCAGCAGCAGGGGCAGGGGCAGGGGCAGGGCAGCAGGATGAACAGGGGCAGCAGGAGGATCCGCCACCAGAGCGTCCACACCGCCTCCTCCTCCAGCGGGGACACGGAGAGCGACGTGGAGGTGAGGGGGGAGGGGGAGGGGGAGAGGGAGAGGGGAGGGGATATGGAGGAGCAGAGAGGGGAGGGAGGGAGGGGGGGAGGGGAGGAGGAGAGGGGGAGAGATGGAGGAGAGGAGGATCGGGAAGGGAGGAATAGGGGAGGAGAGGGAGAGTGTTGGAGGGAGAGGGGAGGGATGGAGGAAGGGAAGAATAGGGGAGGGATGGCGGAGGAGGTGAGGAGGGAGGGAGAGAGGTGGTGAGAGGTCGTCGTGTTGGAAGTGATGGATGGAAAGAGTGAGGGAGAGAGGTGGGCTGGACGGATGGATGACGGAGTGATGACTCCCAGGGAGGAAGGTTGGCTGGAGGGAGGGCAGACGGACGGACGGATTAAATAGGATTAATGGAAGGGGAATAGAGATTTAGGGTTGGAAGATTTGAACGAGGAACGGACGGATGGGAAGATGAAGAGATGATGGAATTAAATGTGATTCATGACACAAGCAAACACGACAGATGTTGGTGGATGGACTGAGCCCTGACCCCCCCCCCCCCCCCCCCCCCCCCCACCCTCCCCCTCCAGGTGGAGACCACGGTTCAGCTGCTGTGGATGTCCATGCTGAAGATGCCCCCGGAGCTGCTGAGGCTGTGTGTGTGCCACCTGCTCACCTGGTTCTCCATCATCGCTGAGGCCGTCTTCTACACAGACTTCATGGGACAGGTCATCTACCATGGAGACCCCACCGTGAGTACGCACGCACGCACGCACGCACGCACGCACGCACGTGTAACGACACGCAAATAGAAACAAACTTGTAAACAAACTTGTGTGTGTGTGTGTGTGTGTGTGTGTGTGTGTGTGTGTGTGTGTGTGTGTGTGTGTGTGTGTGTGTGTGTGTGTGTGTGTGTGTGTGTGTGTGTGTGTGTGTGTGTGTGTGTGTGTGTGTGTCCAGGCGCCGGCTAACTCCACAGCGCTAGATAACTACCACAGAGGAGTCCAGATGGGTTGCTGGGGGCTGGTCATATACGCCATGACAGCTGCTGTATGCTCGGGTAACACACACACACACACACACACACACACACACACACTTAAACACACACACACACTTAAACACACACACACACACACACACACACACTTAAACACACACACACACACTTAAACACACACTTAAACACACACACACACACTTAAACACACACACTTAAACACACACACACACACTTAAACACACACACACACACACACACACACACACACACACACACACACACACACACACACACTTAAACACACACACACACTTAAACACACTTAAACACACACACACACACACACTTAAACACACACTTAAACACACTTAAACACACTTAAACACACACACTTAAACACACACACTTAAACACACACTTATACATACAATTATACACAGTGACGCACTCACTCACTTAAATACTGAGATGGTTGTATAAGCTGTTCAGGCAATTCATGGAAACATTTTATTAGAATGAATTGAATACCATGGATGACTTATAATATGATCATATGTAGCGTACAGCAACACACTCTAAATTCTGAATCCCGCTCTCCTTTCTCTTTCTCTGGCTCTCTCTCTCAGCCATCCTTCAGAAGTATCTGGACAACTTTGACCTGAGCATCAAGGTCATCTACATCGTTGGTACTCTGGCGTTCTCCGTCGGTGAGTTCTCAACACCCGGCTGCTGTAGTAGAACATAGAAATACTAGGCTTGGAACAAATAAAAAAACAGGACCAAAGTTAATTCAGGGTCACATCTTGTCTTCCCTTCCTTCCTTCAGGCACCGCCATCATGGCGATTTTCCCCAACGTCTACGTTGCCATGGTGATGATCAGTAGCATGGGGGTGATCTCTATGAGCATCTCCTACTGTCCCTACGCCCTGCTGGGCCAGTACCACGAGATCAAAAGGGTAACAAGTGCACACACACACACACACACACACACACACACACACACACACACACACACACACACACACACACACACACACACACACACACACACACACACACACACACACACACACACATAGACACACACACACACATAGACACACACACACACACCGCATATATTTATAACAGTGTTGATGTGGTAGAAATTTCTAGTACACCCATAAAAAAGTGGAAATGTTTAAATGCTTCTGACTGGCTCTGGGAAGATGTTCGGTCGCACTTCAGAGAGGAAATGGAACAAAGTCAAGACTTTGCTTTGGTCTAAACGTCCTCGCCATTTTGTTGTTGTTCGCCCTGTTTGTTATTTTGTTTGGCAGTGCGTTTGTTGATTATAATCATTGTAATATCCTGGAAAAGCTTGTTCTAATCAGCTATTAATCTCGCTAAGCTTTTAGAGCTTTACGATTCATAAATCCACTGTCCCCCCTCACACACCTAAAACCAATCAGCCCTAATTGGGCCTTCCCTCGGGCCTGAGCTTACTGGCTGGTTAAAGGTACTGCTATCGTCCTCCGAGCTCAGCTTAAAGGTCCCATGACATGCCACCGGGTGTGAGTGAGATTAGCCTTTACAAGCCATTTAGAAAATCTGTCTCATATGACATCTCGAGTGGTCGTGTCCACTCGAGACTTGACCTAACCCTCTGCCCGTACGGTTCCCCCGCTCTGCAGTACGTCCACCACAGTCCCGGTAACTCCCGCAGAGGCTTCGGCGTGGACTGTGCCATCCTAACCTGTCAGGTAAGCAGCCGGAACCGGCCGGCCACGCATCCACGTTCAACCACGTTCAATATGTTGTGAAAATAAGGAAAAATAAGAAAAGAATATAATGGATTCAAGATAAATTGTGTTCGTTAGCGTGATTCATTAATTCACCGACCAAGCAGACAGCATTTAATTAAATGGTTCTAATTAGCATTTTTGTTATGTTTTGTCATAATTGATATAGAAAATTATAAAAAGGAACGCAATGCCATGCTTTATGTAACACTGGAACCTGCAGCTAGTTAGATACGTTATGTTATGTTGTAGCTAGGTGGATATGTCATGCTAGGCTTCAGCAACCATCTACAAACGACGTCTAAGGTTTAAAAGAGTTCTGGTTAGGGTTAGGTTGTTTGGCCCACGCTGTTGGATCAAGCTGTTGGATCCCCCTCCAGGTGTACATCAGCCAGATCCTGGTGGCGTCGGCGCTGGGCTCGGTGGTGGAGGCGTGCGGCAGCGTGCGCGTCATTCCCATGGTGGCCTCCGGGGGCTCCCTGCTGGGCTTCTTCACCGCCCTGTTCCTGGTCATCTACCCCGCGCCCCACGGAGGGTGAGGAGAAGCCACCGTTAACGCCCTTGGCCACTGGTCCTAACTAGGAGAAACCCTGGGAAAAAAATTCTCAAAGGAATACACTGGTGTAAATGTTTTCCTTGATTTGAAAGAGAATATTACCTGAAAAGGACATTGGATTGATTGAATGACCTCCAAACATTATCATTGAATGAATCAAAAGGGATTTTTAACTTGCAAACCAATTATTCATTCCCGGTTAGAGCCGGGTTCCCATTCAATCGGAGCGAATCACACCACCACTTTAGTTTAGAGGAAGATCCCCTGATGTGGTTGTGATTGGTCGGTATTAAACCAGTATAGTCAAAGCACCATGGCTGCCTTGGCTCCTCCTGGGTAATAATGAACTGTGGTTGAAAGTTGCACAAGTTATCAGTCAATTTTCATGCAGAGGGACGAATCAAAGTCAGACAAGGCTTCTGTAGGTGAGGAGGCTGTGAAAACGACCTGCAGCAGTTAAACTGCCCTGTCAACTCAACCAATGAACTAAACTAAACAGTCATAGTGATCAATTGTACCACTTTTCTCGTCTGATTCTCGTTGTGATTGACAGGGAGGCGGAGTCAGCTAAGGCGCTGGAGAGGCGGGCCTTGACAGCGCCGGAACAGACCAATGGCAACCGATTGTCGGTCAGTGTCGTCATAGATACACCAAGCTTCCTGAGGCTCGGCAAGAAAACCAGTACGGTCACCACAACCACCACCACCACCGACAATTCCACTTCCTGTCACCTGGGCAACGAGTCTGCTCTGTGATCGTTTGGCTCCCCTGGAACAGGGCGGGACCCTCGCAGAGAACTGTTGAGATGCCCGCCGCAGAAATCAATACCATTGACTCCATAACCAAGGGAACCAGCAACCGAAGGAGACCCGCCTCTTTGTCCGTTTGTCTTCCAGCCGAGATTGATGAATGCGAAGAACGTTGACCTTTCCAAATAGCGTTCCAAAAGGAGGGGAGAAGATGGGACCTCTAGCTGACACTGGCCGATCTAATACCTCCTATTTCGGGCTTTTAGTTTTTTCCGTGGATGTTCAAACCAACGTATTCATTCTGGCTCGGGACCGGCGGAGTCGTCGCCACCTGATTGGTTCAGCACGAGTCCTGGCCAGCCGTCAACCAATCACGACAAGCCATCAACCAAATTCCTCTCCTACACATCCAACAAAATAACCTGTTTTTGTGTGTGAAAGATCCATTTATATCACTCAGGGCCTCTAGGGGGTGCTAACGAGCAACCACCTGGACAGTAATCTTCAGGGGACTTTGTTTTACACACATACACGTATACACACATACACACACACACACATGCGTGATCCATCCCTCGGGATTACGGTTGAGGTCAATGGTGGACAACGTTGACTAGCTGATAAACTAACCCTGTCCCTGAAAGCTGCAATTATGGGAAAATAACATCGGAGTTCTTCCTCACCGATTGGGACTACAGATGACGAAAATTGTGTTGGAATTAGTCTGTTGGTCCGAAAACAGGCATCGCACTAAACCACACGGAACCATGGGACATAAGACAATCCGTGCTCTGCTCTGTGGAAGAAACGGGATCAGGTTACGGTCGCTTTAAGACTCTTGAACAGCAATGTTTCTTCAGACATTTTGGGACTTTTGGCCTTGTTTATGATCCAAAAAAAACCTCTTCTCCGATGGCTCAGCGTAATCAGGACTGTTGCCCGGGGGGGGGGGGGGAGGAATTCCTTGACCACAGTGTGATCCATTTCCATTAAACACGGCATAATACTGTCAAGTCTTATTGACCCCCAGAGAGACACATCTGCTCCTTGTAGAGTCCCGTGCCGAACGTGTTTTAGGACACCCTCGCTCTGAACAGCGTCGGGGTCCTGAGGGCTTTCTGTTAAAAAGGTTAACCCAGGAGTTAAAAAGAAAAAAACACTTGAATCTTGATCATAGCTGAATTCACTTAAAAGTCCCAACTTCTGGTAAGTTGCCAAATGCAATATATGGGCAGTGCTAGGGGCATTACTCCAGGTCAATCAAAGCTGAAAAAAACAAAACAGTGCTACTTCTTTATTTTCCTTTTCTTTCTCAACACTTGGTGTCCTACAATGAATCTCCGTCGACAATGTTAAGGCTGATGTTAAGGCTTTTGTTTTGGGTTGTTTCTAAGTTTTATCTGACGAATCCTAATAACAGGACTCTGTATATGCTGCATGCCGGTGGCTCTGGGGAGGGGGGTTGCGAAACAAACACGTGAGGCAGCAGGCAGGATCGGATGGGATTCAGCCTTCTCTGCTCTCGCCCCTCACTTCGCTTTCGCGTCTGTCAGCACCACGTCTGCAATGCATGACCGCTCTCTTTGTTTTTGCTGATGAAAGTATTGAGTCATCTGTGGTCTGGAAGAAAACAGCCAGGTGGATGGTTTTTAGGGGGTGCCTAGCAATCGCCCCCTTCCTCCGATAGGTCCTTCCCCCTTGTTACTTCAGCAGATTTCCCAAAGCTGTACGGTGGAGCAGTGAAACCAAACGAGCCTCTAATCAAGATTGTGGAAGAGGAGATGAGTGGGGAGTTATTCGACAGAAACAGGGTGTCAATTAATGGGAAGATCAGATGTTGTTGGTATGGCTTTGAGCCTTTCTGGTTGTGCTGTCAGGGGCTGAAAACTAAAACTTGATGGAGAACAGTGCTGGATGGGAGACAGAGTAGAAATATGAATGGATGTGAGACGTAGTAGAAACCATCTGAATGGGTTTGAGGTTAAGTAGGGATGGGATATACAGTGCCTGGAGGAAGAGTGTCTTGTTAAGGGACATGGTTGGACACATTGGAGAGTAGATGTCTCTGGCTGTGAGTTGAAATCTTTTCTGAATACTGTCTAGTTCACGTCTCCATTGTTGAAATTCAATGTAATCCAAGTCCTACTTTGATGGACAATGTCAGCTTGTTGAGAGGTTAACCTTTGGGCGGTAGAGTATAAGTTGGAAACTACAATTTTAAGCACGTTTAAATCATAGAAAATTTCGGGAAAAGGGTGGTTTTAATTCACCCAAGTAGCATTCTCTGCCCAAAAGGACAACAATCACTTTCGGTTCCCTTACCCGTTGGTTATTTGGTTTCCTCTCTTGTTGTGGCTCGAGTTAAAGGCCTGTGTTAATTCAATCTTGATGTCCCTCCCTCTGTCTTCTGGTTGTGTGATTGGCCGATCCTTGATGGCATGGAGGCCAAAGGCAGCTGTGAGTGGACAGTGCAAGGTGTAACTATAAAATGGTTACAGGTGCATGTAGTGACATTAGATGAGTGCAGAATAA
>NC_082403.1:6818403-6823571 GCF_031168955.1 Gadus macrocephalus
TCAGTCTCTGTTTCACTCGTACGATCACACGGGCCATCATAGACTCAGAATGTCCCAGAGCCGTTCTCTAAACAAATTTGGAATTATCGATCGAACAATTTTAGAATAATCCAAGGGGACTGAGTTGGTTTACTTCTCTATCGTTGAAATTCTACTTTATCTAGTTCTTACTGATGGACTATGTCAGCTTGTTGAGAAATCAACCAAAAGGACTGACACACCTGCACTAAAAGGCCCTCAAATACCCAAAGGATAGACTTCAGCCATTAATACAAGATGCAGGCTCCGTTATCTGACCTCATCATTCTCTTCCGTAGCAACTCTTCTGCTATGTCATCCCTTTATCGCTATGTCTCTCTGCTGAGCATGGCACCAGCTCCTCTTCCTCCTCCTCCTTGGGCATGGAGGTCTACCTGGAGGTCCTCTAGGCGGAGTGCTCCCGAGCGAGGTTGGAGGAGGCGGGGGAGGGTCCGGGCACGGAGGCCAGCGTGAGCGTGGCCACACTCTGAGCCAGCGCCATGGCTGTCCCTGAACACTTCTTCACCGACGGCATCTCTCCTCCTCCTCCTCCTCCACCCCCTATCGCCACCGTCGAGCCCCCCGCCGCCCCGCGGCTCGTCCTCCCCTCCTCCCCTTCCTCCTCCTCCCCGGTCGCCCACCCCCCCCTCCGCCAGCCCCCCCTGCCCCTCCTCCTCCTCATCCTGCGGCGCCACAGCCTCTTGAAGCTGTCCGTCACGAAGCAGTACACCACGGGGTCCAGGCAGCTGTTGAGGCTGCTCAGCGTCACCGTCACGTGATAGGCCAGCACCTGCCCCGCCTCCTTCCCTGGCCCCTCCCCCTCTCCTCCTCCTCCTCTAGCTCCTCCCCCTCCCCCGCCTCTCACCCGGAAGTAGACCAGGGCCTGCCGCACGTGGAAGGGCGTGAAGCACACAGTGAACACCACCAGCACGGTGGCCAGGAGCCGCACGGCGCGCGCCCGCCGCTCCAGGCTCTGGCGGGGCATGGGGGCGTGGCCCCGGCCGGAGGGGGCGGAGCTGAGGAAGCAGGCCACGCGCAGGGTGAAGCCCACCACGGCCAGCAGGGGCAGCAGGAACTCCAGCACCGTCAGGTAGAAGAGGGCGGGGAGCAGCACGCAGGAGGTGCCGAACTCTAGCGCCGCGGTCTAGAGGAGGTGGATGGGGAGGGGGGGGAGAGAGAGGAGGGGGGTGGTGGGGTGAGAGGGGGGCGACAGAGGAGAAAGGGGCAGAAAGAGAGCAGTGGATATACGCAAGCTAGTATTCACATCCTTGTGGTCGTGTTAAGCTAAAACGGGACAAACTGTCATGAGGGTTTTATCACGAGGGCTGCAGGCCAAACCTGTGCTTGGCACCACGGCAGCCGGGAGATGGGGACGGAGCCCCCTCACCCGAGTGGAAGGGCGCTCCGCTTAGCTCCGCCCCCTGGACGGGCTAGGAGGAGGCCCCCCCAGCCCCTCCTCCAGACAGCCCTACAGCAGCAGGACTCGGCGACACCCCCGCCCCGCCAAGGCAGCAGCCCCACCAGGCCTCTTGAGTGCAGGAGGAGACCAGCACCAAAGGTGTGTGTGTGTGTCTGTGGTTCCCTGGAGGCTTTTAGCTGAGCTTATTTATATGTCCTACTCGTACTCTACTTGAACGTAGTGTACACCGTGTGGGGGCCGTTTGTGTCAGTGTGAGAGAGCATATGCGCTTCCTTCAGTGGTCTGAGTGTGCCAGAATGTTTTCATGCCTGCTTGCGTGTGTGCGTGTACGCGTGTGTGTGTGTGCGCGTGCGTGTCTACCTGGAAGGAGTAGGTGACCACCACAGCGATGAACCACACTAGAGCACTGAGGCAGCGGGCCGCTCCCGCCGTCCTCCACCGGTGCAGCGTGCCCGAGGCGTGCACCACTGCCAGGTAGCGGTCGATGCAGATGCTACCAGAGACACGTCACTGTTCACTATTCAGTCGTTAAGCTGACTAGATCACCACAAACGTTTCAACAAGTAGCCTACACGAGTGTGAGAGAAGAACGGAGCCCGGGAGGTGAGATGGGAATTATTTTTTTTATAAATCGCACGTGCGATTGATAACTCGCCCGCGTGCTTCAGAAAGCCGCTCTTTCTATAGAAAGTCCTACGACAAGTAGACTATTTTAAGTACGCATGCGACTTACTACAGCGCGCGTGCGACATACTACAGCGCGCGTGCGATTTATTAATGACCACACACGCTTTATAAAAACATTACTTCCATCTCATCTCCTGCGCTCAGTAGAGAAGCCTCAACAAACGGTAGACATTGTCCTCTACCTGGTCAAGAAGAGGATGCTACAGTACATGTTGACGAAGTAGCTGAAGTTGTGCACGTAGGAGCAGGCCAGGCAGCTCCCGCCGCTGTGGTAGAGCGCGATGCGCGCGGAGAGCGACAGCGCCACCAGTAGGTCGGCTATCGCGAGGTTTATCGTGTAAACCACTGGCGCGGAGGACTGGGTGGACGCGCCGCAGAACACGTAGAGGGCCAGGCTGTTGAGGACCACGCCGATCACCAGCATCAGGCAGTTGGACACCTTCGGGGGAGGGTGAAAGAAACATCTCTCAAAGTATCAAAAAATGTATCATTCTTTTTTAAACCATTTTCTTGAAAAAGTCTTACCTGAATAAAAATTCTGTGAAGCAATTATGAAAAAATTATCTCCAAAGCATGTTAATCAACAACTGGAATAAATGCAAATATAGACATAAGAAAGCCATATGCAAATAAAATAATGTAACGCAAATAATGCAATTTATTTTACATACATATATAAATATGTACTATAGCCTATAAAAAAGGCTTCATAGCGCCCTACCAGAAGTGAGAGCCACACTGCATAGTAATCCTGATAGAGCTGAGCATCGAGGTGCGCCAGCCTGTGCAGATATGGCGCCCCCCACTGTTGGTCCCACGCACTGCAGTTGGTCGGTCCTGGCGTCGGGCTCGGCGGCAGCTTCACGGTGGTGGTGCTGCTGACATCCCCGAGAATGTTCTCCATTGGATTATTGGCTTAGGGTTCTGTGTAACGCCAGAGGAGAACAAAGTTAAGGCCTGGTTCAACCGAAATGGTCTTGGTTCAGATCAAATTAGAAACGGTTAAAGATAAAGTCGCTATAAAGTTATTAAATTAACGATGGCTCCAATAATGAATGATGAATAGTAAATCCAA
Organism: Gadus macrocephalus; assembly: GCF_031168955.1. Taxonomy (NCBI): domain Eukaryota; kingdom Metazoa; phylum Chordata; class Actinopteri; order Gadiformes; family Gadidae; genus Gadus; species Gadus macrocephalus. The sequence goes on from NC_082403.1 coordinate 6,821,604, forward strand.
AAGTCTTTGCAACGCCAGACCTCTGCCCGAGGAAGGCAGATGTTTATAAATAGATGAAGCCATTCTACTTTAAATGATGAGGTGTGCATTCTTAGAACAGATCAACAAGGCTCAGAAACGTTAGAATTTTTTCTCAGCAAACCCATACTTAGACACGGAGCATGCACCCATCAGACATTCGTACAATATGTCCCTCACAAATTCATACAGAAATGTCACGCACGCATGCACGCACGCACGCACGCACGCACGCACGCACACACACACACACACACACACACACACACACACACACACACACACACACACACACACACACACACACTAATACAAAATCCCCCCCCACACACACAAACTAATACAAAAAAACACACACTAAAACAAAATAGTACACACACACACACACACACACACACACACACACACACACACACACACACACACACACACACACACACACTAATAAAAAATCACACATGCAAACACACTATTACAAAATCACACACACATATACACTAATACCAAATCACACATACACACTAAAGTAACGTCAACATCAGCAGTAGAGAGTTAATCCCGACGGCAACCCCCCCCCCCCCCCCCCCCCCACACACGTTTTATAAACACTGTCCTTCTATTGTAAGCCTCCATTTAAAGCCAGTGAACATATTTTAATACCTACTCTAAAAAAAGGATGTGACATCTTTCAACAAACCACTGTGTCACTGCAGAGACATGACCTGGCTGTGTGTGTGTGTGTGCGTGTATGTCTGTGTATGTCCTTCACCCAAATTGTGTAGCTGATGTTCACAAGAAGGAGAGACTGTCACTGTCACAGCACTGTGGTATTAAACCAGTGTATGTATTATAAGAACGATTCTAACTAAACACACATGTGACACTTGGTTTACTGAGAGTAAGATGTATGTCGCCCCTCCACCTGGTCCATTTAAAGAAGTGCACGTATCCTGTTTGAGTGTGAACGACTTTAAAGAGACTGGATGTATACACTAGCCAGACAGGACTTCAATCAAACTATACATTTAAATAGGAGGCTGCATTGTATTATATCTTCACTGTTTATGGATTTTTGGGTTATTTGAAATATAATGAATTCCTTGCTGACTATTGTGACGTCAATGGCCACTTGTTACATGAGTCAAATTACTGAATTTGACTCATCCCTTTATGGAATTGGTGAGGTGAAAGTTTACTAAGGCCTACTGGTTATCACCAGTTTCCAAGGTGAAATATGGAGCTTGGCTGTTTCCAACATCCCTCCGATACTCAGGAATAAAACTAGACAGAAATGGCCCCTGAACAGTGTCAAGTCAACACTCAACTTTCTGTTAGAAAGCAGCGGAATAGTTATGATAAAGTGACTTTGAATACACAAGATGGATGAATTACTATCTGTTAACATGACTTGGCGACAAGATTGATATTATATATTCTCCCTCTCTCTTCATCATAATCATACAGATGGACCGGAATCAACATAACTCGGATTTGCCTTCACACTGATTCAACACCTCATCATAATTTACTCCAAATCATATTATTAGTTTAGCACAGAGCTTTTTCAGTATCCCACTTGATATCTCCTACAACAATCTACAGCAGCAGTATTAAGTTTGAGTTGAGAGTATTCATCATCAGAGCATGAGTTTTTACTGGTTTCTGTTTCTTCCTGGTGAATTTATCAAAGTTTTGTTCATGAAAATATAACAACGTCTACCATATTTTGGTGAAGTTTGCATTACATTCCAAGAGTACGCAACATTTTGATACAGCAATGAAACAGTAGACCATCTGTACCATAACTCATGACAATCAACCAAACGGTCATCAGTGCTGAATTATCCTTTTAGACCACCAGACTAGACAATGATGAGTTATTAATTCAGCTAATTTGTCTTTTTTGTCCATGAGAAAAAAGATGGCCACACCTGTTTCATCATTTCAACA
>NC_082403.1:6826171-6923671 GCF_031168955.1 Gadus macrocephalus
TGTCTGCCTAGATTCTTGTAAGCCCGTTCGGAACGATTCGGGCCAATCCTACTACCTTCTGTCTACTTGCCTCTTGAAACTTGTTAGAAAAATAAGGTGCCAGGTATTGATGGTTTGTCTGATCAAGCAATCACCTAGCGTCCATGTTGGTTATTTGGGTGGGGAAGCCTTCTGGAATCTTTGGGGGAACCATGACAACTCAATAAAATTCTAAATGGAATGCAGAGACTTCCAAACTATTAAGTTTCCCCGCTCGTGTTGTTTCATGATGTAAAAAAAAAAGCATGCCTGTGAGGAATGTGCATAATTTGGCTACGCAGGTGCGTAATGGCCACATCAAGAGAATCACAGACAACGACATCCAGTCCTCAGTGCTGGAGGTCGAGGGGTCCAACGTGAGGTACGTCCGTCTCTTGTTGTCACAGAAACATCATCTCATCAGCCATCTTGTAGTCTCCACCGTAACCCAGTCCCCTGTTTCTTTCCCCTTCTACTGCAGCACCACCTACATCACATGCCCTGCTGACCCTAAGAAAACACTGGGCATCAAGCTTCCCTTTCTGGTCATGATCATCAAGAACCTGAAGAAATATTTCACATTTGAAGTCCAGGTGGGCTCAGCAACCACGAATGACCACCATACAATATAATTATGGATATTTGTTATTACATTTTATCGGGCCCCTATTGTAGAATTTGTCGTTATAATCCAATTTTAAAGTCGACCCACTTGTGACAGCATTAGTGGATACTATTTGGTTGATTAATCAACCTACACGCTTCCTACAGTCCAACCTACCACTTGTGGTGTTTCACAAATTGATTGTATTCAACGACTTGTAATCGCTACACATTTTTAACTCAAACCCCTGAGCCAGTTTAACAGATATTTCGGCCATTTGTGACGACTCTGCGGCTTAATTTCTCTTTCAATGTACACCCGTTCAGGTGTTGGATGATAAAAACGTGCGGCGGCGTTTCCGTGCCAGTAACTACCAGAGCACGACGCGGGTGAAGCCCTTCATCTGCACCATGCCCATGAGGCTCGACGAGGGCTGGAACCAGATCCAGTTCAACCTGTCCGACTTCACGCGCCGCGCCTACGGGACCAACTACGCCGAGACGCTCCGTGTGCAGGTGACACGCACGCACATGTGCACACAAGCACGCGCACACACAGGTTAAATAAAGTAGGTACCTCTGGTAGCCATAGCAGTGCCATACAAGCTTGCATTTAGCTAACCTTAAACCTTTAGGGTAGCCCTCAACCAACAATAAAAACTCAAAATGGAAGACATTTCTTTATATTTATCAGAGTGATTGGCATGTGTGACTGACATTCAACAAATTAGGAAGAAAATACCAAAAACGTTTTTATGCATAGGTTATTAATGTTTCCATGCATTTATAATGTACCGATTTTACAATCAAATGTACTGCATGTGTTTGGGTGCAAGAGTTGGATATTTATTTCATTGACGCCACCACATGGCCCACTTGGTCCCTTTTTTTACGACCCATTTCTTGGCCGTGAAACACACTTTGAAAACCAGTGACCTAGGAGGTATTTTCCTTGAAGACGTCAGTGGACTACAACATGTATTGTAATAGCCATCGGTGTCAGTGGCTAATAAGCATACAATGTTATTAGTTCTGCATGTAGGACCTTTTTGAAACTCCGGCCCCATCGTTATCACTCCTATGCTTTCTTAACACCAGATCCACGCTAACTGTCGCATCAGAAGGGTGTATTTCTCTGACCGCCTGTACTCTGAGGACGAGCTCCCAGCAGAGTTCAAGCTCTACCTGCCCGTCCCCAACAAAGCAAAGGTACACCCACGCACACAAATACCTCAGATAGCTTAAAGTGTGTCTCCGAAAATTGTATTATTAAATAATTAGTTCAGTGGTTGAATAAATAACTTTTTTTTGGGGTCTGTTTCTTGCAGCAGTAGAGCTTTGGAACATGCTCTCTCCGCCACCCCCCCCCATTCCAGATTTCAATATTACTAAAGTGAGATTCTCTCCATTTAAACTGGTTTTTGTGTTGTCCTAAATGTGAATTACATTTTTATTGTCATTTTTTTTGGATCAATAAAGGATTTTTATGATGCAACAAACTGTTCAGGAATGAGATATTTAAAGGAAAGGTATATCTCAAGCATATGTATTTATCTGAATGTGTCTATACTTGGTTTATGGAAATGAATGAGCGGAGTCCATTTAAAGAATATAAACACTCTTTATGAAATATCACAATGTTCATTTAGAAGGCTTTAGGCAAAATACTTGGTCTCAATTTGGCTCAAACACCACCCAAAATTAAATGAATACATTTCTTTCATGTGGCAGTCAAACACGTCGGTAATATAAAAGTGAATCCTATCTTTTAAAAGATTATATACTGATGTTCCGAAATAACAGATTGGAATCAAACTACCTACAGCACGGGGTAAAGTAGTGGTTAAATCTTTTGCATAAGAATGCAAATAGGAGCATATAAACAAGACCTTTTTTGTTATTATTGGGTCTAGGTGTTGGCAGAGCACGCAAATACACATCAATATTTCATTGACAATACTGTAGAGCTGTCACGATACGATGGAGTGGTTTGCAAGATACCACAGTGCAAGTGTCATTGCTTTGCAAATCGTTTCTCCTCATCAAAATAACCATTCCCTGACCTTACACACTCTGACTTACACAAACACACAGGTAACGAGAATATCCTGTGACGCCTGATCGATGCGGTCTATTGCTTTTTACACAATCACCCTATTGTAAATGGCTTTGGATAAAGGCGCCAGCTTAATACATGTAATGTAATCTTGGCTGATCCTGTAGTGTATTAAAGATTATATGAGCTCCATGAAGATCACCAAATTGTTAATGGTGTCCAAAGATACGATTGGAATTAATGGGATATCGGATCATTCTAATTTTTTCTTTTTTTCAGAAATCAATTTTCTTTAGTATGCTTTTAGCATAACTAACCTTCCACTAGGAGCTATTGGGAATACTATTCAGGCCTGTGAGGATTGCCTAAGTCTAGGACAAATAATGTCATATTTCAAAAAGGTTAAGCTCACACAACCAGTGGAAGAAGTCTTTTCGATTGTCTTTTCAAAACTAGGAAACAAAGTATCCTTACTGAGCTTCCAAAGTCAATCAATCCCATAAAGCCATTACTCCTGGAGCCAGCTTTCATGTTAACAGTGAAAGGCTCCAATTAAATTAAACTTCAATTCAATAATACAATTCTCAGAATATTGCAAGAAAAATCGAATGGCAAACGACGGCCACAATTTAAGTAAATAAAGCTTCCCTTGAATACTTTCTATTGAGTCAAGCAATTAGAAACAACATCGACGTAAGATACAGAAAATAAACAGACCAACTCTTATTACTTCTATGGCTGTAGTGACGCATTGTATTGCTTAAATTCATAGCAAGCATTCCTTTTGTGCATAAAAGCCCAGATAAACATTTGAAAACTTAAAAAAATGTTATTGCAAATTAAATACAATTTCATAAGGTATAATATATAACATAATTAAATTCAGGTGGATGGCAATCAGTGCATTTAAAAATAAATTAACATTTAGCAAAATAGAATTATCTCAAATCACAATGTTCCACAAAGTTAAAATCAACAACACAAAATAAAATAAAGCGAAGTATAATTCAATAAAGTAGTGTTGGGGTCTTCTCTTGCGCTGATTGCAGTCCCTTGTAGTTAGTCCATCTTAGTTCTTTCTCACTGCATGGCTTTCTCTCACTTCACTCTTTTCTCACTATCAAAATCTCCTAGCCAAGAATTGGTGTTCGAAACATGGAAGTAAGGAATGAACAACAAGAACAGGACGAGGACAAGTGGTTCTTTGTTCATTAGTGCAAAGATAAACTCTGTAATCATTCGTCAAACCAGAAGAATATTCTCATCCTTTTTTGACAAAACTCTGTGATCCCACTGTATGTCTCCACTGCCTTTGCGATCCTTCTCCTCCTTGTCTTGGCTTGACTAAAGGCCTGTTCGTAATAGGCAGTGGCTGACACCTCTCCCACACATGTTGGCATGCATTTGTATTTTCCAAAAAACTAACGCACAATCAAAAAGGCTTGTCCTGTTCACTAAATGCAACAAGAAAACGAAAAGTCACATTGTTGTCGCCAACAATCTCCTCGGGAATGGCATTTTAAAAATGGGATTTGTCCATATTTTAATCGCACACCATATGTTACATTCCGTCCTTTATTTTGAGTGCCGCCTCCTCTGTGTGGGGGTGTGTGTGTGCGTGCGGTCACTCTGATGTCCCGTAATGGATGACGTAGTAGTCGTGCACGTACATGAGCACGGCCACCGGCTGGCCGATGATCAGAGACATCCACACCGCTGCGTTGCCATAGTTACCGTTCAGGAAGCGTCCCACGAACCAAGCCAGGGGAACCTGCAAGCATGTAGTGAAGTTAAAGAGTCGTCCTACTGGGCGCTTTGCACAAAGGGACAACGAGAAGCCCCATGTTGGGGAGGCACACAGCTGTGCACTGGGTCAACAAACCATGACCTAGCTGCATTTCTGCCAGGGGTCGTGTGTGTGTGTGTGTGTGTGTGTGTGTGTGTGTGTGTGTGTGTGTGTGTGTGTGTGTGTGTGTGTGTGTGTGTGTGTGTGTGTGTGTGTGTGTGTGTGTGTGTGTGTGTGTGTGTGTGTGTGTGTTACCTGAGCCATCATGCCGCTGAAAGCCCACAATCTGAACATCCTCAGAGGAATGCTCACCAGGTACTGAAAGACGCAGAGAAAATAACAATTTAGAATCTTAAAAGTTTATTCCAAATTACTGTAGAAGGAAACACTAAATAAAGGGCAAACTCAGTACTATGACGACAGATAATCGGATAACAATTCAGAATAAAACACATTCACAACCAGTTGAAACCGGTCGAGAGAAGAGCAGTTTAACCACTCATCAGCAATGCATTCTTGTGTCTGTTGAATCTGGTCACGGCAACAATGTTTTAATATGTGCAATAAAATAAAATAAACACATGTTAGTGAGGGGATGTCAAGCCACAGACACAGACGTCCAAACAGAAGTAAAAACGTAACCATGACGACTGAGACCCGGGACGTACCTCGTGGAAGAACGCTGAAGCCAGGAAGACTGCAGTTTGGGCCATGAACTTGTTGACCCCCTGCCTCAGCATTGGCTTATAAAAGTGTCTGCAACACACACACGCGCACACACACACACACACACACACACACACACAGTGAGGCATTGTGGTGTGTGTGTGTGTGTGTCTATGGAAGACTCTAAACACCAGTGCGAGCTCCTCACCTTAAGCACCACTTGTGAACGGGGATGTTCCAGTTGGCCCAGAAGTAGGTAACTGTCTCAGAGTTCCTGAGCGGAACAGATAAAACTCAACATAACAATAAAAACGGCAACGGTATTTCTGGTTTAGAAAACTCTAGCACGTGTTGTGTGAGTGTTGTATTTCTGGACTAGAACAGGGGTGTGTGTTAGTTGACGTTACGGTGTGGCTACAGATGTTTGTGTGTGTGTGTGTGTGTGTGTGTGTGTGTGTGTGTGTGTGTGTGTGTGTGTGTGTCGCTCTACTTGGTTGTTGTGACGAGATAACTCACCACCAGTCCCTGTAGAACTCGCGGTCCCCAAACTGCATCAGCTCTGCCACAAAGTTCATAGAGGAGTGGAAAAACCAATAGAAGAAAATTAACCAGATCAGATGATTAGGGACCTGGGAGAAGAAGCAGAGGGTGGGAGAGAGGATTAGGGAGAGGATTGGATAGAAGGGAGGGTAGATGGGGGTGAGAGGATGGGAAAGAGGAGCGGATGAGAGGGAGGAGGATGAGGGGTGAGGGTGAGAGGGAGGAGGATGAGGGGTGAGGGTGAGAGGGAGGAGGATGAGGGGTGAGGATGAGAGGGAGGAGGATGAGGGGTGAGGATGAGAGGGAGGAGGATTCGAGAGAGGAGAGATAGGAGGTGATGAGAAAATGGGAAAGAGAAGAGAAGAGGATGGGAGAAAGGAAAGGAAGGACAAGAATAAATTATAAAAACTAAATCATATTTAAAACTAACTTCTGCATTACCTTTAACTATAACTAAGGTTTCTATACACTATCTAGCTCTGACAAGTTTACTCACAGCTAGCTTCAACAGCCGTTCCACCATTCTGGAGAAGTCCATTTCCTGTTAAAGAAACAGAAGAAACAACCACCTTTTCTTTATTTGTATTAACAAACGATTCCTGGAGGCTGAAGAGATTTTTTGTGTAAGGAATTAAGGGAAATGTCATCTTTAGATGTCTTCGAATGAGTCATAAATGATTGTCTGTAAATCTGTCTCCAGCTGGCTTCAATTTTTAACTAGGCTCCAAGCTGGCTCTTAATTTAAAGCGCTTGTTTATTATCGTTTTGAATCGATTACAAAAATTGAACACAATGCAAAATATTTGTAGATAGAAAAAGGAATGCGGTTTGTACCTGAAAGGGTTTCATAGAATTCTGCACCGTGGGCACCATCCACTGAAAAATGCAAAGTTTTCCATTAACAGATTATCAGATTACAAAAGCAAGCAGCAGTTTAACTTTGGGTTGGGCGGGGTATGTTGCTTTGGTCTACATCTGCCTTGTGTGAATGGTTTCAACTTTCCAGTTACCTGCTGTATCAATCCCACCAGTAGCTGCATAAAGAAAAGCTGCAACACAGAGCAAGAAACTTTAAATGCAAACATCTCAACATACATGGGGGGGGAACCTGTCGAGGTTCATAATCTCAAGACATACAGCGGCGCTTTGATCACGGACTTTCTATCCTTTATCCCCCCCCCTGATGGATCAATAATGTACGATTGATCCAATCTATAATTGCAGAGATCGCAAACTGCTACTCAAACTCCCCACGTCAAAGACTCCAACCAAAGTTGAAGGCATCAAACTAGTAAAAACTAGTACTAAACTATGTACATGTGTAGGTGCCAAGTTTAAGTATGCATCAGGACTACATTTAAAGACAAACAATGTTAATTTATTACGTATGAATTTGTAATTAATGCACACACATCCACCAATCAATTTGAGGCAATGTTCATTGTAATCAAAAACACAATAAGTCTACTGTGTATCAGGCTATGAAGAACTGTAACAATTAAACCGTGAGCTCTGACCCAGGCCGGATATGTTTTGTAGTGTGGGTGTGAGGGTGCGTGTGTGTGTGTCCTCTCACCATTTCAAACAGTCTCCTCAAGAGGAACCTCTTCCGTATCCGTGGAGACCGGGGGAAGTTGAGCTCGTAGCAGAGTGTAGGTATGAACACAAAGTAGTACATGTCTGCACGCATGGAAACACCAATTAGCTTGCATAGACGGCCACGACTCCCATCTATTATTCAGTTTCAATATTTGGCAGACAACGATGTGGCCGTTGCCATGGTTACCTCGATAAGTGAGGTTCCCTGGATACGATACATGGGTTTTGCCACTGAATCTGGTTACAGACGGACCTGAACAGAGAGACGGACGTGCGGACAGGGCCGTCAGTATTCTTCTGAATATCTAGTTGGTATTAACTAGATACAGAAGTACAAATAAACACAAAGCAGATCTGTGCTAGCTAAACTTTGATTTAAATTTAATATGTTTTTATAATTGCCTGCTGAACCCTTTACTTACTGATACTACAATTTGTGTAAGCATAAATTGCTAAGCGATTCATGCTAATAAGCATAAATAAGCCAATTCATGTTTGGGTTAATTTTGCACAGTGTAACTACATCAACGTGTGCGTGTGTGTGTGCGTGTGCGGGTGTATTTGTGTTAAACTTACAGGAGTTTGAGCGCGTCAGTCTTTTGACTTTGGCCAGTCTGATCTCTCTGCACCACCTGTTGGTGTCTTTGTACGAGTACATCTTCATAAATAGGATGGTGTAGATACCGAGGGAGAACACTCCCCCCACTGGATACCCAAAGACACAAGCACAACGAAAAAAATACAAAATGTAAGTAATACAAGTGGAAAACATAAAATAAATAATGTGTGTGTGTGCGTGTGCGTGTGTGTGTGTACCGGGGGTCAGGGAGGTGACACAGAGTACCATCACTACAGGGAACACTAGGATGGCAGTCAAGTTCAACCCGTGAAGCATCAGCCCTGTAGACTCTGAGATTTTTCCCTAGGAAGAGAGATGGTGACGACGTGGAGTAAATACACCAGTAGAAAAACCTATTAGATCCATATATAAGTCTATACAATATAGTTGACCCTTGCCGGTAGGAATCCATTGTACAGAATGACCATGTGTGGAACTTATTATTATTATTTACTGCCCATTTGACAGTAAAACACTTTGACCTAAAGAAGACCTGACAAATATATTGGGCTTTTTACCTTAATATAAAATAACCATATATATTTCTAACTGACTGTTTTTTCAGATAAGAGGAGAAGGTTTCTGTGTGTAATTCTATGATCATTGCTGACATCTCCACGTACAATATATTGGATGAAGAAGTCAAAAAGGTTAGTGTCCGTCCTTTTTTCAAACATAGACAATACTCAGAAGAAGAAGAAATACATACTTGATTAAATACATACCAACATGATTTACACTGTTATACAGTTAATATAGACAATTTTATGTGAAGCGAGTTCTAATAAATTAATGAGCGAGACACTCTAACTGTCCTGTTGTTAAACTATTCTAGCTATCCGTTAAGTCTCTGGCAAGTGTTCGAAAAGGGTTTACAGTAGATTGATTGGTCGACATAATCCTAAAAACAACATCAAAAAGTGAAGACTGGGATTAGAAAACAAAGGGTCAATCAAACTCAGACACTCACCACAGCCAGGCGTCTCTCAGTGTAAAAGGTCGCTATGACGAAGACATTAGACACTGGAACAGAGACAGACAGACGGATAAACAAACAAACAATGTTAAGCTAGCTAGCTACCTGAATTGATCAGACTACTAGTCTTGCAGTGACAGCCTTTCCATATGGAAAGTCTGAGACACAGCATCGACTCCCTGTGTTAGGAACTTCCCTGTGTTAAGAGGTCTTGATAGACATGCAAGGGCGACCAATCACGGACTGTACGCCGGGAACAGTACTACTACCAAAACAGACCCCCACTGGAACATTATGTCATTTCTGATTTGCAGCATTGCTCGGCACGCTAATGAAAAAAAAAGAGCTACGTCTACATTTCATTCTCTGTCAGCTACGTGACAATGCTCACATCCCATGAGAATACTGTCTTAAGTTTCTTGGAGACACTGAATGACTGAACTTGTTCTTTGTATCAGACGTTCAGGGAGAGGTGCATGGTGACGTAGTGCAAAGAAACCCACTGGCTAAAGCCACTTAACTTTATTCATTCATATTCTGCTTTCTATATCTCTTTATTGTTAGAACTGTATAGTCACACCTGAAACCTTGATACATATACAGCTATATTCATTTATCATGATTAATATCTGTTACTATCTCCATAATCCGACTCTGTCCAATGTCTACTGATTATATTCATAAACCGAGACTGTAATAGAGCATTATCAGTTGTATCACAAATAGCATTGGCCAACACAGACAGGAAGTAAACAAATATTTGAAGAGGCTGGTTTTATGCAGCAAAAAAAAAACCCTGACAGTTGACCTTGGTTATTGTACCTTTATTCACAGCGAGTCTCGTCTATAATACGCACCGATGATCAGGCAGGCCGCCGGCCAGCTGTAGGGGTCCTTCAAGAACAGCGAAACAACTTGGATGGGGTCGACCAAGATACCATACCTAGAAAAGAGGAGGGGGAGAGGGAGGATCTTTAGACTCTTCAATGTTGAGTATATTGCAGCTCATGTTTTGACAGTTGGGGATGGACCCGGGAGAGGGGGGGGGGGGGGGTCATGTGCATGCTCACTTGATCAGGTTCTCCAGGAAGAGGCGTGCATTGCTCAGCACCTGGGGAAGACAACAGCCCCCGGCGAGAGACAGAGCACAACATTAACGTACAAATATTTTATGTTTGCTTGCGTGCGTGTGTACGTGATGCGTACCCATGTGCGTCTTTATATACATATAACGTATATGTGCATGCGTGTTTGTGAGTGAGAGAGTGTGTTTACAGTGGGCCATAAATAAGTATATGATGCGTTATTCGGTTGGTTCCAAGTCCACCCTTAATAAAAGGAGCGGCAGGGAAAGAGATACGCTTATCCGAGTTACATTTATCTCAGCCGCACCGTGAAAAATCATACATCATCTAGTGCCTACAAAATGAATGCATATTGAAAAGTGAACATTTAAACTAAGACCGAATATGCCCGACACAGCACAAGTTGAACCGGGTCCAGGTGAGGTAAATAAACAAGCCTGTCCTCAAAGTACTGCTGAGTCAAGCACGCTGCCTACGGTGGCCTACCCTTTACCTTAATGACCTTTAATCCCCCTCTCCCCTCCTTTAGTCCCAGAAGGTAGCTCAATCTGTCATGTTGCTCAACCCACTAGTGTACTGCCTGTGTTCTCCTTACTCACATACTGCTGATTGTGCTAGTCCTGATAGCACTATCTGGCTTATTACACACACCAAAGTTATCAGATAGCATGGTGTGTCAGCTCACCTTAAATGGCTGCATTTGTTTGAACAAGGCTACAAACCACAATCCAAACCACAACCATTATGGTGCTAAAACGCTGTCATCGTCCCTTCATAGATTTGACAAGGACAAATTATCGAAGAGTAAAAGCTAATTTTTTCCATATTTTCGGATATATATATATATATATATATATATTTAAAATATATATATATATATACATACATATAATAAATGTGAAATGGAAATATATTAACATTTGCATTTCACATTTCTCCTCACCATGCCACGATGTGTGGAGAGCCAATTTGAGTGTCTAAAATTAGTTTAGAGTAATGAAGAAAGGGGACCAGTTCTTGATCAGAGGACAAGTTCTTGATCGGAGTCCAGAGTGTGGACGGTCACCGTGTAAAATTAGAAGAGACACTTGTCCGTCGCCCCAGGTCAGATGACCAAAGGGAAGAGCAAACAGACCTAGTCTACCATGATACGGTCAATCAACTTACTATCCCATTATTGACTAGACTTTGTGTGTGCACTGTGGACCTGTGAATGCTTTACTTAGCCAACAGTTTCATGTTATTCATGTGAAACACTGTTTGGTGTGTGAATGCCATCTTTAGAAATGCCATGCCTTAACTTTCATCTCAACTACAGGCCACTATTTTTTTTCTTTTTTGGACACCTTTTGTACCATGGCTTATTCCCAAAGCACTAATCAAATAACAACAGTCTATATCACATCATATACAATTATATGAATCATAATGGCAATGATGCATTCACTGTATCTCATGAAAAACCACTTGAATGACTGAAATGATGATGCATTGCATACACAGCTCATCCTCATACAGACTTAGCGCGTCTTAGCTTTTGAGTGCTGCTGCGAATAGAGGGGGGCGCTCACGCAACAAGAGGACGCTAGCCCACGGCCGCTGAAGGAGCACTCACCAGCATGACAACACACCAGTTGAGGATGCCCCGGTAGTTGCTGTAGCCACTGGCAGAGCTCAGCAGGGACTCCTGCATGACGTGACAGCTGCAGGAGTTAAAACACAACACGGTTCACCTTTTTACCGTTCACTTGGCTAAAGTGTAGTCAACGCTATATTCAATGCAATTTATTACTCTATAATATAATAATATAAAATGTACATAAAATGTATTTATTTCTTTTTTTCAATCAAACATGACAGACAAATCGTGTGTGTGTGTGTGTGTGTGTGTGTGTGTGTGTGTGTGTGTGTGTGTGTGTGTGTGTGTGTGTGTGTGTGTGTGTGTGTGTGTGTGCGCGTGTGTGCATGTGTGAGAGACACATGCACGAGTAAAAGGGCACAGAGTAGAGAAAAGTACTATCTAAAAATAAACAAGTCACAACATTATTATTAACACAAAAATAACATGACAAAAGTTAATTTAGCCGAATCTGAATGAACAGAGAGGAAGGGGAATGTAGATAGCAGGTAGGTAAACGGGTAATGTGAACAGATTGGCAGGAGAAACGGTGATATTTTCTCAGTTCTCCATTGCTGGCTGGCCAATAAGTCAACAATCACACTCCACTTGTAGGATAGTAACGGGTACGCCCTAAGATAAACATGAACGAAATTGCGAAAAACACGAGACATGGGGCTATCTCAAGCAAACAAATGTGTCAAGTGACGAGACAAAGTTGTCTTTAGAATTTATTTGAGGGGTTGAGAAATACATAAAAGTTATAGGCCTATAGTGAAATCATAGCTCCCTAACTAGTAAAGATTCTTTTTTCAGTTTCAATCGATAGAGCCCATTTATGATCTGAGGGGAAGGCTTATAGAATACAAATGAAAAAGATGACAAATGGGTTAAAATAACTATATGGACGCGCCTTGCATTTTCTATCAGTGTTTTAAGCTAGTTCCCTCCCTGCCATATGAAAACAATAAATCAACAACAAGACCATGAAAACACATTTTAAATGCATCAGTGTTTCCTTGCCATCATTTTCAGTGACATCGCTTGCCTGAGTCGGTCGGAAACATCCCTCACTCGGCTCCTCTCTCTCGGATGTCCCTGTGCAGTAAACGATGGGTCCTGCGTCTTTTTCTCCAACTTGCCATTGCTCGCATGCTTGGAGAACACATCTGTTTTGGCATTGGCCGGGGACGCCTGGGCTTTACCCCCGTCTCCGTGCGCCTTGCCTCCGTTAACATTTGCAACAGCGTTCGTTCCCCCGCCAGAAACTGTGGTTCTTCTCCTGCGATGCACGGGGTCTCTCGGTGCCCGGTCCACCATTTCCGCAGGTTGGCACGTTCCGTTTCACCTGATTGACATTGCTTAACGTTTTGTTTTTTTAATCTATATAGCCTACATTTCTCATTCCTCCCGTCCCGTTATGAACGCGTCTGCTAGTGCGCTTGCCAAGCTTTCATCCGTGGAGAGAGGCGGCTCTCCACTTCCGTTTAGTATCGTGCGCAGGCAGGCGGCTGCTGTCAAAACCTAAGCGGGTCAGTCATAAACTGCGTTGCCAGTTTTGGATGTCATAGATTTCCCCCTTTGTGGTTGTACTATTTTTTATACAAATTAAATTTTGAATAAAAAAAAAAATCTTTACACATGACATGAAAATGATTGATTTAAATTGTATTGGAAAGATAATAATAATGATTATAAATAGGCTTTCGTGGTCGAGGGCGCAAATCTCATTACAAATTAGTAGTGAAATCAATAATAATTGATTTCACTACTAATGGGGGGGGTAGGACCATCGCAAGCTTGACCTGTGGCGCCCTCCGGTCCTTTGCAGCAGAGACATTATTTCGGGTTTGTCTCAATGGTTGGGTTAGTGTTACTGTGTGATAGTGAGTTATTATTCGGGACACCGTCAACGATACGAATTAGTTAGATTGAGTGTGTTTTGTTGTGGCATGTGTGCGTCAAATAAAGGCAACCCTCACAGTCGTGCGGTGTAAGGGGCGCGAGAGTTATACGTATTTAACTGCTGAACATGGGCTCCCGTCTCTTCCTTTCCGTGCTGCTCGCCACAGTATTTCCCCATATAAGGTATAGAGTGGTCTACATTTAAAATATTTTTCGATGACACTAGACAAGAGCAAACATGATAGCTTAAGCTTTTTATTAAGAGAATAGTCTTTTGTTTACAAGCAAAGTGCATGATATTTTAATTAGAATACTCTATTGTGATTAAATAGCAATTCATTCAGTAATATATATTATTCATTTGTTTGTTTATCTTGGTTAATATAATTCTGTTGTTAACATGGTTAATATGGTTAATAATGTTTCTTAGTTAAAATGGTTCTTATGTGTTGTCTTGGGTTTGTCTTGAGTGAACACCCAAGTCCTATGATCAGCTTGACACGAGTAGCCATGAGAGAAGGGCCATCGAAGATATGATGAAGGCACTGCTTTTGTTCATTCCACTTGAGACTCCACCCGTCACTGTACGAAAGAGTAAAAAAGCACTTGATTAGTTAGTGAGATATCTTAATTCACCAGTCATCAGTCAGTCTTAAAATCACCTCCACATTTCCATTGTTTTGGAACTGTGAAAATGGGATGAGAGTATTGGAAAGACAATGCAATGTCTAGCATGATAAGATGCTTGGTATTTTACCTAGCAGTGGTATAACTATATCAAGGGTGTGTAAATCAATCTATCCGTCAATCATCCTTCAGTTCACCTATCCCATGACAACCATGCTTCAGGATTTAGAATCGTCCTAACGTTAGTTATTTCCTAACAATTAAACGTTACACAAACAAAGAGGACTCCATTAGTAGGAAAGATTCAAAAGCAAATAATTGTATTATCATTTTAGCAGTTTCTTGATTGAAACTTGAACAATTCCTGGCTTGGTGACATCCTTTTTTGTATGTGTGTGTTTGGCATCAATTTCTTCCGGCCAGCAATGGCCACCTATTCTGGTTGCTAAGGCTTCTTCCTGCTGGTTTGGTCTCCTGTCCGTGTGTGTGTCAGAGAGAGGCCATAGCCTCATTTGTTTCAGGATTGCATGCATTGAATCAGAAGTCACTGCCCGCCACAGACAGAAAACCAGACAGAAAACCACACACACACACACACCCACGCACACACACACACACACACACCTGCATCATAATCATACTTATTTTACAAATGTGTTTGCATATCTTACCTATACCATTAACAGTAATAGAGTTGGTTTCAATGTCAAAAGCTGTGATGGTTCCTGCGGCATCGGTCAGAACTCTGACTATCTGGTCACTAGAAGGAGCTGAACTGAACTTTGCGTCCATGGTGGTGATGATCGATCCTTGGCTAGGGAAAAAAATTGTATCACATATCTTTGTTTTAAATTGATGTACTAACCAGTGAACTGAGACACATGAATGCCATGCCAAACTTTAATATGTTAATAATATACATACATAATGTGTAATATAATGTGTATGCGAAAATTTTATTCTAGTTATCTTATTTTGTAAAACACAGTTTAGAACGTTGACATTTTCCAAGTAACATTTTCTTTTAATATCATAGAACGGCACCCGAGGCTTCAAAAGGTACCTGAAAGCTGCCACTTGCAATCTAGTGAAGGAACCAAAAGCTCTTCTGAACAAGGGTTCGAGCTGCACAGAGGAAAAGACAGTTAGAATAAGAAGGCTTTGTTCATTTCAAGGTATACAAAATAAGCACTGTGTTATTCACCTCTGACATCTGTTTTTCAAATTCTGTGTATCACCTACTTAACATAGCTTTGCAGAGTAGCAACAAGTGATACGGGATGGAACCCTCATTTAGATAATTATCAAAGGCAAATGTTGTTTAAGGAGCAACTTGGTTCCCATGTAAGCCGCCCAGGTGCTCAAAATGTTATTACCGCAGATGTGATGGTTGTGGCTCGATCTCGGAAGGCTGCTGATGAGGGATTCAAAAGGTCTGCTGTAAATGTGTCTCTGACAGAACGGAATCCAAATCGGACGTTAGCCAACGCTACTGCAGCAGTGGTTGTGGTTTGAGTTGGGGCCGGTGGTTGGGCAGTTGTAGCAGGTGGTTGGGCTGTTGTAGCCGTTGGTTTGGCAGTTATTGTCAGTGGTTGGGCAGTTGTTGGGGCAATCGTTGTGGTAGTGGTAACAACTCCTGTAAAGACGCATTTTGGGTTTTTGCTTTTAGTAATTTACGTTTATGATATGATATACACTGTATGTGATACATTTGATTGAAATTTAAGAGCTTACTTTCGACAACAATAGTGGTAGCATCAAATTGGAGACTATCAGTGGAGTTGTTCACTGTAGCATTTCTCAAGACATTTGCAACTTCCTCTGCTGGCGGAATACTTTCACTTGGGGCAGTATTATTGAACACAAGCTCCAAAAGGGTTTCAGTGTTGGCCATACGTCGACCTCCGGCAGGTCTGGAAAAACAGGTTATCATTATGATTGCAACAATTCAAATTTTATGTCAGAAAGCTGGTTCAGAGACAGGGGTACAGCGATTAATTTGCATACGAGACTTGGAATGGAGTATATTATCATTCGCATTGTGGTGAGGACACGAAATGCCTTGCAAAAATATCTGTAGGCCTAGATATATTTACAGTCATGAGGAGGTTTCCAAGGTTTTACCTGAATCCAATGACAATAACGCGGATGAAAAGGAATCCATATTCTGCCCTGTAGATAGCATTACACTAAGGAGAAAACATTGAAATGTTAAAAAACATTGAAATGGCTTACAAAGTCGATTATATTAAATCTGTATGAAATGTCAAGAGAAACAAAACGATCAATACAAAATAACTAGCAAGTATTTCAAATTCTTCGAGCACCAGGTTACATTCATTTTTTTAATCAACCACAACTGTGTCCAACTCACCGTTGTAACAACGATCAACTGCAGTGTAATAAACTGCTGACTGCTCGGGTTTGATAATTGTTCGTCGTAAGTTTGTGTTAATGTAACCGACACACTGAAGGTCGGAGCAGGGGCTGATGGTGCGGTCGGAGGATTGGTAGTCGTCATGAGGCTGGTCGTGGATTCGCTGGAAGGTGTTTGGGTGGAACCCATGGTGCTGCTTGCTGTGGAAGGTGTTTGGGTGGAACCCATGGTGCTGCTTGCTGTGGAAGGTGTTTGGGTGGAACCCATGGTGCTGCTTGCTGTGGAAGGTGTTTGGGTGGAACCCATGGTGCTGCGTGCTGTGGAAGGTGTTTGGGTGGAACCCATGGTGCTGCGTGCTGTGGAAGGTGTTTGGGTGGAACCCATGGTGCTGCTTGCTGTGGAAGGTGTTTGGGTGGAACCCATGGTGCTGCGTGCTGTGGAAGGTGTTTGGGTGGAACCCATGGTGCTGCTTGCTGTGGAAGATGCTCCAGTGGTGACCGTGACAGGAGCAACGTTCACAGTTGTGGTGGGAACCGATGCGTCTGTTGTGATGGTTGGTGTAACAGAAGAGATGATTGTGCTTGTGATGGGTGCCTTGGTTGAGCTTGGTGTGAGAGTTCCTGCAAACGTTGTATATTTTTAGAAAAGCAAGGAAAGTGAATCCATTGCTATTTCTTTGATCTTGCATACTGTACCTATGACTAGGATAGAGTCATGATCAACTGACTCGTTCTGTCGAACCCTTGCCCTAACCCCATTACTTTTATCATAATATCCAGAATGGAAATTGTAATCATACCTGTGACAAAAGAATCTGAAGTTGGTACTGAGGGTGCTGTAGCTGGAGTTGCCGTAGTTGTTGTTGCTGCTGTCGTCGGAGTTGCTGTTGGGATTTGCGTTTCTGAGAAGGTACATGTTACTTGTAACTATGTATTTGTAAATGCATAAGCGCAAGAATCAGGGAAAAGCCACATACTTGAGCAACAAGTTATTTGTTACGAAAAAGTGCTGTTACTTTCATCATTGGATGAAATATGGAAAATGTGACCATACCTGTGACAACAATAGATTCAGGATCAAAGGAGATTCCGCCAGCAGAGGTGTTGGTTGCTGCCGTCGTCATGGTCTCCAGTACATCGGCAGTTGAAATGGTCACTTCAGGTGATGCTGTGTTATTGAAAACAAGCTCCACCTCTATTGTAGTGTTTCCATCGATGGACGGGCTGAAAAACAGATTGCCATCATTATGAGACCATTCAACTTGAATACAACTTGAAAGCTTGATGCTCTAGCTTACAGTTCGGGAACATATACCATCATGTTTAGCATATAATGCATACAACAGAACTTATTCTTTGACCCTATGGTGCCTGGATCTGAATAGTATTGTTTAGATCGTTTCAATTAGCCTTTATCATTCTGCGTTGTGATTGACCCTAAACTACATCGGTAAAATTGCTACTTTTCAGAAATTAGAACAATGATTGAAATTTGTCAAAAGGACCTATATTCATATGGAAAATTTGGTTATTTAAGAAGGATCATTTACCTGAATCCAAGGACAAGAGTGGTGATGAAAATCGACCCATAGGCCTCCAGGAAGATCGCATCGCACTATGGGAACAGCATACACAATTTTCAAAGATGGACAACCCCTTAAAAATGGATGGAATGAATGCAAATCCCTCTGAAGTTAAAGGTTCGGAAAAATGACGTCTCAAGTAATATGGAATGCATCGCAAGGGTATCGAAGGACGAGAGGCAAAAGAGGGCAACGTAAAAGACTTCAAGTTTGAAATGATATCAACTTACAGATGTCACAACAGTTGTTTGCAGATCTTGAAACTCTGCAGTCGTTTGGTTTGTTAACTCTGCAGTGAAAGGCTTTGATATTGTAGCCTCTACCGTGAAAGACACAGTAGGAACTGAGGGTTCTGGAGTTGCCGTAGTTGTTGTTGGTGCTGTCGTTGAGGTTGGCGTTTCTGAGAAGGAACATGTCACTTGTAACTATGTATTTGTACATGCATAAGCGCAAGAATCAGGGAAAAGCCACATACTTGAGCAACAAGTTATTTGTTACGAGAAAAGTGCTGTTACTTTTATCATTGGATGAAATATGGAAAATGTGACCATACCTGTGACAACAATAGATTCAGGATCAAAGGAGATTCCGCCAGCGGAGGTGTTGGTTGCTGCCGTCGTCATGGTCTCCAGTACATCGGCAGTTGAAATGGTCACTTCAGGTGATGCTGTGTTATTGAAAACAAGCTCCACCTCTATTGTAGTGTTTCCATCGATGGACGGGCTGAAAAACAGATTGCCATCATTATGAGACCATTCAACTTGAATACAACTTGAAAGCTTGATGCTCTAGCTTACAGTTCAGGAACATATACCATCATGTTTAGCTTATAATGCATACAACAGAACTTATTCTTTGACCCTATGGTGCCTGGATCTGAATAGTATTGTTTAGATCGTTTCAATTAGCCTTTATCATTGTGCGTTGTGATTGACCCTAAACTACATCGGTAAAATTGCTACTTTTCAGAAATTAGAACAATGAATGAAATTTGTCAAAAGGACCTATATTCATATGGAAAATTTGGTTATTTAAGAAGGATCATTTACCTGAATCCAAGGACAAGGGTGGTGATGAAAATCGACCCATAGGCCTCCAGGAAGATCGCATCGCACTATGGGAACAGCATACACAATTTTAAAAGATGGACAACCCCTTAAAAATGGATAGAATCAATGCAAATCCCTCTGAGGTTAAAGGTTCGGAAAAATGACGTCTCAAGTAATATGGAATGGGTATTGAAGGACGAGAGGCAAAAGAGGGCAACGTAAATGACTTCATGTTTGAAATGATATCAACTTACAGATGTCACAACAGTTGTTTGCAGATCTTGAAACTCTGCAGTCGTTTGGTCTGTTAACTCTGCAGTGAAAGGCTTTGATATTGTAGCCTCTACCGTGAAAGACACAGTAGGAACTGAGGGTTCTGGAGTTGCCGTAGTTGTTGTTGGTGCTGTCGTTGAGGTTGGCGTTTCTGAGAAGGAACATGTCACTTGTTACAATGTATTTGTACATGCATAAGCGCAAGAATCTGGGAAAAGCCACATACTTGAGCAACAAGTTATTTGTTACGAAAAAGTGCTGTTACTTTCATCATTGGATGAAATATGGAAAATGTGACCATACCTGTGACAACAATAGATTCAGGATCAAAGGAGATTCCGCCAGCGGAGGTGTTGGTTGCTGCCGTCGTCATGGTCTCCAGTACATCGGCAGTTGAAATGGTCACTTCAGGTGATGCTGTGTTATTGAAAACAAGCTCCACCTCTATTGTAGTGTTTCCATCGATGGACGGGCTGAAAAACAGATTGCCATCATTATGAGACCATTCAACTTGAATACAACTTGAAAGCTTGATGCTCTAGCTTACAGTTCGGGAACATATACCATCATGTTTAGCTTATAATGCATACAACAGAACTTATTCTTTGACCCAATGGTGCCTGGATCTGAATATTATTGTTTAGATCGTTTCAATTAGCCTTTATCATTGTGCGTTGTGATTAACCCTAAACTACATCGGTACAATTGCTACTTTTCAGAAATTAGAACAATGATTGAAATTTGTCAACAGGACCTATATTCATATGGAAAATGTGGTTATTTAAGAAGGATCATTTACCTGAATCCAAGGACAAGAGTGGTGATGAAAATCGACCCATAGGCCTCCAGGAAGATCGCATCGCACTATGGGAACAGCATACACAATTTTAAAAGATGGACAACCCCTTAAAAATGAATAGAATCAATGCAAATCCCTCTGAAGTTAAAGGTTCGGAAAAAGGACGTCTCAAGTAATATGGAATGCATCGCAAGGGTATCGAAGGACGAGAGGCAAAAGAGGGCAACGTAAATGACTTCATGTTTGAAATGATATCAACTTACAGATGTCACAACAGTTGTTTGCAGATCTTGAAACTCTGCAGTCGTTTGGTCTGTTAACTCTGCAGTGAAAGGCTTTGATATTGTAGCCTCTACCGTGAAAGACACAGTAGGAACTGAGGGTTCTGGAGTTGCCGTAGTTGTTGTTGGTGCTGTCGTTGAGGTTGGCGTTTCTGAGAAGGAACATATCACTTGTTACTATGTATTTGTACATGCATAAGCGCAAGAATCAGGGAAAAGCCACATACTTGAGCAACAAGTTATTTGTTACGAAAAAGTGCTGTTACTTTCATCATTGGATGAAATATGGAAAATGTGACCATACCTGTGACAACAATAGATTCAGGATCAAAGGAGATTCCGCCAGCAGAGGTGTTGGTTGCTGCCGTCGTCATGGTCTCCAGTACATCGGCAGTTGAAATGGTCACTTCAGGTGATGCTGTGTTATTGAAAACAAGCTCCACCTCTATTGTAGTGTTTCCATCGATGGACGGGCTGAAAAACAGATTGCCATCATTATGAGACCATTCAACTTGAATACAACTTGAAAGCTTGATGCTCTAGCTTACAGTTCGGGAACATATACCATCATGTTTAGCTTATAATGCATACAACAGAACTTATTCTTTGACCCTATGGTGCCTGGATCTGAATAGTATTGTTTAGATCGTTTCAATTAGCCTTTATCATTGTGCGTTGTGATTGACCCTAAACTGCATCGGTAAAATTGCTACTTTTCAGAAATTAGAACAATGATTGAAATTTGTCAACAGGACCTATATTCATATGGAAAATTTGGTTAATTAAGAATGATCATTTACCTGAATCCAAGGACAAGGGTGGTGATGAAAATCGACCCATAGGCCTCCAGGAAGATCGCATCGCACTATGGGAACAGCATACACAATTTTAAAAGATGGACAACCTCTTAAAAATGGATGGAATGAATGCAAATCCCTCTGAAGTTAAAGGTTCGGAAAAAGGACGTCTCAAGTAATATGGAATGCATCGCAAGGGTATCGAAGGACGAGAGGCAAAAGAGGGCAACGTAAAAGACTTCAAGTTTGAAATGATATCAACTTACAGATGTCACAACAGTTGTTTGCAGATCTTGAAACTCTGCAGTCGTTTGGTCTGTTAACTCTGCAGTGAAAGGCTTTGATATTGTAGCCTCTACCGTGAAAGACACAGTAGGAACTGAGGGTTCTGGAGTTGCCGTAGTTGTTGTTGGTGATGTCGTTGAGGTTGGCGTTTCTGAGAAGGAACATGTCACTTGTAACCATGTATTTGTACATGCATAAGCGCAAGAATCAGGGAAAAGCCACATACTTGAGCAACAAGTTATTTGTTACGAGAAAAGTGCTGTTACTTTTATCATTGGATGAAATATGGAAAGTGTGACCATACCTGTGACAACAATAGATTCAGGATCAAAGGAGATTCCGCCAGCGGAGGTGTTGGTTGCTGCCGTCGTCATGGTCTCCAGTACATCGGCAGTTGAAATGGTCACTTCAGGTGATGCTGTGTAATTGAAAACAAGCTCCACCTCTATTGTAGTGTTTCCATCGATGGACGGGCTGAAAAACAGATTGCCATCATTATGAGACCATTCAACTTGAATACAACTTGAAAGCTTGATGCTCTAGCTTACAGTTCGGGAACATATACCATCATGTTTAGCTTATAATGCATACAACAGAACTTATTCTTTGACCCTATGGTGCCTGGATCTGAATAGTATTGTTTAGATCGTTTCAATGAGCCTTTATCATTGTGCGTTGTGATTGACCCTAAACTACATCGGTAAAATTGCTACTTTTCAGAAATTAGAACAATGATTGAAATTTGTCAAAAGGACCTATATTCATATGGAAAATTTGGTTATTTAAGAAGGATCATTTACCTGAATCCAAGGACAAGAGTGGTGATGAAAATCGACCCATAGGCCTCCAGGAAGATCGCATCGCACTATAGGAACAGCATACACAATTTTAAAAGATGGACAACCCCTTAAAAATTGATAGAATCAATGCAAATCCCTCTGAGGTTAAAGGTTCGGAAAAATGACGTCTCAAGTAATATGGAATGGGTATCGAAGGACGAGAGGCAAAAGAGGGCAACGTAAATGACTTCAAGTTTGAAATGATATCAACTTACAGATGTCACAACAGTTGTTTGCAGATCTTGAAACTCTGCAGTCGTTTGGTCTGTTAACTCTGCAGTGAAAGGCTTTGATATTGTAGCCTCTACCGTGAAAGACACAGTAGGAACTGAGGGTTCTGGAGTTGCCGTAGTTGTTGTTGGTGCTGTCGTTGAGGTTTGCGTTTCTGAGAAGGAACATGTCACTTGTAACTATGTATTTGTACATGCATAAGCGCAAGAATCAGGGAAAAGCCACATACTTGAGCAACAAGTTATTTGTTACGAAAAAGTGCTGTTACTTTCATCATTGGATGAAATATGGAAAATGTGACCATACCTGTGACAACAATAGATTCAGGATCAAAGGAGATTCCGCCAGCAGAGGTGTTGGTTGCTGCCGTCGTCATGGTCTCCAGTACATCGGCAGTTGAAATGGTCACTTCAGGTGATGCTGTGTTATTGAAAACAAGCTCCACCTCTATTGTAGTGTTTCCATCGATGGACGGGCTGAAAAACAGATTGCCATCATTATGAGACCATTCAACTTGAATACAACTTGAAAGCTTGATGCTCTAGCTTACAGTTCAGGAACATATACCATCATGTTTAGCTTATAATGCATACAACAGAACTTATTCTTTGACCCTATGGTGCCTGGATCTGAATAGTATTGTTTAGATCGTTTCAATTAGCCTTTATCATTGTGCGTTGTGATTGACCCTAAACTACATCGGTAAAATTGCTACTTTTCAGAAATTACAACAATGATTGAAATTTGTCAAAAGGACCTATATTCATATGGAAAATTTGGTTATTTAAGAAGGATCATTTACCTGAATCCAAGGACAAGGGTGGTGATGAAAATCGACCCATAGGCCTCCAGGAAGATTGCATCGCACTATGGGAACAGCATACATAATTTTAAAAGATGGACAACCCCTTAAAAATGGATAGAATCAATGCAAATCCCTCTGAGGTTAAAGGTTCGGAAAAATGACGTCTCAAGTAATATGGAATGGGTATTGAAGGACGAGAGGCAAAAGAGGGCAACGTAAATGACTTCAAGTTTGAAATGATATCAACTTACAGATGTCACAACAGTTGTTTGCAGTTCTTGAAACTCTGCAGTCGTTTGGTTTGTTAACTCTGCAGTGAAAGGCTTTGATATTGTAGCCTCTACCGTGAAAGACACAGTAGGAACTGAGGGTTCTGGAGTTGCCGTAGTTGTTGTTGGTGCTGTCGTTGAGGTTGGCGTTTCTGAGAAGGAACATGTCACTTGTAACTATGTATTTGTACATGCATAAGCGCAAGAATCAGGGAAAAGCCACATACTTGAGCAACAAGTTATTTGTTACGAGAAAAGTGCTGTTACTTTTATCATTGGATGAAATATGGAAAATGTGACCATACCTGTGACAACAATAGATTCAGGATCAAAGGAGATTCCGCCAGCGGAGGCGTTGGTTGCTGCCGTCGTCATGGTCTCCAGTACATCGGCAGTTGAAATGGTCACTTCAGGTGATGCTGTGTTATTGAAAACAAGCTCCACCTCTATTGTAGTGTTTCCATCGATGGACGGGCTGAAAAACAGATTGCCATCATTATGAGACCATTCAACTTGAATACAACTTGAAAGCTTGATGCTCTAGCTTACAGTTCGGGAACATATACCATCATGTTTAGCTTATAATGCATACAACAGAACTTATTCTTTGACCCTATGGTGCCTGGATCTGAATATTATTGTTTAGATCGTTTCAATTAGCCTTTATCATTGTGCGTTGTGATTAACCCTAAACTACATCGGTACAATTGCTACTTTTCAGAAATTAGAACAATGATTGAAATTTGTCAACAGGACCTATATTCATATGGAAAATGTGGTTATTTAAGAAGGATCATTTACCTGAATCCAAGGACAAGAGTGGTGATGAAAATCGACCCATAGGCCTCCAGGAAGATCGCATCGCACTATGGGAACAGCATACACAATTTTAAAAGATGGACAACCTCTTAAAAATGGATGGAATGAATGCAAATCCCTCTGAAGTTAAAGGTTCGGAAAAAGGACGTCTCAAGTAATATGGAATGCATCGCAAGGGTATCGAAGGACGAGAGGCAAAAGAGGGCAACGTAAAAGACTTCAAGTTTGAAATGATATCAACTTACAGATGTCACAACAGTTGTTTGCAGATCTTGAAACTCTGCAGTCGTTTGGTCTGTTAACTCTGCAGTGAAAGGCTTTGATATTGTAGCCTCTACCGTGAAAGACACAGTAGGAACTGAGGGTTCTGGAGTTGCCGTAGTTGTTGTTGGTGATGTCGTTGAGGTTGGCGTTTCTGAGAAGGAACATGTCACTTGTAACCATGTATTTGTACATGCATAAGCGCAAGAATCAGGGAAAAGCCACATACTTGAGCAACAAGTTATTTGTTACGAGAAAAGTGCTGTTACTTTTATCATTGGATGAAATATGGAAAGTGTGACCATACCTGTGACAACAATAGATTCAGGATCAAAGGAGATTCCGCCAGCGGAGGTGTTGGTTGCTGCCGTCGTCATGGTCTCCAGTACATCGGCAGTTGAAATGGTCACTTCAGGTGATGCTGTGTTATTGAAAACAAGCTCCACCTCTATTGTAGTGTTTCCATCGATGGACGGGCTGAAAAACAGATTGCCATCATTATGAGACCATTCAACTTGAATACAACTTGAAAGCTTGATGCTCTAGCTTACAGTTCGGGAACATATACCATCATGTTTAGCTTATAATGCATACAACAGAACTTATTCTTTGACCCTATGGTGCCTGGATCTGAATAGTATTGTTTAGATCGTTTCAATGAGCCTTTATCATTGTGCGTTGTGATTGACCCTAAACTACATCGGTAAAATTGCTACTTTTCAGAAATTAGAACAATGATTGAAATTTGTCAAAAGGACCTATATTCATATGGAAAATTTGGTTATTTAAGAAGGATCATTTACCTGAATCCAAGGACAAGAGTGGTGATGAAAATCGACCCATAGGCCTCCAGGAAGATCGCATCGCACTATAGGAACAGCATACACAATTTTAAAAGATGGACAACCCCTTAAAAATTGATAGAATCAATGCAAATCCCTCTGAGGTTAAAGGTTCGGAAAAATGACGTCTCAAGTAATATGGAATGGGTATCGAAGGACGAGAGGCAAAAGAGGGCAACGTAAATGACTTCAAGTTTGAAATGATATCAACTTACAGATGTCACAACAGTTGTTTGCAGATCTTGAAACTCTGCAGTCGTTTGGTCTGTTAACTCTGCAGTGAAAGGCTTTGATATTGTAGCCTCTACCGTGAAAGACACAGTAGGAACTGAGGGTTCTGGAGTTGCCGTAGTTGTTGTTGGTGCTGTCGTTGAGGTTGGCGTTTCTGAGAAGGAACATGTCACTTGTTACTATGTATTTGTACATGCATAAGCGCAAGAATCAGGGAAAAGCCACATACTTGAGCAACAAGTTATTTGTTACGAAAAAGTGCTGTTACTTTCATCATTGGATGAAATATGGAAAATGTGACCATACCTGTGACAACAATAGATTCAGGATCAAAGGAGATTCCGCCAGCAGAGGTGTTGGTTGCTGCCGTCGTCATGGTCTCCAGTACATCGGCAGTTGAAATGGTCACTTCAGGTGATGCTGTGTTATTGAAAACAAGCTCCACCTCTATTGTAGTGTTTCCATCGATGGACGGGCTGAAAAACAGATTGCCATCATTATGAGACCATTCAACTTGAATACAACTTGAAAGCTTGATGCTCTAGCTTACAGTTCAGGAACATATACCATCATGTTTAGCTTATAATGCATACAACAGAACTTATTCTTTGACCCTATGGTGCCTGGATCTGAATAGTATTGTTTAGATCGTTTCAATTAGCCTTTATCATTGTGCGTTGTGATTGACCCTAAACTACATCGGTAAAATTGCTACTTTTCAGAAATTACAACAATGATTGAAATTTGTCAAAAGGACCTATATTCATATGGAAAATTTGGTTATTTAAGAAGGATCATTTACCTGAATCCAAGGACAAGGGTGGTGATGAAAATCGACCCATAGGCCTCCAGGAAGATTGCATCGCACTATGGGAACAGCATACACAATTTTAAAAGATGGACAACCCCTTAAAAATGGATAGAATCAATGCAAATCCCTCTGAGGTTAAAGGTTCGGAAAAAAAACGTCTCAAGTAATATGGAATGGGTATTGAAGGACGAGAGGCAAAAGAGGGCAACGTAAATGACTTCAAGTTTGAAATGATATCAACTTACAGATGTCACAACAGTTGTTTGCAGTTCTTGAAACTCTGCAGTCGTTTGGTTTGTTAACTCTGCAGTGAAAGGCTTTGATATTGTAGCCTCTACCGTGAAAGACACAGTAGGAACTGAGGGTTCTGGAGTTGCCGTAGTTGTTGTTGGTGCTGTCGTTGAGGTTGGCGTTTCTGAGAAGGAACATGTCACTTGTAACTATGTATTTGTACATGCATAAGCGCAAGAATCAGGGAAAAGCCACATACTTGAGCAACAAGTTATTTGTTACGAGAAAAGTGCTGTTACTTTTATCATTGGATGAAATATGGAAAATGTGACCATACCTGTGACAACAATAGATTCAGGATCAAAGGAGATTCCGCCAGCGGAGGTGTTGGTTGCTGCCGTCGTCATGGTCTCCAGTACATCGGCAGTTGAAATGGTCACTTCAGGTGATGCTGTGTTATTGAAAACAAGCTCCACCTCTATTGTAGTGTTTCCATCGATGGACGGGCTGAAAAACAGATTGCCATCATTATGAGACCATTCAACTTGAATACAACTTGAAAGCTTGATGCTCTAGCTTACAGTTCGGGAACATATACCATCATGTTTAGCTTATAATGCATACAACAGAACTTATTCTTTGACCCTATGGTGCCTGGATCTGAATATTATTGTTTAGATCGTTTCAATTAGCCTTTATCATTGTGCGTTGTGATTAACCCTAAACTACATCGGTACAATTGCTACTTTTCAGAAATTAGAACAATGATTGAAATTTGTCAACAGGACCTATATTCATATGGAAAATGTGGTTATTTAAGAAGGATCATTTACCTGAATCCAAGGACAAGAGTGGTGATGAAAATCGACCCATAGGCCTCCAGGAAGATCGCATCGCACTATGGGAACAGCATACACAATTTTAAAAGATGGACAACCCCTTGAAAATGAATGGAATCAATGCAAATCCCTCTGAAGTTAAAGGTTCGGAAAAAGGACGTCTCAAGTAATATGGAATGCATCGCAAGGGTATCGAAGGACGAGAGGCAAAAGAGGGCAACGTAAAAGACTTCAAGTTTGAAATGATATCAACTTACAGATGTCACAACAGTTGTTTGCAGTTCTTGAAACTCTGCAGTCGTTTGGTTTGTTAACTCTGCAGTGAAAGGCTTTGATATTGTAGCCTCTACCGTGAAAGACACAGTAGGAACTGAGGGTTCTGGAGTTGCCGTAGTTGTTGTTGGTGCTGTCGTTGAGGTTGGCGTTTCTGAGAAGGAACATGTCACTTGTAACTATGTATTTGTACATGCATAAGCGCAAGAATCAGGGAAAAGCCACATACTTGAGCAACAAGTTATTTGTTACGAGAAAAGTGCTGTTACTTTTATCATTGGATGAAATATGGAAAATGTGACCATACCTGTGACAACAATAGATTCAGGATCAAAGGAGATTCCGCCAGCGGAGGTGTTGGTTGCTGCCGTCGTCATGGTCTCCAGTACATCGGCAGTTGAAATGGTCACTTCAGGTGATGCTGTGTTATTGAAAACAAGCTCCACCTCTATTGTAGTGTTTCCATCGATGGACGGGCTGAAAAACAGATTGCCATCATTATGAGACCATTTAACTTGGATACAACTTGAAAGCTTGATGCTCTAGCTTACAGTTCGGGAACATATACCATCATGTTTAGCTTATAATGCATACAACAGAACTTATTCTTTGACCCTATGGTGCCTGGATCTGAATATTATTGTTTAGATCGTTTCAATTAGCCTTTATCATTGTGCGTTGTGATTGACCCTAAACTACATCGGTACAATTGCTACTTTTCAGAAATTAGAACAATGATTGAAATTTGTCAACAGGACCTATATTCATATGGAAAATGTGGTTATTTAAGAAGGATCATTTACCTGAATCCAAGGACAAGAGTGGTGATGAAAATCGACCCATAGGCCTCCAGGAAGATCGCATCGCACTATGGGAACAGCATACACAATTTTAAAAGATGGACAACCCCTTGAAAATGAATGGAATCAATGCAAATCCCTCTGAAGTTAAAGGTTCGGAAAAAGGACGTCTCAAGTAATATGGAATGCATCGCAAGGGTATCGAAGGACGAGAGGCAAAAGAGGGCAACGTAAAAGACTTCAAGTTTGAAATGATATCAACTTACAGATGTCACAACAGTTGTTTGCAGTTCTTGAAACTCTGCAGTCGTTTGGTTTGTTAACTCTGCAGTGAAAGGCTTTGATATTGTAGCCTCTACCGTGAAAGACACAGTAGGAACTGAGGGTTCTGGAGTTGCCGTAGTTGTTGTTGGTGCTGTCGTTGAGGTTGGCGTTTCTGAGAAGGAACATGTCACTTGTAACTATGTATTTGTACATGCATAAGCGCAAGAATCAGGGAAAAGCCACATACTTGAGCAACAAGTTATTTGTTACGAGAAAAGTGCTGTTACTTTTATCATTGGATGAAATATGGAAAATGTGACCATACCTGTGACAACAATAGATTCAGGATCAAAGGAGATTCCGCCAGCGGAGGTGTTGGTTGCTGCCGTCGTCATGGTCTCCAGTACATCGGCAGTTGAAATGGTCACTTCAGGTGATGCTGTGTTATTGAAAACAAGCTCCACCTCTATTGTAGTGTTTCCATCGATGGACGGGCTGAAAAACAGATTGCCATCATTATGAGACCATTCAACTTGAATACAACTTGAAAGCTTGATGCTCTAGCTTACAGTTCGGGAACATATACCATCATGTTTAGCTTATAATGCATACAACAGAACTTATTCTTTGACCCTATGGTGCCTGGATCTGAATATTATTGTTTAGATCGTTTCAATTAGCCTTTATCATTGTGCGTTGTGATTAACCCTAAACTACATCGGTACAATTGCTACTTTTCAGAAATTAGAACAATGATTGAAATTTGTCAACAGGACCTATATTCATATGGAAAATTAGGTTATTTAAGAAGGATCATTTACCTGAATCCAAGGACAAGAGTGGTGATGAAAATCGACCCATAGGCCTCCAGGAAGATCGCATCGCACTATAGGAACAGCATACACAATTTTAAAAGATGGACAACCCCTTAAAAATGAATGGAATCAATGCAAATCCCTCTGAAGTTAAAGGTTCAGAAAAATGACGTCTCAAGTAATATGGAATGCATCGCAAGGGTATCGAAGGACGAGAGGCAAAAGAGGGCAACGTAAAAGACTTCAAGTTTGAAATGATATCAACTTACAGATGTCACAACAGTTGTTTGCAGTTCTTGAAACTCTGCAGTCGTTTGGTTTGTTAACTCTGCAGTGAAAGGCTTTGATATTGTAGCCTCTACCGTGAAAGACACAGTAGGAACTGAGGAATCTGGAGTTGCCGTAGTTGTTGTTGGTGCTGTCGTTGAGGTTGGCGTTTCTGAGAAGGAACATGTCACTTGTAACTATGTATTTGTACATGCATAAGCGCAAGAATCAAGGAAAAGCCACATACTTGAGCAACAAGTTATTTGTTACGAGAAAAGTGCTGTTACTTTTATCATTGGATGAAATATGGAAAATGTGACCATACCTGTAACAACAATAGATTCAGGATCAAAGGAGATTCCGCCAGCGGAGGTGTTGGTTGCTGCCGTCGTCATGGTCTCCAGTACATCGGCAGTTGAAATGGTCACTTCAGGTGATGCTGTGTTATTGAAAACAAGCTCCACCTCTATTGTAGTGTTTCCATCGATGGACGGGCTGAAAAACAGATTGCCATCATTATGAGACCATTCAACTTGAATACAACTTGAAAGCTTGATGCTCTAGCTTACAGTTCGGGAACATATACCATCATGTTTAGCTTATAATGCATACAACAGAACTTATTCTTTGACCCTATGGTGCCTGGATCTGAATATTATTGTTTAGATCGTTTCAATTAGCCTTTATCATTGTGCGTTGTGATTAACCCTAAACTACATCGGTACAATTGCTACTTTTCAGAAATTAGAACAATGATTGAAATTTGTCAACAGGACCTATATTCATATGGAAAATGTGGTTATTTAAGAAGGATCATTTACCTGAATCCAAGGACAAGAGTGGTGATGAAAATCGACCCATAGGCCTCCAGGAAGATCGCATCGCACTATGGGAACAGCATACACAATTTTAAAAGATGGACAACCCCTTGAAAATGAATGGAATCAATGCAAATCCCTCTGAAGTTAAAGGTTCGGAAAAATGACGTCTCAAGTAATATGGAATGCATCGCAAGGGTATCGAAGGACGAGAGGCAAAAGAGGGCAACGTAAAAGACTTCAAGTTTGAAATGATATCAACTTACAGATGTCACAACAGTTGTTTGCAGTTCTTGAAACTCTGCAGTCGTTTGGTTTGTTAACTCTGCAGTGAAAGGCTTTGATATTGTAGCCTCTACCGTGAAAGACACAGTAGGAACTGAGGGTTCTGGAGTTGCCGTAGTTGTTGTTGGTGCTGTCGTTGAGGTTGGCGTTTCTGAGAAGGAACATGTCACTTGTAACTATGTATTTGTACATGCATAAGCGCAAGAATCAGGGAAAAGCCACATACTTGAGCAACAAGTTATTTGTTACGAGAAAAGTGCTGTTACTTTTATCATTGGATGAAATATGGAAAATGTGACCATACCTGTGACAACAATAGATTCAGGATCAAAGGAGATTCCGCCAGCGGAGGTGTTGGTTGCTGCCGTCGTCATGGTCTCCAGTACATCGGCAGTTGAAATGGTCACTTCAGGTGATGCTGTGTTATTGAAAACAAGCTCCACCTCTATTGTAGTGTTTCCATCGATGGACGGGCTGAAAAACAGATTGCCATCATTATGAGACCATTCAACTTGAATACAACTTGAAAGCTTGATGCTCTAGCTTACAGTTCGGGAACATATACCATCATGTTTAGCTTATAATGCATACAACAGAACTTATTCTTTGACCCTATGGTGCCTGGATCTGAATATTATTGTTTAGATCGTTTCAATTAGCCTTTATCATTGTGCGTTGTGATTAACCCTAAACTACATCGGTACAATTGCTACTTTTCAGAAATTAGAACAATGATTGAAATTTGTCAACAGGACCTATATTCATATGGAAAATTAGGTTATTTAAGAAGGATCATTTACCTGAATCCAAGGACAAGAGTGGTGATGAAAATCGACCCATAGGCCTCCAGGAAGATCGCATCGCACTATAGGAACAGCATACACAATTTTAAAAGATGGACAACCCCTTAAAAATGAATGGAATCAATGCAAATCCCTCTGAAGTCAAAGGTTCAGAAAAATGACGTCTCAAGTAATATGGAATGCATCGCAAGGGTATCGAAGGACGAGAGGCAAAAGAGGGCAACGTAAAAGACTTCAAGTTTGAAATGATATCAACTTACAGATGTCACAACAGTTGTTTGCAGTTCTTGAAACTCTGCAGTCGTTTGGTTTGTTAACTCTGCAGTGAAAGGCTTTGATATTGTAGCCTCTACCGTGAAAGACACAGTAGGAACTGAGGAATCTGGAGTTGCCGTAGTTGTTGTTGGTGCTGTCGTTGAGGTTGGCGTTTCTGAGAAGGAACATGTCACTTGTAACTATGTATTTGTACATGCATAAGCGCAAGAATCAAGGAAAAGCCACATACTTGAGCAACAAGTTATTTGTTACGAGAAAAGTGCTGTTACTTTTATCATTGGATGAAATATGGAAAATGTGACCATACCTGTGACAACAATAGATTCAGGATCAAAGGAGATTCCGCCAGCGGAGGTGTTGGTTGCTGCCGTCGTCATGGTCTCCAGTACATCGGCAGTTGAAATGGTCACTTCAGGTGATGCTGTGTTATTGAAAACAAGCTCCACCTCTATTGTAGTGTTTCCATCGATGGACGGGCTGAAAAACAGATTGCCATCATTATGAGACCATTCAACTTGAATGCAACTTGAAAGCTTGATGCTCTAGCTTACAGTTCGGGAACATATACCATCATGTTTAGCTTATAATGCATACAACAGAACTTATTCTTTGACCCTATGGTGCCTGGATTTGAATATTATTGTTTAGATCGTTTCAATTAGCCTTTATCATTGTGCGTTGTGATTAACCCTAAACTACATCGGTACAATTGCTACTTTTCAGAAATTAGAACAATGATTGAAATTTGTCAACAGGACCTATATTCATATGGAAAATGTGGTTATTTAAGAAGGATCATTTACCTGAATCCAAGGACAAGAGTGGTGATGAAAATCGACCCATAGGCCTCCAGGAAGATCGCATCGCACTATGGGAACAGCATACACAATTTTAAAAGATGGACAACCCCTTAAAAATGAATGGAATCAATGCAAATCCCTCTGAAGTTAAAGGTTCGGAAAAAGGACGTCTCAAGTAATATGGAATGCATCGCAAGGGTATCGAAGGACGAGAGGCAAAAGAGGGCAACGTAAAAGACTTCAAGTTTGAAATGATATCAACTTACAGATGTCACAACAGTTGTTTGCAGTTCTTGAAACTCTGCAGTCGTTTGGTTTGTTAACTCTGCAGTGAAAGGCTTTGATATTGTAGCCTCTACCGTGAAAGACACAGTAGGAACTGAGGAATCTGGAGTTGCCGTAGTTGTTGTTGGTTCTGTCGTTGAGGTTGGCGTTTCTGAGAAGGAACATGTCACTTGTAACTATGTATTTGTACATGCATAAGCGCAAGAATCAGGGAAAAGCCACATACTTGAGCAACAAGTTATTTGTTACGAGAAAAGTGCTGTTACTTTAATCATTGGATGAAATATGGAAAATGTGACCATACCTGTGACAACAATAGATTCAGGATCAAAGGAGATTCCGCCTGCGGAGGTGTTGGTTGCTGCCGTCGTCATGGTCTCCAGTACATCGGCAGTTGAAATGGTCACTTCAGGTGATGCTGTGTTATTGAAAACAAGCTCCACCTCTATTGTAGTGTTTCCATCGATGGACGGGCTGAAAAACAGATTGCCATCATTATGAGACCATTCAACTTGAATACAACTTGAAAGCTTGATGCTCTAGCTTACAGTTCAGGAACATATACCATCATGTTTAGCTTATAATGCATGCAACAGAACTTATTCTTTGACCCTATGGTGCCTGGATCTGAATATTATTGTTTCGATCGTTTCAATTAGCCTTTATCATTGTGTGTTGTGATTAACCCTAAACTACATCGGTACAATTGCTACTTTTCAGAAATTAGAACAATGATTGAAATTTGTCAACAGGACCTATATTCATATGGAAAATTTGGTTATTTAAGAAGTATCATTTACCTGAATCCAAGCACAAGAGTGGTGATGAAAATCGACCCATAGGCCTCCAGGAAGATCGCATCGCACTATGGGAACAGCATACACAATTTTAAAAGATGGACAACCCCTTAAAAATGAATGGAATCAATGCAAATCCCTCTGAAGTTAAAGGTTCGGAAAAAGGACGTCTCAAGTAATATGGAATGCATCGCAAGGGTATCGAAGGACGAGAGGCAAAAGAGGGCAACGTAAAAGACTTCAAGTTTGAAATGATATCAACTTACAGATGTCACAACAGTTGTTTGCAGTTCTTGAAACTCTGCAGTCGTTTGGTTTGTTAACTCTGCAGTGAAAGGCTTTGATATTGTAGCCTCTACCGTGAAAGACACAGTAGGAACTGAGGAATCTGGAGTTGCCGTAGTTGTTGTTGGTGCTGTCGTTGAGGTTGGCGTTTCTGAGAAGGAACATGTCACTTGTAACTATGTATTTGTACATGCATAAGCGCAAGAATCAGGGAAAAGTCACATACTTGAGCAACAAGTTATTTGTTACGAGAAAAGTGCTGTTACTTTTATCATTGGATGAAATATGGAAAATGTGACCATACCTGTGACAACAATAGATTCAGGATCAAAGGAGATTCCGCCAGCGGAGGTGTTGGTTGCTGCCGTCGTCATGGTCTCCAGTACATCGGCAGTTGAAATGGTCACTTCAGGTGATGCTGTGTTATTGAAAACAAGCTCCACCTCTATTGTAGTGTTTCCATCGATGGACGGGCTGAAAAACAGATTGCCATCATTATGAGACCATTCAACTTGAATGCAACTTGAAAGCTTGATGCTCTAGCTTACAGTTCGGGAACATATACCATCATGTTTAGCTTATAATGCATACAACAGAACTTATTCTTTGACCCTATGGTGCCTGGATCTGAATATTATTGTTTCGATCGTTTCAATTAGCCTTTATCATTGTGCGTTGTGATTAACCCTAAACTACATCGGTACAATTGCTACTTTTCAGAAATTAGAACAATGATTGAAATTTGTCAACAGGACCTATATTCATATGGAAAATGTGGTTATTTAAGAAGGATCATTTACCTGAATCCAAGGACAAGAGTGGTGATGAAAATCGACCCATAGGCCTCCAGGAAGATCGCATCGCACTATGGGAACAGCATACACAATTTTAAAAGATGGACAACCCCTTAAAAATGAATGGAATCAATGCAAATCCCTCTGAAGTTAAAGGTTCGGAAAAAGGACGTCTCAAGTAATATGGAATGCATCGCAAGGGTATCGAAGGACGAGAGGCAAAAGAGGGCAACGTAAAAGACTTCAAGTTTGAAATGATATCAACTTACAGATGTCACAACAGTTGTTTGCAGTTCTTGAAACTCTGCAGTCGTTTGGTTTGTTAACTCTGCAGTGAAAGGCTTTGATATTGTAGCCTCTACCGTGAAAGACACAGTAGGAACTGAGGAATCTGGAGTTGCCGTAGTTGTTGTTGGTGCTGTCGTTGAGGTTGGCGTTTCTGAGAAGGAACATGTCACTTGTAACTATGTATTTGTACATGCATAAGCGCAAGAATCAGGGAAAAGCCACATACTTGAGCAACAAGTTATTTGTTACGAGAAAAGTGCTGTTACTTTTATCATTGGATGAAATATGGAAAATGTGACCATACCTGTGACAACAATAGATTCAGGATCAAAGGAGATTCCGCCAGCGGAGGTGTTGGTTGCTGCCGTCGTCATGGTCTCCAGTACATCGGCAGTTGAAATGGTCACTTCAGGTGATGCTGTGTTATTGAAAACAAGCTCCACCTCTATTGTAGTGTTTCCATCGATGGACGGGCTGAAAAACAGATTGCCATCATTATGAGACCATTCAACTTGAATGCAACTTGAAAGCTTGATGCTCTAGCTTACAGTTCGGGAACATATACCATCATGTTTAGCTTATAATGCATACAACAGAACTTATTCTTTGACCCTATGGTGCCTGGATCTGAATATTATTGTTTCGATCGTTTCAATTAGCCTTTATCATTGTGCGTTGTGATTAACCCTAAACTACATCGGTACAATTGCTACTTTTCAGAAATTAGAACAATGATTGAAATTTGTCAACAGGACCTATATTCATATGGAAAATGTGGTTATTTAAGAAGGATCATTTACCTGAATCCAAGGACAAGAGTGGTGATGAAAATCGACCCATAGGCCTCCAGGAAGATCGCATCGCACTATGGGAACAGCATACACAATTTTAAAAGATGGACAACCCCTTAAAAATGAATGGAATCAATGCAAATCCCTCTGAAGTTAAAGGTTCGGAAAAAGGACGTCTCAAGTAATATGGAATGCATCGCAAGGGTATCGAAGGACGAGAGGCAAAAGAGGGCAACGTAAAAGACTTCAAGTTTGAAATGATATCAACTTACAGATGTCACAACAGTTGTTTGCAGTTCTTGAAACTCTGCAGTCGTTTGGTTTGTTAACTCTGCAGTGAAAGGCTTTGATATTGTAGCCTCTACCGTGAAAGACACAGTAGGAACTGAGGAATCTGGAGTTGCCGTAGTTGTTGTTGGTGCTGTCGTTGAGGTTGGCGTTTCTGAGAAGGAACATGTCACTTGTAACTATGTATTTGTACATGCATAAGCGCAAGAATCAGGGAAAAGCCACATACTTGAGCAACAAGTTATTTGTTACGAGAAAAGTGCTGTTACTTTTATCATTGGATGAAATATGGAAAATGTGACCATACCTGTGACAACAATAGATTCAGGATCAAAGGAGATTCCGCCAGCGGAGGTGTTGGTTGCTGCCGTCGTCATGGTCTCCAGTACATCGGCAGTTGAAATGGTCACTTCAGGTGATGCTGTGTTATTGAAAACAAGCTCCACCTCTATTGTAGTGTTTCCATCGATGGACGGGCTGAAAAACAGATTGCCATCATTATGAGACCATTCAACTTGAATACAACTTGAAAGCTTGATGCTCTAGCTTACAGTTCGGGAACATATACCATCATGTTTAGCTTATAATGCATACAACAGAACTTATTCTTTGACCCTATGGTGCCTGGATCTGAATATTATTTTTTCGATCGTTTCAATTAGCCTTTATCATTGTGTGTTGTGATTAACCCTAAACTACATCGGTACAATTGCTACTTTTCAGAAATTAGAACAATGATTGAAATTTGTCAACAGGACCTATATTCATATGGAAAATTTGGTTATTTAAGAAGGATCATTTACCTGAATCCAAGCACAAGAGTGGTGATGAAAATCGACCCATAGGCCTCCAGGAAGATCGCATCGCACTATGGGAACAGCATACACAATTTTAAAAGATGGACAACCCCTTAAAAATGAATGGAATCAATGCAAATCCCTCTGAAGTTAAAGGTTCGGAAAAAGGACGTCTCAAGTAATATGGAATGCATCGCAAGGGTATCGAAGGACGAGAGGCAAAAGAGGGCAACGTAAAAGACTTCAAGTTTGAAATGATATCAACTTACAGATGTCACAACAGTTGTTTGCAGTTCTTGAAACTCTGCAGTCGTTTGGTTTGTTAACTCTGCAGTGAAAGGCTTTGATATTGTAGCCTCTACCGTGAAAGACACAGTAGGAACTGAGGAATCTGGAGTTGCCGTAGTTGTTGTTGGTGCTGTCGTTGAGGTTGGCGTTTCTGAGAAGGAACATGTCACTTGTAACTATGTATTTGTACATGCATAAGCGCAAGAATCAGGGAAAAGTCACATACTTGAGCAACAAGTTATTTGTTACGAGAAAAGTGCTGTTACTTTTATCATTGGATGAAATATGGAAAATGTGACCATACCTGTGACAACAATAGATTCAGGATCAAAGGAGATTCCGCCAGCGGAGGTGTTGGTTGCTGCCGTCGTCATGGTCTCCAGTACATCGGCAGTTGAAATGGTCACTTCAGGTGATGCTGTGTTATTGAAAACAAGCTCCACCTCTATTGTAGTGTTTCCATCGATGGACGGGCTGAAAAACAGATTGCCATCATTATGAGACCATTCAACTTGAATGCAACTTGAAAGCTTGATGCTCTAGCTTACAGTTCGGGAACATATACCATCATGTTTAGCTTATAATGCATACAACAGAACTTATTCTTTGACCCTATGGTGCCTGGATCTGAATATTATTGTTTCGATCGTTTCAATTAGCCTTTATCATTGTGCGTTGTGATTAACCCTAAACTACATCGGTACAATTGCTACTTTTCAGAAATTAGAACAATGATTGAAATTTGTCAACAGGACCTATATTCATATGGAAAATGTGGTTATTTAAGAAGGATCATTTACCTGAATCCAAGGACAAGAGTGGTGATGAAAATCGACCCATAGGCCTCCAGGAAGATCGCATCGCACTATGGGAACAGCATACACAATTTTAAAAGATGGACAACCCCTTAAAAATGAATGGAATCAATGCAAATCCCTCTGAAGTTAAAGGTTCGGAAAAAGGACGTCTCACGTAATATGGAATGCATCGCAAGGGTATCGAAGGACGAGAGGCAAAAGAGGGCAACGTAAAAGACTTCAAGTTTGAAATGATATCAACTTACAGATGTCACAACAGTTGTTTGCAGTTCTTGAAACTCTGCAGTCGTTTGGTTTGTTAACTCTGCAGTGAAAGGCTTTGATATTGTAGCCTCTACCGTGAAAGACACAGTAGGAACTGAGGAATCTGGAGTTGCCGTAGTTGTTGTTGGTGCTGTCGTTGACGTTGGCGTTTCTGAGAAGGAACATGTCACTTGTAACTATGTATTTGTACATGCATAAGCGCAAGAATCAGGGAAAAGCCACATACTTGAGCAACAAGTTATTTGTTACGAGAAAAGTGCTGTTACTTTTATCATTGGATGAAATATGGAAAATGTGACCATACCTGTGACAACAATAGATTCAGGATCAAAGGAGATTCCGCCAGCGGAGGTGTTGGTTGCTGCCGTCGTCATGGTCTCCAGTACATCGGCAGTTGAAATGGTCACTTCAGGTGATGCTGTGTTATTGAAAACAAGCTCCACCTCTATTGTAGTGTTTCCATCGATGGACGGGCTGAAAAACAGATTGCCATCATTATGAGACCATTCAACTTGAATACAACTTGAAAGCTTGATGCTCTAGCTTACAGTTCGGGAACATATACCATCATGTTTAGCTTATAATGCATACAACAGAACTTATTCTTTGACCCTATGGTGCCTGGATCTGAATATTATTGTTTAGATCGTTTCAATTAGCCTTTATCATTGTGTGTTGTGATTAACCCTAAACTACATCGGTACAATTGCTACTTTTCAGAAATTAGAACAATGATTGAAATTTGTCAACAGGACCTATATTCATATGGAAAATTTGGTTATTTAAGAAGGATCATTTACCTGAATCCAAGCACAAGAGTGGTGATGAAAATCGACCCATAGGCCTCCAGGAAGATCGCATCGCACTATGGGAACAGCATACACAATTTTAAAAGATGGACAACCCCTTAAAAATGAATGGAATCAATGCAAATCCCTCTGAAGTTAAAGGTTCGGAAAAATGACGTCTCAAGTAATATGGAATGCATCGCAAGGGTATCGAAGGACGAGAGGCAAAAGAGGGCAACGTAAAAGACTTCAAGTTTGAAATGATATCAACTTACAGATGTCACAACAGTTGTTTGCAGTTCTTGAAACTCTGCAGTCGTTTGGTTTGTTAACTCTGCAGTGAAAGGCTTTGATATTGTAGCCTCTACCGTGAAAGACACAGTAGGAACTGAGGAATCTGGAGTTGCCGTAGTTGTTGTTGGTGCTGTCGTTGAGGTTGGCGTTTCTGAGAAGGAACATGTCACTTGTAACTATGTATTTGTACATGCATAAGCGCAAGAATCAGGGAAAAGCCACATACTTGAGCAACAAGTTATTTGTTACGAGAAAAGTGCTGTTACTTTTATCATTGGATGAAATATGGAAAATGTGACCATACCTGTGACAACAATAGATTCAGGATCAAAGGAGATTCCGCCAGCGGAGGTGTTGGTTGCTGCCGTCGTCATGGTCTCCAGTACATCGGCAGTTGAAATGGTCACTTCAGGTGATGCTGTGTTATTGAAAACAAGCTCCACCTCTATTGTAGTGTTTCCATCGATGGACGGGCTGAAAAACAGATTGCCATCATTATGAGACCATTCAACTTGAATGCAACTTGAAAGCTTGATGCTCTAGCTTACAGTTCGGGAACATATACCATCATGTTTAGCTTATAATGCATACAACAGAACTTATTCTTTGACCCTATGGTGCCTGGATCTGAATATTATTGTTTAGATCGTTTCAATTAGCCTTTATCATTGTGCGTTGTGATTAACCCTAAACTACATCGGTACAATTGCTACTTTTCAGAAATTAGAACAATGATTGAAATTTGTCAACAGGACCTATATTCATATGGAAAATGTGGTTATTTAAGAAGGATCATTTACCTGAATCCAAGGACAAGAGTGGTGATGAAAATCGACCCATAGGCCTCCAGGAAGATCGCATCGCACTATGGGAACAGCATACACAATTTTAAAAGATGGACAACCCCTTAAAAATGAATGGAATCAATGCAAATCCCTCTGAAGTTAAAGGTTCGGAAAAAGGACGTCTCAAGTAATATGGAATGCATCGCAAGGGTATCGAAGGACGAGAGGCAAAAGAGGGCAACGTAAAAGACTTCAAGTTTGAAATGATATCAACTTACAGATGTCACAACTGTTGTTTGCAGTTCTTGAAACTCTGCAGTCGTTTGGTTTGTTAACTCTGCAGTGAAAGGCTTTGATATTGTAGCCTCGACCGTGAAAGACACAGTAGGAACTGAGGAATCTGGAGTTGCCGTAGTTGTTGTTGGTGCTGTCGTTGAGGTTGGCGTTTCTGAGAAGGAACATGTCACTTGTAACTATGTATTTGTACATGCATAAGCGCAAGAATCAGGGAAAAGCCACATACTTGAGCAACAAGTTATTTGTTACGAGAAAAGTGCTGTTACTTTTATCATTGGATGAAATATGGAAAGTGTGACCATACCTGTGACAACAATAGATTCAGGATCAAAGGAGATTCCGCCAGCGGAGGTGTTGGTTGCTGCCGTCGTCATGGTCTCCAGTACATCGGCAGTTGAAATGGTCACTTCAGGTGATGCTGTGTTATTGAAAACAAGCTCCACCTCTATTGTAGTGTTTCCATCGATGGACGGGCTGAAAAACAGATTGCCATCATTATGAGACCATTCAACTTGAATACAACTTGAAAGCTTGATGCTCTAGCTTACAGTTCGGGAACATATACCATCATGTTTAGCTTATAATGCATACAACAGAACTTATTCTTTGACCCTATGGTGCCTGGATCTGAATATTATTGTTTAGATCGTTTCAATTAGCCTTTATCATTGTGCGTTGTGATTGACCCTAAACTACATCGGTACAATTGCTACTTTTCAGAAATTAGAACAATGATTGAAATTTGTCAACAGGACCTATATTCATATGGAAAATGTGGTTATTTAAGAAGGATCATTTACCTGAATCCAAGCACAAGAGTGGTGATGAAAATCGACCCATAGGCCTCCAGGAAGATCGCATCGCACTATGGGAACAGCATACACAATTTTAAAAGATGGACAACCCCTTAAAAATGAATGGAATCAATGCAAATCCCTCTGAAGTTAAAGGTTCGGAAAAAGGACGTCTCAAGTAATATGGAATGCATCGCAAGGGTATCGAAGGACGAGAGGCAAAAGAGGGCAACGTAAAAGACTTCAAGTTTGAAATGATATCAACTTACAGATGTCACAACAGTTGTTTGCAGTTCTTGAAACTCTGCAGTCGTTTGGTTTGTTAACTCTGCAGTGAAAGGCTTTGATATTGTAGCCTCTACCGTGAAAGACACAGTAGGAACTGAGGGTTCTGGAGTTGCCGTAGTTGTTGTTGGTGCTGTCGTTGAGGTTGGCGTTTCTGAGAAGGAACATGTCACTTGTAACTATGTATTTGTACATGCATAAGCGCAAGAATCAGGGAAAAGCCACATACTTGAGCAACAAGTTATTTGTTACGAGAAAAGTGCTGTTACTTTTATCATTGGATGAAATATGGAAAGTGTGACCATACCTGTGACAACAATAGATTCAGGATCAAAGGAGATTCCGCCAGCGGAGGTGTTGGTTGCTGCCGTCGTCATGGTCTCCAGTACATCGGCAGTTGAAATGGTCACTTCAGGTGATGCTGTGTTATTGAAAACAAGCTCCACCTCTATTGTAGTGTTTCCATCGATGGACGGGCTGAAAAACAGATTGCCATCATTATGAGACCATTCAACTTGAATACAACTTGAAAGCTTGATGCTCTAGCTTACAGTTCGGGAACATATACCATCATGTTTAGCTTATAATGCATACAACAGAACTTATTCTTTGACCCTATGGTGCCTGGATCTGAATATTATTGTTTAGAT
Source organism: Gadus macrocephalus (assembly GCF_031168955.1). Taxonomy (NCBI): domain Eukaryota; kingdom Metazoa; phylum Chordata; class Actinopteri; order Gadiformes; family Gadidae; genus Gadus; species Gadus macrocephalus. The sequence continues at coordinate 6,868,880 of NC_082403.1, forward strand.
CGTTTCAATTAGCCTTTATCATTGTGCGTTGTGATTGACCCTAAACTACATCGGTACAATTGCTACTTTTCAGAAATTAGAACAATGATTGAAATTTGTCAACAGGACCTATATTCATATGGAAAATGTGGTTATTTAAGAAGGATCATTTACCTGAATCCAAGCACAAGAGTGGTGATGAAAATCGACCCATAGGCCTCCAGGAAGATCGCATCGCACTATGGGAACAGCATACACAATTTTAAAAGATGGACAACCCCTTAAAAATGAATGGAATCAATGCAAATCCCTCTGAAGTTAAAGGTTCGGAAAAAGGACGTCTCAAGTAATATGGAATGCATCGCAAGGGTATCGAAGGACGAGAGGCAAAAGAGGGCAACGTAAAAGACTTCAAGTTTGAAATGATATCAACTTACAGATGTCACAACAGTTGTTTGCAGTTCTTGAAACTCTGCAGTCGTTTGGTTTGTTAACTCTGCAGTGAAAGGCTTTGATATTGTAGCCTCTACCGTGAAAGACACAGTAGGAACTGAGGGTTCTGGAGTTGCCGTAGTTGTTGTTGGTGCTGTCGTTGAGGTTGGCGTTTCTGAGAAGGAACATGTCACTTGTAACTATGTATTTGTACATGCATAAGCGCAAGAATCAGGGAAAAGCCACATACTTGAGCAACAAGTTATTTGTTACGAGAAAAGTGCTGTTACTTTTATTATTGGATGAAATATGGAAAATGTGACCATACCTGTGACAACAATAGATTCAGGATCAAAGGAGATTCCGCCAGCGGAGGTGTTGGTTGCTGCCGTCGTCATGGTCTCCAGTACATCTGCAGTTGAAATGGTCACTTCAGGTGATGCTGTGTTATTGAAAACAAGCTCCACCTCTATTGTAGTGTTTCCATCGATGGACGGGCTGAAAAACAGATTGCCATCATTATGAGACCATTCAACTTGAATACAACTTGAAAGCTTGATGCTCTAGCTTACAGTTCGGGAACATATACCATCATGTTTAGCTTATAATGCATACAACAGAACTTATTCTTTGACCCTATGGTGCCTGGATCTGAATATTATTGTTTAGATCGTTTCAATTAGCCTTTATCATTGTGCGTTGTGATTAACCCTAAACTACATCGGTACAATTGCTACTTTTCAGAAATTAGAACAATGATTGAAATTTGACAACAGGACCTATATTCATATGGAAAATGTGGTTATTTAAGAAGGATCATTTACCTGAATTCAAGGACAAGAGTGGTGATGAAAATCGACCCATAGGCCTCCAGGAAGATCGCATCGCACTATGGGAACAGCATACACAATTTTAAAAGATGGACAACCCCTTAAAAATGAATGGAATCAATGCAAATCCCTCTGAAGTTAAAGGTTTGGAAAAAGGACGTCTCAAGTAATATGGAATGCATCGCAAGGGTATCGAAGGACGAGAGGCAAAAGAGGGCAACGTAAAAGACTTCAAGTTTGAAATGATATCAACTTACAGATGTCACAACAGTTGTTTGCAGTTCTTGAAACTCTGCAGTCGTTTGGTTTGTTAACTCTGCAGTGAAAGGCTTTGATATTGTAGCCTCTACCGTGAAAGACACAGTAGGAACTGAGGGTTCTGGAGTTGCCGTAGTTGTTGTTGGTGCTGTCGTTGAGGTTGGCGTTTCTGAGAAGGTACATGTCACTTGTTACTATGTATTTGTACATGCATAAGCGCAAGAATCAGGGAAAAGCCACATACTTGAGCAACAAGTTATTTGTTACGAGAAAAGTGCTGTTACTTTTATCATTGGATGAAATATGGAAAATGTGACCATACCTGTGACAACAATAGATTCAGGATCAAAGGAGATTCCGCCAGCGGAGGTGTTGGTTGCTGCCGTCGTCATGGTCTCCAGTACATCGGCAGTTGAAATGGTCACTTCAGGTGATGCTGTGTTATTGAAAACAAGCTCCACCTCTATTGTAGTGTTTCCATCGATGGACGGGCTGAAAAACAGATTGCCATCATTATGAGACCATTCAACTTGAATACAACTTGAAAGCTTGATGCTCTAGCTTACAGTTCGGGAACATATACCATCATGTTTAGCTTATAATGCATACAACAGAACTTATTCTTTGACCCTATGGTGCCTGGATCTGAATATTATTGTTTAGATCGTTTCAATTAGCCTTTATCATTGTGCGTTGTGATTAACCCTAAACTACATCGGTACAATTGCTACTTTTCAGAAATTAGAACAATGATTGAAATTTGACAACAGGACCTATATTCATATGGAAAATGTGGTTATTTAAGAAGGATCATTTACCTGAATTCAAGGACAAGAGTGGTGATGAAAATCGACCCATAGGCCTCCAGGAAGATCGCATCGCACTATGGGAACAGCATACACAATTTTAAAAGATGGACAACCCCTTAAAAATGAATGGAATCAATGCAAATCCCTCTGAAGTTAAAGGTTCGGAAAAAGGACGTCTCACGTAATATGGAATGCATCGCAAGGGTATCGAAGGACGAGAGGCAAAAGAGGGCAATGTAAAAGACTTCAAGTTTGAAATGATATCAACTTACAGATGTCACAACAGTTGTTTGCAGTTCTTGAAACTCTGCAGTCGTTTGGTTTGTTAACTCTGCAGTGAAAGGCTTTGATATTGTAGCCTCTACCGTGAAAGACACAGTAGGAACTGAGGAATCTGGAGTTGCCGTAGTTGTTGTTGGTGCTGTCGTTGAGGTTGGCGTTTCTGAGAAGGAACATGTCACTTGTAACTATGTATTTGTACATGCATAAGCGCAAGAATCAGGGAAAAGCCACATACTTGAGCAACAAGTTATTTGTTACGAGAAAAGTGCTGTTACTTTTATCATTGGATGAAATATGGAAAATGTGACCATACCTGTGACAACAATAGATTCAGGATCAAAGGAGATTCCGCCAGCGGAGGTGTTGGTTGCTGCCGTCGTCATGGTCTCCAGTACATCGGCAGTTGAAATGGTCAGTTCAGGTGATGCTGTGTTATTGAAAACAAGCTCCACCTCTATTGTAGTGTTTCCATCGATGGACGGGCTGAAAAACAGATTGCCATCATTATGAGACCATTCAACTTGAATGCAACTTGAAAGCTTGATGCTCTAGCTTACAGTTCGGGAACATATACCATCATGTTTAGCTTATAATGCATACAACAGAACTTATTCTTTGACCCTATGGTGCCTGGATCTGAATATTATTGTTTAGATCGTTTCAATTAGCCTTTATCATTGTGCGTTGTGATTAACCCTAAACTACATCGGTACAATTGCTACTTTTCAGAAATTAGAACAATGATTGAAATTTGTCAACAGGACCTATATTCATATGGAAAATGTGGTTATTTAAGAAGGATCATTTACCTGAATCCAAGGACAAGAGTGGTGATGAAAATCGACCCATAGGCCTCCAGGAAGATCGCATCGCACTATGGGAACAGCATACACAATTTTAAAAGATGGACAACCCCTTAAAAATGAATGGAATCAATGCAAATCCCTCTGAAGTTAAAGGTTCGGAAAAAGGACGTCTCAAGTAATATGGAATGCATCGCAAGGGTATCGAAGGACGAGAGGCAAAAGAGGGCAACGTAAAAGACTTCAAGTTTGAAATGATATCAACTTACAGATGTCACAACTGTTGTTTGCAGTTCTTGAAACTCTGCAGTCGTTTGGTTTGTTAACTCTGCAGTGAAAGGCTTTGATATTGTAGCCTCGACCGTGAAAGACACAGTAGGAACTGAGGAATCTGGAGTTGCCGTAGTTGTTGTTGGTGCTGTCGTTGAGGTTGGCGTTTCTGAGAAGGAACATGTCACTTGTAACTATGTATTTGTACATGCATAAGCGCAAGAATCAGGGAAAAGCCACATACTTGAGCAACAAGTTATTTGTTACGAGAAAAGTGCTGTTACTTTTATCATTGGATGAAATATGGAAAGTGTGACCATACCTGTGACAACAATAGATTCAGGATCAAAGGAGATTCCGCCAGCGGAGGTGTTGGTTGCTGCCGTCGTCATGGTCTCCAGTACATCGGCAGTTGAAATGGTCACTTCAGGTGATGCTGTGTTATTGAAAACAAGCTCCACCTCTATTGTAGTGTTTCCATCGATGGACGGGCTGAAAAACAGATTGCCATCATTATGAGACCATTCAACTTGAATACAACTTGAAAGCTTGATGCTCTAGCTTACAGTTCGGGAACATATACCATCATGTTTAGCTTATAATGCATACAACAGAACTTATTCTTTGACCCTATGGTGCCTGGATCTGAATATTATTGTTTAGATCGTTTCAATTAGCCTTTATCATTGTGCGTTGTGATTGACCCTAAACTACATCGGTACAATTGCTACTTTTCAGAAATTAGAACAATGATTGAAATTTGTCAACAGGACCTATATTCATATGGAAAATGTGGTTATTTAAGAAGGATCATTTACCTGAATCCAAGGACAAGAGTGGTGATGAAAATCGACCCATAGGCCTCCAGGAAGATCGCATCGCACTATGGGAACAGCATACACAATTTTAAAAGATGGACAACCCCTTAAAAATGAATGGAATCAATGCAAATCCCTCTGAAGTTAAAGGTTCGGAAAAAGGACGTCTCAAGTAATATGGAATGCATCGCAAGGGTATCGAAGGACGAGAGGCAAAAGAGGGCAACGTAAAAGACTTCAAGTTTGAAATGATATCAACTTACAGATGTCACAACAGTTGTTTGCAGTTCTTGAAACTCTGCAGTCGTTTGGTTTGTTAACTCTGCAGTGAAAGGCTTTGATATTGTAGCCTCTACCGTGAAAGACACAGTAGGAACTGAGGGTTCTGGAGTTGCCGTAGTTGTTGTTGGTGCTGTCGTTGAGGTTGGCGTTTCTGAGAAGGAACATGTCACTTGTAACTATGTATTTGTACATGCATAAGCGCAAGAATCAGGGAAAAGCCACATACTTGAGCAACAAGTTATTTGTTACGAGAAAAGTGCTGTTACTTTTATTATTGGATGAAATATGGAAAATGTGACCATACCTGTGACAACAATAGATTCAGGATCAAAGGAGATTCCGCCAGCGGAGGTGTTGGTTGCTGCCGTCGTCATGGTCTCCAGTACATCTGCAGTTGAAATGGTCACTTCAGGTGATGCTGTGTTATTGAAAACAAGCTCCACCTCTATTGTAGTGTTTCCATCGATGGACGGGCTGAAAAACAGATTGCCATCATTATGAGACCATTCAACTTGAATACAACTTGAAAGCTTGATGCTCTAGCTTACAGTTCGGGAACATATACCATCATGTTTAGCTTATAATGCATACAACAGAACTTATTCTTTGACCCTATGGTGCCTGGATCTGAATATTATTGTTTAGATCGTTTCAATTAGCCTTTATCATTGTGCGTTGTGATTAACCCTAAACTACATCGGTACAATTGCTACTTTTCAGAAATTAGAACAATGATTGAAATTTGACAACAGGACCTATATTCATATGGAAAATGTGGTTATTTAAGAAGGATCATTTACCTGAATTCAAGGACAAGAGTGGTGATGAAAATCGACCCATAGGCCTCCAGGAAGATCGCATCGCACTATGGGAACAGCATACACAATTTTAAAAGATGGACAACCCCTTAAAAATGAATGGAATCAATGCAAATCCCTCTGAAGTTAAAGGTTTGGAAAAAGGACGTCTCAAGTAATATGGAATGCATCGCAAGGGTATCGAAGGACGAGAGGCAAAAGAGGGCAACGTAAAAGACTTCAAGTTTGAAATGATATCAACTTACAGATGTCACAACAGTTGTTTGCAGTTCTTGAAACTCTGCAGTCGTTTGGTTTGTTAACTCTGCAGTGAAAGGCTTTGATATTGTAGCCTCTACCGTGAAAGACACAGTTGGAACTGAGGGTTCTGGAGTTGCCGTAGTTGTTGTTGGTGCTGTCGTTGAGGTTGGCGTTTCTGAGAAGGTACATGTCACTTGTTACTATGTATTTGTACATGCATAAGCGCAAGAATCAGGGAAAAGCCACATACTTGAGCAACAAGTTATTTGTTACGAGAAAAGTGCTGTTACTTTTATCATTGGATGAAATATGGAAAATGTGACCATACCTGTGACAACAATAGATTCAGGATCAAAGGAGATTCCGCCAGCGGAGGTGTTGGTTGCTGCCGTCGTCATGGTCTCCAGTACATCGGCAGTTGAAATGGTCACTTCAGGTGATGCTGTGTTATTGAAAACAAGCTCCACCTCTATTGTAGTGTTTCCATCGATGGACGGGCTGAAAAACAGATTGCCATCATTATGAGACCATTCAACTTGAATACAACTTGAAAGCTTGATGCTCTAGCTTACAGTTCGGGAACATATACCATCATGTTTAGCTTATAATGCATACAACAGAACTTATTCTTTGACCCTATGGTGCCTGGATCTGAATATTATTGTTTAGATCGTTTCAATTAGCCTTTATCATTGTGCGTTGTGATTAACCCTAAACTACATCGGTACAATTGCTACTTTTCAGAAATTAGAACAATGATTGAAATTTGACAACAGGACCTATATTCATATGGAAAATGTGGTTATTTAAGAAGGATCATTTACCTGAATCCAAGGACAAGAGTGGTGATGAAAATCGACCCATAGGCCTCCAGGAAGATCGCATCGCACTATGGGAACAGCATACACAATTTTAAAAGATGGACAACCCCTTAAAAATGAATGGAATCAATGCAAATCCCTCTGAAGTTAAAGGTTCGGAAAAAGGACGTCTCAAGTAATATGGAATGCATCGCAAGGGTATCGAAGGACGAGAGGCAAAAGAGGGCAACGTAAAAGACTTCAAGTTTGAAATGATATCAACTTACAGATGTCACAACTGTTGTTTGCAGTTCTTGAAACTCTGCAGTCGTTTGGTTTGTTAACTCTGCAGTGAAAGGCTTTGATATTGTAGCCTCGACCGTGAAAGACACAGTAGGAACTGAGGAATCTGGAGTTGCCGTAGTTGTTGTTGGTGCTGTCGTTGAGGTTGGCGTTTCTGAGAAGGAACATGTCACTTGTAACTATGTATTTGTACATGCATAAGCGCAAGAATCAGGGAAAAGCCACATACTTGAGCAACAAGTTATTTGTTACGAGAAAAGTGCTGTTACTTTTATCATTGGATGAAATATGGAAAGTGTGACCATACCTGTGACAACAATAGATTCAGGATCAAAGGAGATTCCGCCAGCGGAGGTGTTGGTTGCTGCCGTCGTCATGGTCTCCAGTACATCGGCAGTTGAAATGGTCACTTCAGGTGATGCTGTGTTATTGAAAACAAGCTCCACCTCTATTGTAGTGTTTCCATCGATGGACGGGCTGAAAAACAGATTGCCATCATTATGAGACCATTCAACTTGAATACAACTTGAAAGCTTGATGCTCTAGCTTACAGTTCGGGAACATATACCATCATGTTTAGCTTATAATGCATACAACAGAACTTATTCTTTGACCCTATGGTGCCTGGATCTGAATATTATTGTTTAGATCGTTTCAATTAGCCTTTATCATTGTGCGTTGTGATTGACCCTAAACTACATCGGTACAATTGCTACTTTTCAGAAATTAGAACAATGATTGAAATTTGTCAACAGGACCTATATTCATATGGAAAATGTGGTTATTTAAGAAGGATCATTTACCTGAATCCAAGGACAAGAGTGGTGATGAAAATCGACCCATAGGCCTCCAGGAAGATCGCATCGCACTATGGGAACAGCATACACAATTTTAAAAGATGGACAACCCCTTAAAAATGAATGGAATCAATGCAAATCCCTCTGAAGTTAAAGGTTCGGAAAAAGGACGTCTCAAGTAATATGGAATGCATCGCAAGGGTATCGAAGGACGAGAGGCAAAAGAGGGCAACGTAAAAGACTTCAAGTTTGAAATGATATCAACTTACAGATGTCACAACAGTTGTTTGCAGTTCTTGAAACTCTGCAGTCGTTTGGTTTGTTAACTCTGCAGTGAAAGGCTTTGATATTGTAGCCTCTACCGTGAAAGACACAGTAGGAACTGAGGGTTCTGGAGTTGCCGTAGTTGTTGTTGGTGCTGTCGTTGAGGTTGGCGTTTCTGAGAAGGAACATGTCACTTGTAACTATGTATTTGTACATGCATAAGCGCAAGAATCAGGGAAAAGCCACATACTTGAGCAACAAGTTATTTGTTACGAGAAAAGTGCTGTTACTTTTATTATTGGATGAAATATGGAAAATGTGACCATACCTGTGACAACAATAGATTCAGGATCAAAGGAGATTCCGCCAGCGGAGGTGTTGGTTGCTGCCGTCGTCATGGTCTCCAGTACATCTGCAGTTGAAATGGTCACTTCAGGTGATGCTGTGTTATTGAAAACAAGCTCCACCTCTATTGTAGTGTTTCCATCGATGGACGGGCTGAAAAACAGATTGCCATCATTATGAGACCATTCAACTTGAATACAACTTGAAAGCTTGATGCTCTAGCTTACAGTTCGGGAACATATACCATCATGTTTAGCTTATAATGCATACAACAGAACTTATTATTTGACCCTATGGTGCCTGGATCTGAATATTATTGTTTAGATCGTTTCAATTAGCCTTCATCATTGTGCGTTGTGATTAACCCTAAACTACATCGGTACAATTGCTACTTTTCAGAAATTAGAACAATGATTGAAATTTGTCAACAGGACCTATATTCATATGGAAAATGTGGTTATTTAAGAAGGATCATTTACCTGAATCCAAGGACAAGAGTGGTGATGAAAATCGACCCATAGGCCTCCAGGAAGATCGCATCGCACTATGGGAACAGCATACACAATTTTAAAAGATGGACAACCCCTTAAAAATGAATGGAATCAATGCAAATCCCTCTGAAGTTAAAGGTTCGGAAAAAGGACGTCTCAAGTAATATGGAATGCATCGCAAGGGTATCGAAGGACGAGAGGCAAAAGAGGGCAACGTAAAAGACTTCAAGTTTGAAATGATATCAACTTACAGATGTCACAACTGTTGTTTGCAGTTCTTGAAACTCTGCAGTCGTTTGGTTTGTTAACTCTGCAGTGAAAGGCTTTGATATTGTAGCCTCGACCGTGAAAGACACAGTAGGAACTGAGGAATCTGGAGTTGCCGTAGTTGTTGTTGGTGCTGTCGTTGAGGTTGGCGTTTCTGAGAAGGAACATGTCACTTGTAACTATGTATTTGTACATGCATAAGCGCAAGAATCAGGGAAAAGCCACATACTTGAGCAACAAGTTATTTGTTACGAGAAAAGTGCTGTTACTTTTATCATTGGATGAAATATGGAAAGTGTGACCATACCTGTGACAACAATAGATTCAGGATCAAAGGAGATTCCGCCAGCGGAGGTGTTGGTTGCTGCCGTCGTCATGGTCTCCAGTACATCGGCAGTTGAAATGGTCACTTCAGGTGATGCTGTGTTATTGAAAACAAGCTCCACCTCTATTGTAGTGTTTCCATCGATGGACGGGCTGAAAAACAGATTGCCATCATTATGAGACCATTCAACTTGAATACAACTTGAAAGCTTGATGCTCTAGCTTACAGTTCGGGAACATATACCATCATGTTTAGCTTATAATGCATACAACAGAACTTATTCTTTGACCCTATGGTGCCTGGATCTGAATATTATTGTTTAGATCGTTTCAATTAGCCTTTATCATTGTGCGTTGTGATTGACCCTAAACTACATCGGTACAATTGCTACTTTTCAGAAATTAGAACAATGATTGAAATTTGTCAACAGGACCTATATTCATATGGAAAATGTGGTTATTTAAGAAGGATCATTTACCTGAATCCAAGGACAAGAGTGGTGATGAAAATCGACCCATAGGCCTCCAGGAAGATCGCATCGCACTATGGGAACAGCATACACAATTTTAAAAGATGGACAACCCCTTAAAAATGAATGGAATCAATGCAAATCCCTCTGAAGTTAAAGGTTCGGAAAAAGGACGTCTCAAGTAATATGGAATGCATCGCAAGGGTATCGAAGGACGAGAGGCAAAAGAGGGCAACGTAAAAGACTTCAAGTTTGAAATGATATCAACTTACAGATGTCACAACAGTTGTTTGCAGTTCTTGAAACTCTGCAGTCGTTTGGTTTGTTAACTCTGCAGTGAAAGGCTTTGATATTGTAGCCTCTACCGTGAAAGACACAGTAGGAACTGAGGGTTCTGGAGTTGCCGTAGTTGTTGTTGGTGCTGTCGTTGAGGTTGGCGTTTCTGAGAAGGAACATGTCACTTGTAACTATGTATTTGTACATGCATAAGCGCAAGAATCAGGGAAAAGCCACATACTTGAGCAACAAGTTATTTGTTACGAGAAAAGTGCTGTTACTTTTATTATTGGATGAAATATGGAAAATGTGACCATACCTGTGACAACAATAGATTCAGGATCAAAGGAGATTCCGCCAGCGGAGGTGTTGGTTGCTGCCGTCGTCATGGTCTCCAGTACATCTGCAGTTGAAATGGTCACTTCAGGTGATGCTGTGTTATTGAAAACAAGCTCCACCTCTATTGTAGTGTTTCCATCGATGGACGGGCTGAAAAACAGATTGCCATCATTATGAGACCATTCAACTTGAATACAACTTGAAAGCTTGATGCTCTAGCTTACAGTTCGGGAACATATACCATCATGTTTAGCTTATAATGCATACAACAGAACTTATTATTTGACCCTATGGTGCCTGGATCTGAATATTATTGTTTAGATCGTTTCAATTAGCCTTCATCATTGTGCGTTGTGATTAACCCTAAACTACATCGGTACAATTGCTACTTTTCAGAAATTAGAACAATGATTGAAATTTGACAACAGGACCTATATTCATATGGAAAATGTGGTTATTTAAGAAGGATCATTTACCTGAATTCAAGGACAAGAGTGGTGATGAAAATCGACCCATAGGCCTCCAGGAAGATTGCATCGCACTATGGGAACAGCATACACAATTTTAAAAGATGGACAGCCCCTTAAAAATGAATGGAATCAATGCAAATCCCTCTGAAGTTAAAGGTTTGGAAAAAGGACGTCTCAAGTAATATGGAATGCATCGCAAGGGTATCGAAGGACGAGAGGCAAAAGAGGGCAACGTAAAAGACTTCAAGTTTGAAATGATATCAACTTACAGATGTCACAACAGTTGTTTGCAGTTCTTGAAACTCTGCAGTCGTTTGGTTTGTTAACTCTGCAGTGAAAGGCTTTGATATTGTAGCCTCTACCGTGAAAGACACAGTAGGAACTGAGGGTTCTGGAGTTGCCGTAGTTGTTGTTGGTGCTGTCGTTGAGGTTGGCGTTTCTGAGAAGGTACATGTCACTTGTTACTATGTATTTGTACATGCATAAGCGCAAGAATCAGGGAAAAGCCACATACTTGAGCAACAAGTTATTTGTTACGAGAAAAGTGCTGTTACTTTTATCATTGGATGAAATATGGAAAATGTGACCATACCTGTGACAACAATAGATTCAGGATCAAAGGAGATTCCGCCAGCGGAGGTGTTGGTTGCTGCCGTCGTCATGGTCTCCAGTACATCGGCAGTTGAAATGGTCACTTCAGGTGATGCTGTGTTATTGAAAACAAGCTCCACCTCTATTGTAGTGTTTCCATCGATGGACGGGCTGAAAAACAGATTGCCATCATTATGAGACCATTCAACTTGAATACAACTTGAAAGCTTGATGCTCTAGCTTACAGTTCGGGAACATATACCATCATGTTTAGCTTATAATGCATACAACAGAACTTATTCTTTGACCCTATGGTGCCTGGATCTGAATATTATTGTTTAGATCGTTTCAATTAGCCTTTATCATTGTGCGTTGTGATTAACCCTAAACTACATCGGTACAATTGCTACTTTTCAGAAATTAGAACAATGATTGAAATTTGACAACAGGACCTATATTCATATGGAAAATGTGGTTATTTAAGAAGGATCATTTACCTGAATTCAAGGACAAGAGTGGTGATGAAAATCGACCCATAGGCCTCCAGGAAGATCGCATCGCACTATGGGAACAGCATACACAATTTTAAAAGATGGACAACCCCTTAAAAATGAATGGAATCAATGCAAATCCCTCTGAAGTTAAAGGTTTGGAAAAAGGACGTCTCAAGTAATATGGAATGCATCGCAAGGGTATCGAAGGACGAGAGGCAAAAGAGGGCAACGTAAAAGACTTCAAGTTTGAAATGATATCAACTTACAGATGTCACAACAGTTGTTTGCAGTTCTTGAAACTCTGCAGTCGTTTGGTTTGTTAACTCTGCAGTGAAAGGCTTTGATATTGTAGCCTCTACCGTGAAAGACACAGTAGGAACTGAGGGTTCTGGAGTTGCCGTAGTTGTTGTTGGTGCTGTCGTTGAGGTTGGCGTTTCTGAGAAGGTACATGTCACTTGTTACTATGTATTTGTACATGCATAAGCGCAAGAATCAGGGAAAAGCCACATACTTGAGCAACAAGTTATTTGTTACGAGAAAAGTGCTGTTACTTTTATCATTGGATGAAATATGGAAAATGTGACCATACCTGTGACAACAATAGATTCAGGATCAAAGGAGATTCCGCCAGCGGAGGTGTTGGTTGCTGCCGTCGTCATGGTCTCCAGTACATCGGCAGTTGAAATGGTCACTTCAGGTGATGCTGTGTTATTGAAAACAAGCTCCACCTCTATTGTAGTGTTTCCATCGATGGACGGGCTGAAAAACAGATTGCCATCATTATGAGACAATTCAACTTGAATACAACTTGAAAGCTTGATGCTCTAGCTTACAGTTCGGGAACATATACCATCATGTTTAGCTTATAATGCATACAACAGAACTTATTCTTTGACCCTATGGTGCCTGGATCTGAATATTATTGTTTAGATCGTTTCAATTAGCCTTTATCATTGTGCGTTGTGATTAACCCTAAACTACATCGGTACAATTGCTACTTTTCAGAAATTAGAACAATGATTGAAATTTGACAACAGGACCTATATTCATATGGAAAATGTGGTTATTTAAGAAGGATCATTTACCTGAATTCAAGGACAAGAGTGGTGATGAAAATCGACCCATAGGCCTCCAGGAAGATCGCATCGCACTATGGGAACAGCATACACAATTTTAAAAGATGGACAACCCCTTAAAAATGAATGGAATCAATGCAAATCCCTCTGAAGTTAAAGGTTTGGAAAAAGGACGTCTCAAGTAATATGGAATGCATCGCAAGGGTATCGAAGGACGAGAGGCAAAAGAGGGCAACGTAAAAGACTTCAAGTTTGAAATGATATCAACTTACAGATGTCACAACAGTTGTTTGCAGTTCTTGAAACTCTGCAGTCGTTTGGTTTGTTAACTCTGCAGTGAAAGGCTTTGATATTGTAGCCTCTACCGTGAAAGACACAGTAGGAACTGAGGGTTCTGGAGTTGCCGTAGTTGTTGTTGGTGCTGTCGTTGAGGTTGGCGTTTCTGAGAAGGTACATGTCACTTGTTACTATGTATTTGTACATGCATAAGCGCAAGAATCAGGGAAAAGCCACATACTTGAGCAACAAGTTATTTGTTACGAGAAAAGTGCTGTTACTTTTATCATTGGATGAAATATGGAAAATGTGACCATACCTGTGACAACAATAGATTCAGGATCAAAGGAGATTCCGCCAGCGGAGGTGTTGGTTGCTGCCGTCGTCATGGTCTCCAGTACATCGGCAGTTGAAATGGTCACTTCAGGTGATGCTGTGTTATTGAAAACAAGCTCCACCTCTATTGTAGTGTTTCCATCGATGGACGGGCTGAAAAACAGATTGCCATCATTATGAGACAATTCAACTTGAATACAACTTGAAAGCTTGATGCTCTAGCTTACAGTTCGGGAACATATACCATCATGTTTAGCTTATAATGCATACAACAGAACTTATTCTTTGACCCTATGGTGCCTGGATCTGAATATTATTGTTTAGATCGTTTCAATTAGCCTTTATCATTGTGCGTTGTGATTAACCCTAAACTACATCGGTACAATTGCTACTTTTCAGAAATTAGAACAATGATTGAAATTTGTCAACAGGACCTATATTTATATGGAAAATGTGGTTATTTAAGAAGGATCATTTACCTGAATCCAAGGACAAGAGTGGTGATGAAAATCGACCCATAGGCCTCCAGGAAGATCGCATCGCACTATGGGAACAGCATACACAATTTTAAAAGATGGACAACCCCTTAAAAATGAATGGAATCAATGTAAATCCCTCTGAAGTTAAAGGTTCGGAAAAAGGACGTCTCAAGTAATATGGAATGCATCGCAAGGGTATCGAAGGACGAGAGGCAAAAGAGGGCAACGTAAAAGACTTCAAGTTTGAAATGATATCAACTTACAGATGTCACAACAGTTGTTTGCAGTTCTTGAAACTCTGCAGTCGTTTGGTTTGTTAACTCTGCAGTGAAAGGCTTTGATATTGTAGCCTCTACCGTGAAAGACACAGTAGGAACTGAGGAATCTGGAGTTGCCGTAGTTGTTGTTGGTGCTGTCGTTGAGGTTGGCGTTTCTGAGAAGGAACATGTCACTTGTAACTATGTATTTGTACATGCATAAGCGCAAGAATCAGGGAAAAGCCACATACTTGAGCAACAAGTTATTTGTTACGAGAAAAGTGCTGTTACTTTTATCATTGGATGAAATATGGAAAATGTGACCATACCTGTGACAACAATAGATTCAGGATCAAAGGAGATTCCGCCAGCGGAGGTGTTGGTTGCTGCCGTCGTCATGGTCTCCAGTACATCGGCAGTTGAAATGGTCACTTCAGGTGATGCTGTGTTATTGAAAACAAGCTCCACCTCTATTGTAGTGTTTCCATCGATGGACGGGCTGAAAAACAGATTGCCATCATTATGAGACCATTCAACTTGAATACAACTTGAAAGCTTGATGCTCTAGCTTACAGTTCGGGAACATATACCATCATGTTTAGCTTATAATGCATACAACAGAACTTATTCTTTGACCCTATGGTGCCTGGATCTGAATATTATTGTTTAGATCGTTTCAATTAGCCTTTATCATTGTGCGTTGTGATTAACCCTAAACTACATCGGTACAATTGCTACTTTTCAGAAATTAGAACAATGATTGAAATTTGTCAACAGGACCTATATTCATATGGAAAATGTGGTTATTTAAGAAGGATCATTTACCTGAATCCAAGGACAAGAGTGGTGATGAAAATCGACCCATAGGCCTCCAGGAAGATCGCATCGCACTATGGGAACAGCATACACAATTTTAAAAGATGGACAACCCCTTAAAAATGAATGGAATCAATGCAAATCCCTCTGAAGTTAAAGGTTCGGAAAAAGGACGTCTCAAGTAATATGGAATGCATCGCAAGGGTATCGAAGGACGAGAGGCAAAAGAGGGCAACGTAAAAGACTTCAAGTTTGAAATGATATCAACTTACAGATGTCACAACAGTTGTTTGCAGTTCTTGAAACTCTGCAGTCGTTTGGTTTGTTAACTCTGCAGTGAAAGGCTTTGATATTGTAGCCTCTACCGTGAAAGACACAGTAGGAACTGAGGAATCTGGAGTTGCCGTAGTTGTTGTTGGTGCTGTCGTTGAGGTTGGCGTTTCTGAGAAGGAACATGTCACTTGTTACTATGTATTTGTACATGCATAAGCGCAAGAATCAGGGAAAAGCCACATACTTGAGCAACAAGTTATTTGTTACGAGAAAAGTGCTGTTACTTTTATCATTGGATGAAATATGGAAAATGTGACCATACCTGTGACAACAATAGATTCAGGATCAAAGGAGATTCCGCCAGCGGAGGTGTTGGTTGCTGCCGTCGTCATGGTCTCCAGTACATCGGCAGTTGAAATGGTCACTTCAGGTGATGCTGTGTTATTGAAAACAAGCTCCACCTCTATTGTAGTGTTTCCATCGATGGACGGGCTGAAAAACAGATTGCCATCATTATGAGACCATTCAACTTGAATACAACTTGAAAGCTTGATGCTCTAGCTTACAGTTCGGGAACATATACCATCATGTTTAGCTTATAATGCATACAACAGAACTTATTCTTTGACCCTATGGTGCCTGGATCTGAATATTATTGTTTAGATCGTTTCAATTAGCCTTTATCATTGTGCGTTGTGATTAACCCTAAACTACATCGGTACAATTGCTACTTTTCAGAAATTAGAACAATGATTGAAATTTGTCAACAGGACCTATATTCATATGGAAAATGTGGTTATTTAAGAAGGATCATTTACCTGAATCCAAGGACAAGAGTGGTGATGAAAATCGACCCATAGGCCTCCAGGAAGATCGCATCGCACTATGGGAACAGCATACACAATTTTAAAAGATGGACAACCCCTTAAAAATGAATGGAATCAATGCAAATCCCTCTGAAGTTAAAGGTTCGGAAAAAGGACGTCTCAAGTAATATGGAATGCATCGCAAGGGTATCGAAGGACGAGAGGCAAAAGAGGGCAACGTAAAAGACTTCAAGTTTGAAATGATATATCAACTTACAGATGTCACAACAGTTGTTTGCAGTTCTTGAAACTCTGCAGTCGTTTGGTTTGTTAACTCTGCAGTGAAAGGCTTTGATATTGTAGCCTCTACCGTGAAAGACACAGTAGGAACTGAGGAATCTGGAGTTGCCGTAGTTGTTGTTGGTGCTGTCGTTGAGGTTGGCGTTTCTGAGAAGGAACATGTCACTTGTAACTATGTATTTGTACATGCATAAGCGCAAGAATCAGGGAAAAGCCACATACTTGAGCAACAAGTTATTTGTTACGAGAAAAGTGCTGTTACTTTTATCATTGGATGAAATATGGAAAATGTGACCATACCTGTGACAACAATAGATTCAGGATCAAAGGAGATTCCGCCAGCGGAGGTGTTGGTTGCTGCCGTCGTCATGGTCTCCAGTACATCTGCAGTTGAAATGGTCACTTCAGGTGATGCTGTGTTATTGAAAACAAGCTCCACCTCTATTGTAGTGTTTCCATCGATGGACGGGCTGAAAAACAGATTGCCATCATTATGAGACCATTCAACTTGAATACAACTTGAAAGCTTGATGCTCTAGCTTACAGTTCGGGAACATATACCATCATGTTTAGCTTATAATGCATACAACAGAACTTATTATTTGACCCTATGGTGCCTGGATCTGAATATTATTGTTTAGATCGTTTCAATTAGCCTTTATCATTGTGCGTTGTGATTAACCCTAAACTACATCGGTACAATTGCTACTTTTCAGAAATTAGAACAATGATTGAAATTTGACAACAGGACCTATATTCATATGGAAAATGTGGTTATTTAAGAAGGATCATTTACCTGAATTCAAGGACAAGAGTGGTGATGAAAATCGACCCATAGGCCTCCAGGAAGATCGCATCGCACTATGGGAACAGCATACACAATTTTAAAAGATGGACAGCCCCTTAAAAATGAATGGAATCAATGCAAATCCCTCTGAAGTTAAAGGTTCGGAAAAAGGACGTCTCAAGTAATATGGAATGCATCGCAAGGGTATCGAAGGACGAGAGGCAAAAGAGGGCAACGTAAAAGACTTCAAGTTTGAAATGATATATCAACTTACAGATGTCACAACAGTTGTTTGCAGTTCTTGAAACTCTGCAGTCGTTTGGTTTGTTAACTCTGCAGTGAAAGGCTTTGATATTGTAGCCTCTACCGTGAAAGACACAGTAGGAACTGAGGAATCTGGAGTTGCCGTAGTTGTTGTTGGTGCTGTCGTTGAGGTTGGCGTTTCTGAGAAGGAACATGTCACTTGTAACTATGTATTTGTACATGCATAAGCGCAAGAATCAGGGAAAAGCCACATACTTGAGCAACAAGTTATTTGTTACGAGAAAAGTGCTGTTACTTTTATCATTGGATGAAATATGGAAAATGTGACCATACCTGTGACAACAATAGATTCAGGATCAAAGGAGATTCCGCCAGCGGAGGTGTTGGTTGCTGCCGTCGTCATGGTCTCCAGTACATCTGCAGTTGAAATGGTCACTTCAGGTGATGCTGTGTTATTGAAAACAAGCTCCACCTCTATTGTAGTGTTTCCATCGATGGACGGGCTGAAAAACAGATTGCCATCATTATGAGACCATTCAACTTGAATACAACTTGAAAGCTTGATGCTCTAGCTTACAGTTCGGGAACATATACCATCATGTTTAGCTTATAATGCATACAACAGAACTTATTATTTGACCCTATGGTGCCTGGATCTGAATATTATTGTTTAGATCGTTTCAATTAGCCTTTATCATTGTGCGTTGTGATTAACCCTAAACTACATCGGTACAATTGCTACTTTTCAGAAATTAGAACAATGATTGAAATTTGACAACAGGACCTATATTCATATGGAAAATGTGGTTATTTAAGAAGGATCATTTACCTGAATTCAAGGACAAGAGTGGTGATGAAAATCGACCCATAGGCCTCCAGGAAGATCGCATCGCACTATGGGAACAGCATACACAATTTTAAAAGATGGACAGCCCCTTAAAAATGAATGGAATCAATGCAAATCCCTCTGAAGTTAAAGGTTTGGAAAAAGGACGTCTCAAGTAATATGGAATGCATCGCAAGGGTATCGAAGGACGAGAGGCAAAAGAGGGCAACGTAAAAGACTTCAAGTTTGAAATGATATCAACTTACAGATGTCACAACAGTTGTTTGCAGTTCTTGAAACTCTGCAGTCGTTTGGTTTGTTAACTCTGCAGTGAAAGGCTTTGATATTGTAGCCTCTACCGTGAAAGACACAGTAGGAACTGAGGGTTCTGGAGTTGCCGTAGTTGTTGTTGGTGCTGTCGTTGAGGTTGGCGTTTCTGAGAAGGTACATGTCACTTGTTACTATGTATTTGTACATGCATAAGCGCAAGAATCAGGGAAAAGCCACATACTTGAGCAACAAGTTATTTGTTACGAGAAAAGTGCTGTTACTTTTATCATTGGATGAAATATGGAAAATGTGACCATACCTGTGACAACAATAGATTCAGGATCAAAGGAGATTCCGCCAGCGGAGGTGTTGGTTGCTGCCGTCGTCATGGTCTCCAGTACATCGGCAGTTGAAATGGTCACTTCAGGTGATGCTGTGTTATTGAAAACAAGCTCCACCTCTATTGTAGTGTTTCCATCGATGGACGGGCTGAAAAACAGATTGCCATCATTATGAGACCATTCAACTTGAATACAACTTGAAAGCTTGATGCTCTAGCTTACAGTTCGGGAACATATACCATCATGTTTAGCTTATAATGCATACAACAGAACTTATTCTTTGACCCTATGGTGCCTGGATCTGAATATTATTGTTTAGATCGTTTCAATTAGCCTTTATCATTGTGCGTTGTGATTAACCCTAAACTACATCGGTACAATTGCTACTTTTCAGAAATTAGAACAATGATTGAAATTTGACAACAGGACCTATATTCATATGGAAAATGTGGTTATTTAAGAAGGATCATTTACCTGAATTCAAGGACAAGAGTGGTGATGAAAATCGACCCATAGGCCTCCAGGAAGATCGCATCGCACTATGGGAACAGCATACACAATTTTAAAAGATGGATAACCCCTTAAAAATGAATGGAATCAATGCAAATCCCTCTGAAGTTAAAGGTTTGGAAAAAGGACGTCTCAAGTAATATGGAATGCATCGCAAGGGTATCGAAGGACGAGAGGCAAAAGAGGGCAACGTAAAAGACTTCAAGTTTGAAATGATATCAACTTACAGATGTCACAACAGTTGTTTGCAGTTCTTGAAACTCTGCAGTCGTTTGGTTTGTTAACTCTGCAGTGAAAGGCTTTGATATTGTAGCCTCTACCGTGAAAGACACAGTAGGAACTGAGGGTTCTGGAGTTGCCGTAGTTGTTGTTGGTGCTGTCGTTGAGGTTGGCGTTTCTGAGAAGGTACATGTCACTTGTTACTATGTATTTGTACATGCATAAGCGCAAGAATCAGGGAAAAGCCACATACTTGAGCAACAAGTTATTTGTTACGAGAAAAGTGCTGTTACTTTTATCATTGGATGAAATATGGAAAATGTGACCATACCTGTGACAACAATAGATTCAGGATCAAAGGAGATTCCGCCAGCGGAGGTGTTGGTTGCTGCCGTCGTCATGGTCTCCAGTACATCGGCAGTTGAAATGGTCACTTCAGGTGATGCTGTGTTATTGAAAACAAGCTCCACCTCTATTGTAGTGTTTCCATCGATGGACGGGCTGAAAAACAGATTGCCATCATTATGAGACCATTCAACTTGAATACAACTTGAAAGCTTGATGCTCTAGCTTACAGTTCGGGAACATATACCATCATGTTTAGCTTATAATGCATACAACAGAACTTATTCTTTGACCCTATGGTGCCTGGATCTGAATATTATTGTTTAGATCGTTTCAATTAGCCTTTATCATTGTGCGTTGTGATTAACCCTAAACTACATCGGTACAATTGCTACTTTTCAGAAATTAGAACAATGATTGAAATTTGTCAACAGGACCTATATTCATATGGAAAATGTGGTTATTTAAGAAGGATCATTTACCTGAATCCAAGGACAAGAGTGGTGATGAAAATCGACCCATAGGCCTCCAGGAAGATCGCATCGCACTATGGGAACAGCATACACAATTTTAAAAGATGGACAACCCCTTAAAAATGAATGGAATCAATGCAAATCCCTCTGAAGTTAAAGGTTCGGAAAAAGGACGTCTCAAGTAATATGGAATGCATCGCAAGGGTATCGAAGGACGAGAGGCAAAAGAGGGCAACGTAAAAGACTTCAAGTTTGAAATTATATCAACTTACAGATGTCACAACAGTTGTTTGCAGTTCTTGAAACTCTGCAGTCGTTTGGTTTGTTAACTCTGCAGTGAAAGGCTTTGATATTGTAGCCTCTACCGTGAAAGACACAGTAGGAACTGAGGAATCTGGAGTTGCCGTAGTTGTTGTTGGTGCTGTCGTTGAGGTTGGCGTTTCTGAGAAGGAACATGTCACTTGTAACTATGTATTTGTACATGCATAAGCGCAAGAATCAGGGAAAAGCCACATACTTGAGCAACAAGTTATTTGTTACGAGAAAAGTGCTGTTACTTTTATCATTGGATGAAATATGGAAAATGTGACCATACCTGTGACAACAATAGATTCAGGATCAAAGGAGATTCCGCCAGCGGAGGTGTTGGTTGCTGCCGTCGTCATGGTCTCCAGTACATCTGCAGTTGAAATGGTCACTTCAGGTGATGCTGTGTTATTGAAAACAAGCTCCACCTCTATTGTAGTGTTTCCATCGATGGACGGGCTGAAAAACAGATTGCCATCATTATGAGACCATTCAACTTGAATACAACTTGAAAGCTTGATGCTCTAGCTTACAGTTCGGGAACATATACCATCATGTTTAGCTTATAATGCATACAACAGAACTTATTATTTGACCCTATGGTGCCTGGATCTGAATATTATTGTTTAGATCGTTTCAATTAGCCTTTATCATTGTGCGTTGTGATTAACCCTAAACTACATCGGTACAATTGCTACTTTTCAGAAATTAGAACAATGATTGAAATTTGACAACAGGACCTATATTCATATGGAAAATGTGGTTATTTAAGAAGGATCATTTACCTGAATTCAAGGACAAGAGTGGTGATGAAAATCGACCCATAGGCCTCCAGGAAGATCGCATCGCACTATGGGAACAGCATACACAATTTTAAAAGATGGACAGCCCCTTAAAAATGAATGGAATCAATGCAAATCCCTCTGAAGTTAAAGGTTTGGAAAAAGGACGTCTCAAGTAATATGGAATGCATCGCAAGGGTATCGAAGGACGAGAGGCAAAAGAGGGCAACGTAAAAGACTTCAAGTTTGAAATGATATCAACTTACAGATGTCACAACAGTTGTTTGCAGTTCTTGAAACTCTGCAGTCGTTTGGTTTGTTAACTCTGCAGTGAAAGGCTTTGATATTGTAGCCTCTACCGTGAAAGACACAGTAGGAACTGAGGGTTCTGGAGTTGCCGTAGTTGTTGTTGGTGCTGTCGTTGAGGTTGGCGTTTCTGAGAAGGTACATGTCACTTGTTACTATGTATTTGTACATGCATAAGCGCAAGAATCAGGGAAAAGCCACATACTTGAGCAACAAGTTATTTGTTACGAGAAAAGTGCTGTTACTTTTATCATTGGATGAAATATGGAAAATGTGACCATACCTGTGACAACAATAGATTCAGGATCAAAGGAGATTCCGCCAGCGGAGGTGTTGGTTGCTGCCGTCGTCATGGTCTCCAGTACATCGGCAGTTGAAATGGTCACTTCAGGTGATGCTGTGTTATTGAAAACAAGCTCCACCTCTATTGTAGTGTTTCCATCGATGGACGGGCTGAAAAACAGATTGCCATCATTATGAGACCATTCAACTTGAATACAACTTGAAAGCTTGATGCTCTAGCTTACAGTTCGGGAACATATACCATCATGTTTAGCTTATAATGCATACAACAGAACTTATTCTTTGACCCTATGGTGCCTGGATCTGAATATTATTGTTTAGATCGTTTCAATTAGCCTTTATCATTGTGCGTTGTGATTAACCCAAAACTACATCGGTACAATTGCTACTTTTCAGAAATTAGAACAATGATTGAAATTTGACAACAGGACCTATATTCATATGGAAAATGTGGTTATTTAAGAAGGATCATTTACCTGAATTCAAGGACAAGAGTGGTGATGAAAATCGACCCATAGGCCTCCAGGAAGATCGCATCGCACTATGGGAACAGCATACACAATTTTAAAAGATGGACAACCCCTTAAAAATGAATGGAATCAATGCAAATCCCTCTGAAGTTAAAGGTTTGGAAAAAGGACGTCTCAAGTAATATGGAATGCATCGCAAGGGTATCGAAGGACGAGAGGCAAAAGAGGGCAACGTAAAAGACTTCAAGTTTGAAATGATATCAACTTACAGATGTCACAACAGTTGTTTGCAGTTCTTGAAACTCTGCAGTCGTTTGGTTTGTTAACTCTGCAGTGAAAGGCTTTGATATTGTAGCCTCTACCGTGAAAGACACAGTAGGAACTGAGGGTTCTGGAGTTGCCGTAGTTGTTGTTGGTGCTGTCGTTGAGGTTGGCGTTTCTGAGAAGGAACATGTCACTTGTTACTATGTATTTGTACATGCATAAGCGCAAGAATCAGGGAAAAGCCACATACTTGAGCAACAAGTTATTTGTTACGAGAAAAGTGCTGTTACTTTTATCATTGGATGAAATATGGAAAATGTGACCATACCTGTGACAACAATAGATTCAGGATCAAAGGAGATTCCGCCAGCGGAGGTGTTGGTTGCTGCCGTCGTCATGGTCTCCAGTACATCGGCAGTTGAAATGGTCACTTCAGGTGATGCTGTGTTATTGAAAACAAGCTCCACCTCTATTGTAGTGTTTCCATCGATGGACGGGCTGAAAAACAGATTGCCATCATTATGAGACCATTCAACTTGAATACAACTTGAAAGCTTGATGCTCTAGCTTACAGTTCGGGAACATATACCATCATGTTTAGCTTATAATGCATACAACAGAACTTATTCTTTGACCCTATGGTGCCTGGATCTGAATATTATTGTTTAGATCGTTTCAATTAGCCTTTATCATTGTGCGTTGTGATTAACCCTAAACTACATCGGTACAATTGCTACTTTTCAGAAATTAGAACAATGATTGAAATTTGTCAACAGGACCTATATTCATATGGAAAATGTGGTTATTTAAGAAGGATCATTTACCTGAATCCAAGGACAAGAGTGGTGATGAAAATCGACCCATAGGCCTCCAGGAAGATCGCATCGCACTATGGGAACAGCATACACAATTTTAAAAGATGGACAACCCCTTAAAAATGAATGGAATCAATGCAAATCCCTCTGAAGTTAAAGGTTCGGAAAAAGGACGTCTCAAGTAATATGGAATGCATCGCAAGGGTATCGAAGGACGAGAGGCAAAAGAGGGCAACGTAAAAGACTTCAAGTTTGAAATGATATCAACTTACAGATGTCACAACAGTTGTTTGCAGTTCTTGAAACTCTGTAGTCGTTTGGTTTGTTAACTCTGCAGTGAAAGGCTTTGATATTGTAGCCTCTACCGTGAAAGACACAGTAGGAACTGAGGAATCTGGAGTTGCCGTAGTTGTTGTTGGTGCTGTCGTTGAGGTTGGCGTTTCTGAGAAGGAACATGTCACTTGTTACTATGTATTTGTACATGCATAAGCGCAAGAATCAGGGAAAAGCCACATACTTGAGCAACAAGTTATTTGTTACGAGAAAAGTGCTGTTACTTTTATCATTGGATGAAATATGGAAAATGTGACCATACCTGTGACAACAATAGATTCAGGATCAAAGGAGATTCCGCCAGCGGAGGTGTTGGTTGCTGCCGTCGTCATGGTCTCCAGTACATCGGCAGTTGAAATGGTCACTTCAGGTGATGCTGTGTTATTGAAAACAAGCTCCACCTCTATTGTAGTGTTTCCATCGATGGACGGGCTGAAAAACAGATTGCCATCATTATGAGACCATTCAACTTGAATACAACTTGAAAGCTTGATGCTCTAGCTTACAGTTCGGGAACATATACCATCATGTTTAGCTTATAATGCATACAACAGAACTTATTCTTTGACCCTATGGTGCCTGGATCTGAATATTATTGTTTAGATCGTTTCAATTAGCCTTTATCATTGTGCGTTGTGATTAACCCTAAACTACATCGGTACAATTGCTACTTTTCAGAAATTAGAACAATGATTGAAATTTGTCAACAGGACCTATATTCATATGGAAAATGTGGTTATTTAAGAAGGATCATTTACCTGAATCCAAGGACAAGAGTGGTGATGAAAATCGACCCATAGGCCTCCAGGAAGATCGCATTGCACTATGGGAACAGCATACACAATTTTAAAAGATGGACAACCCCTTAAAAATGAATGGAATCAATGCAAATCCCTCTGAAGTTAAAGGTTCGGAAAAAGGACGTCTCAAGTAATATGGAATGCATCGCAAGGGTATCGAAGGACGAGAGGCAAAAGAGGGCAACGTAAAAGACTTCAAGTTTGAAATTATATCAACTTACAGATGTCACAACAGTTGTTTGCAGTTCTTGAAACTCTGCAGTCGTTTGGTTTGTTAACTCTGCAGTGAAAGGCTTTGATATTGTAGCCTCTACCGTGAAAGACACAGTAGGAACTGAGGAATCTGGAGTTGCCGTAGTTGTTGTTGGTGCTGTCGTTGAGGTTGGCGTTTCTGAGAAGGAACATGTCACTTGTAACTATGTATTTGTACATGCATAAGCGCAAGAATCAGGGAAAAGCCACATACTTGAGCAACAAGTTATTTGTTACGAGAAAAGTGCTGTTACTTTTATCATTGGATGAAATATGGAAAATGTGACCATACCTGTGACAACAATAGATTCAGGATCAAAGGAGATTCCGCCAGCGGAGGTGTTGGTTGCTGCCGTCGTCATGGTCTCCAGTACATCTGCAGTTGAAATGGTCACTTCAGGTGATGCTGTGTTATTGAAAACAAGCTCCACCTCTATTGTAGTGTTTCCATCGATGGACGGGCTGAAAAACAGATTGCCATCATTATGAGACCATTCAACTTGAATACAACTTGAAAGCTTGATGCTCTAGCTTACAGTTCGGGAACATATACCATCATGTTTAGCTTATAATGCATACAACAGAACTTTTTCTTTGACCCTATGGTGCCTGGATCTGAATATTATTGTTTAGATCGTTTCAATTAGCCTTTATCATTGTGCGTTGTGATTAACCCTAAACTACATCGGTACAATTGCTACTTTTCAGAAATTAGAACAATGATTGAAATTTGTCAACAGGACCTATATTCATATGGAAAATGTGGTTATTTAAGAAGGATCATTTACCTGAATTCAAGGACAAGAGTGGTGATGAAAATCGACCCATAGGCCTCCAGGAAGATCGCATCGCACTATGGGAACAGCATACACAATTTTAAAAGATGGACAACCCCTTAAAAATGAATGGAATCAATGCAAATCCCTCTGAAGTTAAAGGTTCGGAAAAAGGACGTCTCAAGTAATATGGAATGCATCGCAAGGGTATCGAAGGACGAGAGGCAAAAGAGGGCAACGTAAAAGACTTCAAGTTTGAAATGATATCAACTTACAGATGTCACAACAGTTGTTTGCAGTTCTTGAAACTCTGCAGTCGTTTGGTTTGTTAACTCTGCAGTGAAAGGCTTTGATATTGTAGCCTCTACCGTGAAAGACACAGTAGGAACTGAGGGTTCTGGAGTTGCCGTAGTTGTTGTTGGTGCTGTCGTTGAGGTTGGCGTTTCTGAGAAGGAACATGTCACTTGTTACTATGTATTTGTACATGCATAAGCGCAAGAATCAGGGAAAAGCCACATACTTGAGCAACAAGTTATTTGTTACGAGAAAAGTGCTGTTACTTTTATCATTGGATGAAATATGGAAAATGTGACCATACCTGTGACAACAATAGATTCAGGATCAAAGGAGATTCCGCCAGCGGAGGTGTTGGTTGCTGCCGTCGTCATGGTCTCCAGTACATCGGCAGTTGAAATGGTCACTTCAGGTGATGCTGTGTTATTGAAAACAAGCTCCACCTCTATTGTAGTGTTTCCATCGATGGACGGGCTGAAAAACAGATTGCCATCATTATGAGACCATTCAACTTGAATACAACTTGAAAGCTTGATGCTCTAGCTTACAGTTCGGGAACATATACCATCATGTTTAGCTTATAATGCATACAACAGAACTTATTCTTTGACCCTATGGTGCCTGGATCTGAATATTATTGTTTAGATCGTTTCAATTAGCCTTTATCATTGTGCGTTGTGATTAACCCTAAACTACATCGGTACAATTGCTACTTTTCAGAAATTAGAACAATGATTGAAATTTGTCAACAGGACCTATATTCATATGGAAAATGTGGTTATTTAAGAAGGATCATTTACCTGAATCCAAGGACAAGAGTGGTGATGAAAATCGACCCATAGGCCTCCAGGAAGATCGCATTGCACTATGGGAACAGCATACACAATTTTAAAAGATGGACAACCCCTTAAAAATGAATGGAATCAATGCAAATCCCTCTGAAGTTAAAGGTTCGGAAAAAGGACGTCTCAAGTAATATGGAATGCATCGCAAGGGTATCGAAGGACGAGAGGCAAAAGAGGGCAACGTAAAAGACTTCAAGTTTGAAATTATATCAACTTACAGATGTCACAACAGTTGTTTGCAGTTCTTGAAACTCTGCAGTCGTTTGGTTTGTTAACTCTGCAGTGAAAGGCTTTGATATTGTAGCCTCTACCGTGAAAGACACAGTAGGAACTGAGGAATCTGGAGTTGCCGTAGTTGTTGTTGGTGCTGTCGTTGAGGTTGGCGTTTCTGAGAAGGAACATGTCACTTGTAACTATGTATTTGTACATGCATAAGCGCAAGAATCAGGGAAAAGCCACATACTTGAGCAACAAGTTATTTGTTACGAGAAAAGTGCTGTTACTTTTATCATTGGATGAAATATGGAAAATGTGACCATACCTGTGACAACAATAGATTCAGGATCAAAGGAGATTCCGCCAGCGGAGGTGTTGGTTGCTGCCGTCGTCATGGTCTCTAGTACATCTGCAGTTGAAATGGTCACTTCAGGTGATGCTGTGTTATTGAAAACAAGCTCCACCTCTATTGTAGTGTTTCCATCGATGGACGGGCTGAAAAACAGATTGCCATCATTATGAGACCATTCAACTTGAATACAACTTGAAAGCTTGATGCTCTAGCTTACAGTTCGGGAACATATACCATCATGTTTAGCTTATAATGCATACAACAGAACTTTTTCTTTGACCCTATGGTGCCTGGATCTGAATATTATTGTTTAGATCGTTTCAATTAGCCTTTATCATTGTGCGTTGTGATTAACCCTAAACTACATCGGTACAATTGCTACTTTTCAGAAATTAGAACAATGATTGAAATTTGTCAACAGGACCTATATTCATATGGAAAATGTGGTTATTTAAGAAGGATCATTTACCTGAATTCAAGGACAAGAGTGGTGATGAAAATCGACCCATAGGCCTCCAGGAAGATCGCATCGCACTATGGGAACAGCATACACAATTTTAAAAGATGGACAACCCCTTAAAAATGAATGGAATCAATGCAAATCCCTCTGAAGTTAAAGGTTCGGAAAAAGGACGTCTCAAGTAATATGGAATGCATCGCAAGGGTATCGAAGGACGAGAGGCAAAAGAGGGCAACGTAAAAGACTTCAAGTTTGAAATGATATCAACTTACAGATGTCACAACAGTTGTTTGCAGTTCTTGAAACTCTGCAGTCGTTTGGTTTGTTAACTCTGCAGTGAAAGGCTTTGATATTGTAGCCTCTACCGTGAAAGACACAGTAGGAACTGAGGGTTCTGGAGTTGCCGTAGTTGTTGTTGGTGCTGTCGTTGAGGTTGGCGTTTCTGAGAAGGAACATGTCACTTGTTACTATGTATTTGTACATGCATAAGCGCAAGAATCAGGGAAAAGCCACATACTTGAGCAACAAGTTATTTGTTACGAGAAAAGTGCTGTTACTTTTATCATTGGATGAAATATGGAAAATGTGACCATACCTGTGACAACAATAGATTCAGGATCAAAGGAGATTCCGCCA
This sequence comes from Gadus macrocephalus, assembly GCF_031168955.1. Taxonomy (NCBI): domain Eukaryota; kingdom Metazoa; phylum Chordata; class Actinopteri; order Gadiformes; family Gadidae; genus Gadus; species Gadus macrocephalus. The sequence goes on from NC_082403.1 coordinate 6,897,796, forward strand.
GCGGAGGTGTTGGTTGCTGCCGTCGTCATGGTCTCCAGTACATCGGCAGTTGAAATGGTCACTTCAGGTGATGCTGTGTTGTTGAAAACAAGCTCCACCTCTATTGTAGTGTTTCCATCGATGGACGGGCTGAAAAACAGATTGCCATCATTATGAGACCATTCAACTTGAATACAACTTGAAAGCTTGATGCTCTAGCTTACAGTTCGGGAACATATACCATCATGTTTAGCTTATAATGCATACAACAGAACTTATTCTTTGACCCTATGGTGCCTGGATCTGAATATTATTGTTTCGATCGTTTCAATTAGCCTTTATCATTGTATGTTGTGATTAACCCTCAACTACATCGGTACAATTGCTACTTTTCAGAAATTAAGAACAATGATTGAAATTTGTCAACAGGACCTATATTCATATGGAAAATTTGGTTATTTAAGAAGGACCATTTACCTGAATCCAAGGACAAGAGTGGTGATGAAAACCGACCCATAGGCCTCCCGGAAGATCGCATTGCACTATAGGAACAGCATACACAATTTTAAAAGATGGACAACCCCTTAAAAATGAATGGAATCAATGCAAATCCCTCTGAAGTTAAAGGTTCGGAAAAAAAACGTTTCAATTCACCACTGTATGAAATCCAAATAAACCCTGTAAAGGTTTTTGGAATTATCTAGTGTAGTACTGTGTGCATTACCGCTCATGAGGCCAGACATGTAAAAGGTTTCACCAGATGAAAGCAAACCACAAAGACAAATATGGCAAACACGCTGAACGAATCAAGTAATAAGGAATGCATCGCAAGGGTATCGAAGGACGAGAGGCAAAAGAGGGCAACGTAAAAGACTTCAAGTTTGAAATGATATCAACTTACAGATGTCACAACAGTTGTTTGCAGTTCTTGAAACTCTGCAGTCGTTTGGTTTGTTAACTCTGCAGTGAAAGGCTTTGATAGTGTAGCCTCTACCGTGAAAGACACAGTAGGAACTGAGGAATCTGGAGTTTCCGTAGTTGTTGTTGGTGCTGTCGTTGAGGTTGGCGTTTCTGAGAAGGAACATGTCACTTGTGACTATGTATTTGTACATGCATAAGCACAAGAATCAGGGAAAAGCCACATACTTGAGCAACAAGTTATTTGTTACGAGAAAAGTGCTGTTACTTTTATCATTGGATGAAATATGGAAAATGTGACCATACCTGTGACAACAATAGATTCATGATCAAATAGGCTACTTGAGCGAAAATTAAGTTTTTTCAGAGCGATATTCCATTGCTGTTACTTTTATTAAATTGATTGAAAATGGAATGCACAAGCATACCTGTTACAGCTATAGAATCCGTATCAATTGAGATTCCGCTCGAACAGGTTGCTGCTGCAGCCAATCTCATGGTGTTCAAAACTTCACTTGCTGATGGGATCTCTTCAGGTGAGGCTGTATCATTAAATACAAGCTCCCCCTCTACTGTAGTCTTACCAGTCGTGGACGAACTAAAACACAGATTTCCCGCATGATTGTACAATTCAACTTGAATTTATCGTAAAAGGTTCCTGCTATAGCTTTTTTTTTTTTTTTTTTTTTTTTTTTTTGATGAATTCCAAACTACATATATATAGTGCATATATCCCAAGGAGATTAAATTCCCACTATCAACAATGACGTTATTTAAGGAGGAATATTTACCTGAATCCCAGGACATTCGTGGTGTTGAAAACCAGCCCATATGTCTTCCGAAAGAACTCATTACACTATGGGCAGACCATACAGAAGTTAGAAAAGTTAGTTAGTTAGTACGCTGAATGACTCAATTAATATGCAATGTATAGTAAGGTAGGCAAAAAATGACATGAAGTTAAAGCAAAGTCAGTGACAACTTACCACCATGATAACAGCCGATGCCAGTTCTTGAAATTCTTTAGTTGTTTGGTTTGTTAACTCTGCAGTGAAAGGCTTTGATATTGTAGCCTTCAACTTAAAAGTTGGCGCTGAGGTTGGAGTTGATGGACTGATTGTAGTGTTTGAATTGGTGTTCAATACTCCAAACGTTGTGGGAGATCCAGTTGAATATGTATGTGGCATGTCAGCGAGGGTACCCACAATGACACCTGTTTTTAATACAATTTTATTATTTCTTGGTACTTCATGTTTATAAACCAATACATATATAGTTCTATGAATATTAAACAATTTTGTATAACTATTAATTACCATTGTATAAAAAAAACTGTATAATTTTTCAATATTCTGAGAATGTATAATCTCAAATTTAATCTGCATTAAAATTAAATACCAACATTAATTAATAAAGCATGCAGATACATAGGGAAGGGTTAGGAAATTAAATTGAATTTGTCGCCTTACCCATTACAACTAGTAGGGCTGCGGTGGATCGCTCCACAGCCATCCTGTGTTGAGCCATCTATAAAGCATAATGTGATTTATGGAAACTAGTTATAATAGGTTATCAGTTGATCGTATATGTTACATTTAAAAAGCAAGTTCTGAAAGAAAGAATTCTGCAAATATTGTTAAATGAATAATCTCCAATTTCTGTTGCTAGCGGTCACTCACTCAAAACAATTACAAAATATCTATTTTGATGACGCCGTGAAGAATGTGAGACCATGGGAGTTGTTGTCTTTAACATCATTACCATCAAAATCTATCTGACATAACTCATACAGGGCATATATCAGGTGCAGGACGACGTAATGTATCAAAGTTGTTTTCAGTTACGATGAGTCACTTCAATCGGTTCCATTCTAATGAAATTGCCGAGAATTTAGAAGAATCATCTACAGATGTTTGGGTAGATGATTCTTCTCATTTCTCAGCCATTTCATTAGAATGAAACGACATGAAGTGACTCATCGTAACTGAAAACAACTGTAGTTAAGGTCTAATTTTATGTGCGTAATAAATTATGGTGTAGCCCAGCCAAGTGCTGGGCTACGCCATGATCGACCTTATGATTGACCGCCACGATTGGCCTTATCTACAGTTGATTTCAGCTATTATGAATCACATCATGTCGTTTCATTCTACTGAAATTGCTGAGACATTAGAAGGTTCATCCATACAAACAACTGTAGATAAGGCCTAATGTTATGTGAGGAATTCAATCAAGGGGTAGCCCAGCACTGTTATTCGTGGTCAAAACAAGTATACAAAAAAATTACCAAAGTTACCAAACGTTCGCAATAGATTCAAATCGCTATTTAGAAGTGTAGAAGAATAGACTGTATATACATAGAGTGTATATACTGCAGGTTTAACCAAATGTTTACATTGGTGGAAACTATGGCAGAAGTACTCGTTGAGAATCAAGCTTCTAGTGGTTTTTGGTGTTTCTGGCATCCCTCATTCAACAAGGGTGCATGTAGAGGAGGTGCTAAGACTGTCGGTAGTCAGTTTGTTGGTGAGAGAGAATCAATGTGTTGGGTGCAGCTCTGCAATGAAATATGATTTCATCAATTCAAAGGTATGGGCACCACATTTTATCACAGATGGCTCTTTTTTTTTTAACCATTATGTGTTGGAATTGCTGGAATAGCTTTGTGGCTGGCATTAGCCACTTGTCAAAATAGCACGTTGTAATTGGCCTGATCAATATTAGAATATCATATTAATAAATTAGGTATTTACTGGATTACTTTTTATCACGCTGTTCCCCCCCAAAAAAGGCATATGACACCTTTGATATACCAAATGTAACGGAACGTTACAGTAAATAAAACTTACAATATTTTAATATTAACTCTGGTTATTGTAAAGCTGTGGTAACTACCAGTATGTTGAAGAGTATCAAAGGTATTTCAAAGCTATGAAACCAATGAAACTTGCCAAGCAATTATGTTTAGTGGGTTATATTTGTAATTTTCTAACAGTGAAACACTATATCTACTTATTTTCAAGCTATATCAATTTACTTTAATGCCATTTTCATATAACAGAGCACATTTAGCATTTGTCAATGAAGCACTAAACATCTAGGCAAAAATAACTACTAAGGTACTTACCCAAAACAAAAATCCGTCTTTTTATTTATTTTTATTTATTGATCTGTCTTCTGATGAATTGTAATCTGTATTCTAACAAACGTATATGCCCTCGGAGAAAAACATTGTCTTGTCTTATTGTTAACGTTTATGTGGATGTATCGGTCCTTCCGCGGCTTTAGACAGATTTAATCCCTTCATTATCGTCCCAGCCTTATATATGACAGGTGTGTCACCAAACATTCCTCAGGCAACTTTTGTGGCCCAACCTGACTGGAACACCATCCTCATGAATACCAACAATGATGCCATTATGTAATTGTTTGGACAGCCAATGAAAAGGAAGGTGCAAGCGAATTCTGTGTATTTATTTAAGTACATTATACATAATAACCATGCACATAAATATCCACATATTATGATTTATGCAAGACATTTTAATTAGCCTACCATACAACATTTGAAAATATATTGAAGTGTCATTTTCTTTTGGAATTTCTTAATTTCTATATTGAGGGAGAAGAATAAAATCATGATAAAAGAGGCTGTATTTATCTTTTTAGCTATGAGCTCTCTGATCATTTTAAAAGTCATGTTTATCATTTCTAAAATTCAAACTCTGGCAGTTCTACAAGTTTGTTTGCCTGATTCCTCGCTTTTCTACATTTACTGTAACACATAGGCCTACATTCAAATCATAAAACGAATCAGACTAGCAAGAGCAAACTGATAACTATTGACTACAACCATACTTTGTATATATACAAGCATTATGGCAAGCATTAACAGGCCCTATAGAACACCCCACCAGCCCTTGGACCCGAGGATCTCCTTTCATTAGCATGGAAGAAAACTTAATCCAAGCAAACATTTTAAGTAATTTAGTTAAGGCCATAAGTAATAATGGATTGAATTTATATAGCGCTTTTCTAGACACTCAAAGACGCTTTACAGTGAAGGGGGGGGGACCTCACTCGGCATGAAGTGAAGTATGGTGTCTTTGGTGATGGGGTGCTGGGGTGCTGGCCGGTTGACCGTCAGGGGAGTCCAGGCATCTAGTCGCAGTCACCGCAACACGCTAAAACCGATTTAGTTCTGAATAAGACTGGTAACCGCTAACTGCTTATCAACAGTAACAATTTCCGCAACTGAGGGCACATAGGTGCCAAATGAAAGAGTGAGGTAGGTTTTCAGCTTTGCTTGAAATAACTTGGCAGTGAGCTTCGCTGATTACATGTGGCAGATTGTCCCATATTTAGGGTCCTCGAATGGAGAACACTCCTGCTGATTTCTCCTTAGCCTTTGGTATTGAAAGTTCTTCCACTGAGAATAGAATTCTCAGTCTCGTAGAATTTCTGGAATTGCATACTGTGCCGAATCTCCTCAGTAAAATATAGTTAGCAAAAGAAGATGCCATGAGTGCGCCTGTTCTCTATTATTGGTGAGTGATGTGTTAAAATAAGAAATTCTGAAACATTCTTATATTGGAACATTACATTAGCTACTACATTAGAACATTTTCTACTCTACTTTCCGTGCACATGGTGTTTATTTTATTTTGGAAAGGCCAGCCTGAACTGCCGAAAGAAATGGAATGTCATCTTGCAAGATCCCTGGTCTCTAGATGCTACAATCCATATTCGCCAACACCTTTCTGTTCTGGAACATTAAATCCTCCACCCTGGTTACACCCTCCACATGTATGCCATTTAGTAAAGCAGTTTATGTGTCATATGGGCGTGTGGGTTCCCCATTATAGCGCATTGGTAATTACTGAAACAAAACGACAATCAATATAATTGCTCTTTGAACAATATCGAAATTGCACTCCAAACAACGCGATCTCCAACCTAATCAACAGAGTTGATTAAGTTGACCAAAGCAGAGTAGTAGAGTAGCAGAATAGCTGTACACATTCCCCCAATAAACTGATCCAAGAAACAGCATAATTCACGTTTTTCAAAGTTTTTTTTATTCAATCTGAAGTTATAAAATCACGTTATTTCAATCAATTATCTTTGCAATGTGCAGTCATCTGAGCTGGTATGCTGTTGTGTTAAGTGTTATCAAGTATTATTTTCCGTAACAGATGCCGTTCTTTCAATAAAAACGGTGTTCAATTGACTCGGGTATGAAATGTATTCTTCTTCTTTTGGATTGACTATGCCCATAACTATAACTTTGCCATTACCAAAACTCTCAATGTGGCGGAGTATCTGCAACAAAAAATCCCATGATGCATTTGAATGTACAAGCCCAGACAAACAACAAACTACGAACTAACCCTAACTCTCACTAAAAGGGTGTGAGGGCTACTTTAATTTAAAATTACTAAAAAGTGTAATAATTTATTTTAAATTATTAATAATTTTAAACTCAAGTAGGTCTTGTACCTACTTGAATGTGTGTAGACGCTACAGGTTTACAGTCTAAAGCTCACCAGGTGAGGGCAGTAATACGCCCTCGAGCCCAAATAGCCGCTGCAAAGCAGCCAGGAAGAAGAGAAAAGCGAGAGTTGTGCTTGTTTATTTCTATGTTAACGAACAGGCTTGATGACGAATAAACTGTCTAATTAGTCCATGTTTTAAACGGGTACGATTATAATGTGTTATTATTACTGTGGGTTCTAAAACCTCGGTCTGGTCGACGTTACGTTATACAACGTGGACGTTTTTAATGGTGATGAAAAAGTCGAACAAAAATAAAAATATCGCAGGAGGTCGTGTGCACGAGTATGGAAATGCCACAAGAGGAGGTAAGTTTTAGTTTAGCTCAGGCTACTGCGTTGTCACTAATGATGCACTCAATTTTAATTTTAGAGCATGTTCACGTTTCATATGACAATTCCATTGGAAGCTTCAAACTCGTTGACGTGTCTGGTTGCGTGGCAAGATGTCTGTCATCTCTGATCGTGCACGTCTTGGGGTCAATATCTAGGCGAATGAGCAATTTAGTGTTTTAATGATGCATCGCTCATTTAGTTCGTGCAACGTATCCTACAAGAAGCCTTCTTTGTTTTCGGGTTGAATTCTTATTGTTTGCTGCTGGTAAGCATAACGGCTACCTGTTGATATGAGTGAGGGTAACGTTACTTACTATATAGTGGTCTAATTTCAAAATGTAAGGACTGACCTGCCTCTTTGCATCCTGATATTAACCAGGTCATAAGGAGTCATACAATAACCCATGCAATTGAAGAATGTACTTTAACATGTCAAAACAATTTCAACTTTAGATCCATACATACCAACATCTTCTGATTGACATATGGTTCCAATATGTCTACTGCATCGACCCTGTCCCCAAACCTTCCATATCCCATCTTTCTAATCTGTATAGAAACGGAGTCCTGGAAGAAACAGAAGCTGGTTCAGATTCACCAAGCATTCAACAGGTGGGTCTGTTTGTGTGTGCGTGTGTGTGTGTTGATGTTTTACCTTACCAGCATTTTAACATTCTAATCTATCATGTCTAAGTCTAGATTTTCTATCTTTCCTGCTTCCTTCATTTACTAAACTGTGGTTCCTGAACTGCCATTACTAATGTCCTATAATATACCACACACCTCTGCAGAGAATGGCGACGCATGGCTACCCTATCTATAACTACGTCAACCTCTCTGTCTCTGTATGGCCCTGAACCTGGCCACTGAAAAGGACATGTTAAGTGGGGAATTCTGATCTGTTCAGAGTTAAATCTAACATGAAACCAAGGGTGCAGATCTCATTGCAAATACAACTTGGCGAGGGGGGGGGGGGGTGGTGTAACATGTAACATGTAACATGTAATATTTTCAGACTGAGTATTTTCTGGAGGGGACATCAATAATATCACCAACATATATCAAATGATCGCTGTAAAAGACCGCCATTAATAGCAGCTTATAATATATATAAATCACTTTTAGGGTATGACTACGCACCAATCGTACATGCAACGGTTCAGAGTGACCGCTGAGCAAGATTCACAGGGGGGGACGTAAGCAAAACATTACATACATCACATACATACATTCAATAATAAAGTGGTGCTTATGTGTGACTTAATTCGAAAGTGTAGTCGGCTTCTAATAAATATATATCTTCAATCGCATACAGTTAGAAATAATTTATATTGGGGGAAACAACTTCATGTCTTTCAGAAGTTGGAGGGGCCACGTCCCCTCCATGCCCCCCGGGGTCTGCGCCCATGCATATCACCCATGTAAGTTGTATCTCAGTTTCGCTCTGATGCATAGAACCAATCCCTATGGTCATAACCGTGGTGTAACCGTAATATCACACTCGAGGGTGTGTGCATTACGTCATTTTTGACATTCAGTGATGCTGAGCTGCTAATATCATTCATATTTGCATTATTGTCTTGCCGATAATGCCTGAAAACCATACTGCCTGGGGTAATATTGCTTGACTATAAACAAAGTTATCTGCTTATCTGCCATATAAACACATTGCCTGTTCACCAAACAAAAAACTGTGTATCTTCCCAAACGACCAAACTGTTCGCACAATTAACCATGAGGCCAATTTTTGTGACCAGTGATCCGGTGGACATTGAGACCCTGCGGAAAGCAGCCGTCAGTGATGGAGGACTGCTGACCAATGAGCTGAGGAGAAAAGTGTGGCCCAAACTTCTCAACATCAACGTGTATGATCTGCCTCATAGGCCTGGTCCGTGGTAGCATTTACCATCCCCATAACTTGCAAATAATTTTCTCCTCTAGGAAAATTTGTATGGGCTGATCAGACAGTCTGATCCAACCTGCTCTGCTGGCTTTACTCAATCATCTCCAATATAATTTGGCACAATTCCTTTGTTGAAGCAATTCAGCCCAAGGTCATTTAGTAGGAACGCTTTTGCCAAGGATGCAAACAATGGCAACACCGCTTTCTTCTTTTGGTATAAATGTACGTCTCGTGTGTGTGGACCACATAACTGAATCGCCTTAAAAGTACAAAGAATTTCCTTTCAGAACGACCAAACTGCTATATTGCTTACATTCTAGGAAGCAACCTAGTGATTTCAGCTAATTGTATTTGAAACAGATGTTTGAGTGATCACCCAGGATAGTTTATGAATATAGATATGAATACTTGCCAAAATGTTCAGTGTGTGCATTCTTTTTTAATGAAGGTCGAGATGTGAGGGAAAACCACAAGGATTACAACCAAATTCTTCTAGATGTCAGGAGATCGATGAAACGGTTCCCTAAAGGTAAAGAAATCAGTTGATATGGGACTCTGTTTGTTGTCATTAACTCATCGGGTTACAGGCGATCAGTCAAATTTGAGTCTCCTTATCAATGGTTCATGGATGATCCACTAACATCTGGGCATGTCATCTCCTCTACAGTGATTTTCTTATTTTATATCCCTATTAATTTAAGCTTTACTATAAGATTCACTTTACTTAAAGCTTCTTATACGTACAGAAAATAGAAAGCCCTCTCTATTATTGCTCTCTCTATTGCCATGTCTCTGTTCCTCTGTCTGCCTCTCTGTCTGTCTTTTCTCTCTCTAGTGCCATATCTCTGTTCCTCTGTCTGTCTGACCCAGTGTCCCTGTGTAGCATACACAAACCATGTCCAAAGAAAACACCCCAAAGGGCAGCTAAGAGGGACCATCTCTGTGTGTCTCTCTCGCTCCCTCTCTCTGTCTCTTGGTCTCTGTGACGCTCTCGCTCACTCTCTCTCTCTGTCTCTTGGTCTCTGTGACGCTCTCGCTCACTCTCTCTCTCTGTCTGTGTCAGGCATGCCAGCGTCCCAGCGGGCGGTGCTCCAGGAGCAGCTGACGGACATAATGCTGGAGGTGTTACGCCGGAACCCCCAGCTCCACTACTACCAGGGGTACCACGACGTGGCCGTCAGCCTGCTGCTGCTGGTGGGCGAGAGGACTGCCATCGCCATGCTGCACACGCTCTCCAACCACCACCTCCGGTAGGTGCTGGCCGGGCCCCGGGGCAGACCCTTGCGCTCTCGGTGACCAATAGCTAGTGGCTTGTAGTGGTTCAACGGATCACGGATGACCACGGATCAGCCCTCAAGGTTAGGAATGCAAGTGATCCGCAGATTGGCTGACTATGAAAATAAATTAATAATAATAATATTTACTATCCATGTTAAAGTATAAGGGTAAAAGCCTCAGATTGCACTTTATTTTATTTATTTTTTTTTGTTATCGATCCGATACGTGACTCAAAACCGTGACACCATTTCTGCTAGTCTGAAATAAAACTAAGAATCAGTACCCCCTTTCACAGACGATAAACACAGGGAGAGGTTGGGTGTGCTATGTCGATAACCGTTGAAAGAAGAATTTCCAAGCATTTAGCTCTTGCTACGACCATAGAAGCATGCACGCGCACACACACAGACCAGAGATGCAAAGTTGAGGGAAAGATGGCAGAGGGAACTGAGGAGTTTTTGTTTCCAGTTTAACTTGCTTCGCTTTAGATAGAAATGTGAACATGATCGTTTTAATCCTGTTAATCTGGCATGGTATTGTTCAATAGGGCGTGTGTTGTTATTTGAGATCTCTGGTTCTTTTTTTTTATAAATGGTGTAGATTTTACCTTTGATCTGTTTGACTGACAGGTAGGCTGTTGTTCATGGAGTTACCATTGAATAAGTATGACGTTGGTTTTCAAAAGGAAAGTAGCTGCTGATGTAGAATCAGGATTAGGATCAGATTGCATGGCATATGTGCTGTTCACACTGTTATGAATAAATCTGAACTGAGTAGCATGGCATGAGAAACTTACTGTGTGGGCTTGGGCAGTATCATGGTATTATGGTTTACCATTGTATTTAGAAATATGTAGGGTATGATGTTAAATGCCATTAAAAAATACAAACGCACCACTTTCTATTCAACTTTTTTCAACTATGTTGCGAATAAAAGAATTGATATGTATTTTGACAAGGTGTTGAAGCAGGATGCAACATCAAATATTCCAAAATAAAGTCTTTGCCGTTGCATTTTTGTTCTGATTTGTTCTCTGACAATGAGTGGCTACAGAGTACCCCCGCGTTTTGACATGTTTTCCAGTAATAACCGCTCGCCCCGCAACGTCCCGACAAAATATTTGGCAGCGTGAAAACGTTTTAAGACACACAGCATTGAAGCTAGACAATGTCATGCATGCTGCAGTGACACAAACAACCACATGCATAAGTTGTTGGGAGTCTTGGGAGTTTCTCGGGAGTCGTTGGGGATTAGTCACACAACGTTCTCAATTTATTATTTTGTGATGATTGAAAGGGAAGGGCTAACCGACACACCCAGTTCATTCTGGAAGTTTCTCAGATGAGCTGTTTATAATGGCTCATCTGCGATGCTTAAAATAATACTTAGAATAATTTGGAATGATTAATCATATACAAATATATATATTTAGTTTTAATTAGAGTAATACAATTACTTATTACCTCACTGAAAGCCTGGTATATTCTTGATATTAACCCCACTTGAATTTAAATGATTTGGTTCTGGGACCTCAAGTTCCAGGTAAGAAGTTAAGACTTGTATCTTGGTACTCCTTCCAGAATATCCAAGCAAACAGTTATTAATATGTCTTTCTTTGCCCCTCATTCTAGGGATTTCATGGACCCTACTATGGACAGAACCAAGCACATTCTGAACTACCTGATGCCAATTTTAGAACAGGTGGACAGAGAGCTCCACGACTTCTTGATCAGGTACACTGCACACACCCGCACACGCGGGCAGATGAACACACACCCGCGGGCAGATAAACACACATTCTTGCCACTAGATGGCAGCATTTTTTCTATTAAAGGTTAATAGGTGACATTTTGCATTAAAATGGGAAAACGACTAGTCCTATGTTATAATTGCGTACTTTGATTGATACGAATTGTGTCCAACATTCTTAAAACCCAGACAAATCTGTAGTTTTACACACTGAAATAGTCTTGTTACATTTGTCGCATGTCAATGGCATCCTCTGCACTTTACTCCCTAACCACTGGGAAGACATTAATTCAGTAGCGACGATATATTTTATGTAGTTTACTACGATGTGCTATTTTGTGGTTCATGCCAGCCACCAGACTAATATTCAGTGTTTCCCAGCCATAGACTTTACTTGGCAAGGTCATTTTTTATATCCGTGCGAGAGAATGACGCTGTCCAGGATCGATAGTGTTTCCCGTACAGTGACAATTTATAAACTATTTAAAATGGTTACTATTGCATTGTAGAGCTACATGCAACACATTGATTTGTTCTCACTCTCTCCCTTTCTCAACAACACACTGACGATGAACCGTCTGTGAGAAGCCTCACACTCTGAATCAAAAGATGATCGAGGGAGGAATTATTGTTTCGGGCTTTTCTCTGCAGAGAGGACGGCTTGTCTTATTCATTGATAAACTGATTTTCGACAGGAATAAGAATTAGGGACCGAAGAACTCTAATCGGATACGCGTTCTTAATCTCAACGAGGACTCGTGAGCTCCACTGGCACCGCAGTCCGTTAACTGCTTTTTACTGGTGTCTAAACTTCTAAAAAGCAACTTCTAAACCAATGAACCACATTCCGGTGTCGCATCGCTGTAACTCAGTGTGAATTACAGCTCAATACCGCAAGAAGAATCTAATTCTGTGGGAAACCCTGTAATGTGTGCAGAAAAATTATAAAGGGGTCAACAACATTGAAGTTACTCATAAAGTTAGTTTCAGTATTATTGTTTTGAATCCTTAAAGGGATACTTCACCGGTGAATATTTGAAGGTTAATGAAGTAAATAGTCATATGTATTATAAATGTGCAAAAAACATTGAAATTGGTTCATCCTAGCCTGCAAAAAAGGCAGAAAGTGGTCTCTCTGGCTCAAAAGTATGAAATCCTCCAACTACCACAGTGCATTGCGCTCGCTGCACCGCCTGCCTGTTTCCGTTTGGAGGGGCGGCTGGTGATAAAAAATGTTGGTGGGGCACAGTAATAGACAGGGGGTCTGGGCTCTGGGGTCTGGGGTCCCCCCCCCATAAAAAAAAATGGAATTTAATAGATTTGATTTCCTGTATTCTGGTGCATTTTGGGAACGGCCACTACCTATTTACCTATTATTCATTCAGATTCATAGCCTACATCCTGACTTGCAGGGCCTGGACAAGCTTACACTGCATATACAGACCTACTTTATGGCCATTCCACCAGCCATTGCTATTTGGCCAATTGTTGTTATTCTGATATTGAGACAAATCATGATCACTGTCCTATAGCGTCCATTTTTTGTGAGTCTCAATGTCTACTTCAAATGCAGTTAGAAATATGGGACAGTTGCTTCATTTTGTTTATATGCTACAGGCCGAAACACTAAATTAATATGCAACTTACTTGCTCCTTTTAAGTATAACATTAGCGATCTATCTCTTCTCTACATCTAGTTGTGTTGCGCGAATGCTGCTGAGGGAGGTAGCATATTTGATTGATTCGCTGAATTGTCCAATCATGTGGTGATAACAAAAAAGAAAAGCGATACCATTGGCTTGGGGCGCACACTGGTGCGACCTGAGGGCGAATTTTCTTGCTCCAATGAAAAGCTGTCTCTGCTTGATAGACAGCAAAAATTTACAAAAATAAAACGTGTAGTGTGCGTTTGCTAGAGTCAAAATAGTCACAGCTCATCTTGAGCATCTACTGTCTATTAAAAATGACATTTTATGCACACAATACCATCTGTAGTTCACCCGTCGACGCCATCTTGTCTTTAAGGCTCGATAAGTAGATGGGTGAACACAGACCTTGCGTGTTGTTCACGGATGTCACAAGCTCTGTGTTCGTCAATCTACCTATCGAGTCTTAAAGATGAGATGGCGTGGACGGGTGAACTACTGATGGTATTGTGTATATAAAATATAAAAAAACAACGCCTCGTTTTATATGTTAAGACCCTTATTATGCTACCAAAGAAGTGTCGTGCTACTTTAGTTTTTACCATAGCACATGCCCCCATCGTTCCAAGTTTATAGCGTTCGGTAGAATCTGCCAAAAAAAGCCAACTTAAGAATGCGTCTGCTTGCACTTTTTTGCTACCAAACGAACGTTCCAACTCACTATCATGCTAAACATGTCCCAGATCCATTTTACAGCGGATTTCTCCTTTGCAACAGGTGCACGCACCTGTTGCACGCACCTGTTGCACATTGAGTCATCCCGGTGCACTGGTTGAACCAGCCGTCTCCCCACACACACACTCACGGAGAGATCTCCTGCCTGAGTGACAATTGTTATTTTTACTTGATTTAAATTTGATGATAAACCGGATTTCTTACTCCCCCTTGTGCGTCCTTGGCTGGGGTGTAGTGTGGCATGTGGCAGAGGTCCTGGTCACAAATACCTTAACCCGTCGGGAACATTATTTCTGCCTGACTCATGTCAGATAGGCATGCTGGCAATGGTGCTGGCACGCCCACGTTTGGAACTACCACGTTCCCACGCAAGATCAACACGTCAAAGTCACGGCTATTGTTATCACTTTGATTAATAGATCCCCTTCTGCAATAATTCATGAGTGCAATTATTATTTATTATGTCAGCATTATTTCCTCGCTCCTCAGCATTTGATGCTGTAAGCACAGTTTTGGTGCCAAGAGACATGAGGGAACTGGATATTGGTTTGACTCGTTATGTCAGTTGGAACATGAACATCAATGGTCCTGTAATTAGCAAGGTAGAAAAAAGACTCTTTGGGGACGAGGGAGAGTTAAAGTGGACTATTGCGACATTGTTAGCTTTGATACAAAGCAATCCACCGAGACCAGTGACCTGAACAGCTGATACCTGTTTGGAATTATACATCTTTTTTTATTCGTCTTGGATGTGGCCGTAATTTGCGTCGTGAAATTAATCTCAAAATAAAGACGAACCTTATTGACCGACAATATGGAGCAATGTTATCAAGGGTCTCATACCGAACATAATTTCCTGTTTGCTTCAACCAGCAGTTACATTCCTCATCTTAAGCCTCAAGAGTTAAGGATTAAGTTAGGATAAGCCTATATTAAACCTGATCACGCTTTTCATGTTGCATGATGTACAAATCCTGTAGCTCTGAGACGGCTATAAGAATCGGGGGGGAAAGAAAACATTGCTAACATTTTGAGCTACGCCTACGCATTTACGTACTGCAACGTCTATCTTGATCCATTATTTTTGTTCTTCTGCAGATCAGAGGTGGGCACCATCTTTGCACTGTCGTGGCTGATCACATGGTACGGCCACGTCCTATCAGAGTTCAGGCACACCCTGCGACTCTATGACTTCTTCCTTGCGTCCCATCCCCTGATGCCCATCTACCTCGCTGCTACGGTGTGTATGTGTGTGTGCTGGGCGGTATCCAAGTCTTTAAAACTGTTCAAACACGAGGTTTAGCAGTTAAACCGCCCAAAAACGCAGCTTGTATAATTTAGCAAGAGCGTGCTGGACTTAAACTGCCATTAACCAATCCAGTATGAGGCTACTAGGCAAGTAATAAATAGATAAATAAATATAAATAGAGTAATAAACCTGCGTTGAATTATGACCACCATCACCAGCCTGCTATTCATAACATCCTGTAGGCTAGCCGCTTGAAGCCAAAAGGCATTATTAAATCAGCGAATATGGCCAACGTTGCCTCAAACGGCATGCCTTTGACAAGGCAGTTTCACCGGGAGACAGGGCGACGTTGCCAGCCAGCTTGAACAGCAAACGCATCGAGTGTGAGCATAAAGGACACCATTGATATAGGCGCCATCATTTTATTCAAGCATGGTGTGTGTGTGTGTGTGTGTGTGTGTGTGTGTGTGTGTGTGTGTGTGTGTGTGTGTGTGTGTGTGTGTGTGTGTGTGTGTGTGTGTGTGTGTGTGTGTGTGTGTGTGTGTGTGTGTGTGTGTGTGTGTGTGTGTGTGTGTGTGTGCGCGCGCGCGTGCGTGCACTCTTTTTGAAGTGTGCGAGTGTTATCTTTTGTAGTGTGTGCGTCATTGCGGCGTGAAACTAGTCCACGCTTCCTCCCAGGCTATCGAGAGCAACAGGCCCAACAACTTACCGCCTATTGCACTGCCTGCCACTCATTACATCCCAATTACTCTGCCCGGCTCACATTAACTCACACAGACCTCTTGTTGCTCAAACCCTTCCCTCTCCTCCTCCGGCAGATTGTCTTGCACCGGGAGAAGGAGGTGCGTGGGACTGAGTGTGACATGGCCATGGTCCACCTCCTCCTCTCCCGCATACCCCAGGACCTCCCTTACGAGCTCCTGATTGGCCAGGCCCAGGCTCTGTTTGACCGGTATCCCCCCCCTCTGTTGGCCAAGAGGGCGGCCCTTCAGTCTCGCACGAGGTAAGGGGAGGCCCCGGTTGGGAAGAAGCCCCCCTGGCGATGGCAGGGCAGGGCGGTGCGGGTGGGGGGCACCGCTCGCACACTGATTCAACTCTGAGGAACAGTCTCGAGAAAGGCGAGCGAGAGGGAGGAGGAGGATGTTGTTTTTCCGAAAGGCTCGCCCACCTATAGTTTTCTCCAGCCTTTGTTGTGGATATTACTTCGGCAAAAGAAGGGGGGGGGGGGGGGGGGGGGGGGGGGGGTATGGAAAGGGCTGCATATTCCTTTCAAGATGTTCCTCTCCATACACTATTTTTTATAATGATGTAAATCACAGACTTTGGTAGGAAAAGTTCCTTTTTAAAAGCACACACAGCGTGAGCACACCCTCGTATCCGGAGTGTTGTTTTCTCTTAATAAGGCGGCCTTTGGGCCCCGGCTTGTTTGTGGCTGCCGGGGTACCAAAGCAGAGGTCATTAGCTGGCTAACACTGCCGAGCGCCGGCCTGGAGAGTTACTCTTCCTTAGTGAGCGGAGACCAGCGCGGTCCTCTGGGCCCAGTCGGGGAGCACCTGAAGGATGAGTCGCCGGTTGAATAAGGATACGGTGCCTTCCACTGCCTCTCCCTCTCCTGGCTTCTTTCCCTCGCTCTTTCTTTGACTTCTCTCTCCTCCTTCTCCTCCCGACTTTGTTCTCTTCTTTCTTGACCTTCTCTCTTGCTTGCTCGCCTCTCTCCCTTCATTTCTTCCGGTCCTTCCTCCCTTGGCAAACGCGCGTGTGTCTCTCTCGTCATTTTTCATCTTTTCCCTCTCTCTCTCTCTCTCCTTCTTATTCATTTCGTCCCTCGCTTCCTTCCCGGGGAAAGTGATCCCCGACTAATTGCCCTCCTCTCGTCCCCTACGTCGTGTCCACTCTCTCCATCCGTCCGAAAGTGCTCCTCTCCATCATCAGTCGGCACACTTTCCCCTTCTCCTCTCCACCAATTAACTCCTTCCTCCTCCCACCCCTCTCACCCATCTACCCCACCTCCCCCTCCCCCCCCCCCCCAGCCTGTCCATCAGCACCTTCCAGAGCTTCCAGCGCTCCACCTTGCACCAGAGACCTGACTCCGTCCTCCGGCGGATCACCAGGGAGAGGGGCGGCTCCGCCTCCAGGCGTGGTGAGAGATGTCCTACCTCAGCGTTTCAGCCCGTCGGTGATCAGGTGCACGAGGGGCCGTCCCAGTGTTCATTACTCTCCAGAAGGAGGCCGTACGGGAGCCCCTCGGATGCCTGGCTAGCACAGTAGTGGATGGCTTTATTTATGGGAGGATATTTTAATTAACATGTTTTTGTTAAGAATCATGTCGTTACTGTAGAGTTAAAGTGGACTGCCGTGGAGATCCTCGATGGCTTTAACAATTGTATACCTTTGACCAAATACTGTGTTTGCCCCAGTAAATGTCTTAGTCAAGGTGGTCAAGGAGCGGGGGGGGGGGGGGTCTCCCCGTTTCAATTAAATTCAAAAAGCTTGATTGCACGACCATTGTTGTGAACAGTATTACCGATGCATTATTGATCTTTATTTTTTACACCTGATGGAAGTATGTTTTCTTTCCCTACGAGTTTTCTACTTTGTTAATGCGTAATAATTAAAAAAAGATTACTATTATTTTTTTTATTTTTAATATACATTGGTGGTCAAGGCGGGGCCCTATTGTTGTTAAGGCAGCCGCCTTAACAACACAGTGCTGGGGGAAACACTGACTGTATTTTGAAGGGATGATAAAGAGGTAGCTACTACTTGGAGCTGGTAATACTTTATATGAATGCTTCTGTCGCCGTTCCAAGCATCATGACCTTTTCTCAATGTCTCCTAGTGTTGCTCATCCCTCAAGCCCCTCTGTGTTCTCCTCCATGTCCTGCTGGCCTTTAGTCGTATTCATCTCTTCCCTTAACCCCCCCCCATGGGTTTGTTGTTAAAGCTAGGGCAGGCCATTTATTTCAACATGCATTGTTCAAATTCTCTTCACAATATGTGGACAATCAATCAATGATAATCTCTGAAAATGCTTTGCTTACTACATTTCATTCCGCCCAAATTAACCTCAACCTATCTACCCGCCTACCTGCGTGCACTTAGCCAGTGCACTCCCTACACACAAGTCTTCCACATGGCGAGGCAGACCTATTGTTAGAGCTCGCGAGCTCGTCATGTGTTTTGGAGGAACCCCCTGATGGGCGTGTTGTATTTTCCCGGTTAGATACTTTGGACAGTGCTCACTCTGGCAGGTTTCTCCGAAAATGTCCGACCCTAGCTTTAACCCTCTTCTCGTCCGACCGTTAACATGCTCCTCCATCCCTCCTCCCCAGGCCCGGGCGAGTGTGCCGTGGCCAGCACAGAGGCCCCGGCTCTGGGCCGAGGAAACCGCATGGTGAAGATGGCGGTGTGGGGCCTGTCCGCCACGCTGGGGGCCGCCGTCTTGGCTGTGGCCCAGACCGCCATGCAGTGGGGGCCTGACGTCCTGCTGCAGCTATTTTGAGGGACAAGGGCGGGCCCTGGTGTTGGACTGGATGACACTGTAACGTAACGTCACACATGAATGAGGAGAATGTTGAAACGTGTGAATGCAGACATCTGCACAAATATGTGGCGGTGACGTGTGTTTATCTAGACGCTGTAGGGCTCCCGGATCACGAGTCGTCGAGCATCAAGAACAAACAATCAAACGATAAGGCTACGCATCTTCCATTGACATACCAGGTGACGCGCACCGACGCAGTAGTTCTGTAACCTGTGTGTGAAAGTGTCCATGTGGATCTTCTTAAAATCATGAAGTCCCCTCAGTTTGGTTTTCTTTGCTCTCTAAAGCTTCTGGCAGAGGCTAAAGCTTTTAGAGGGAGAGGGAGAGAGATGGAGAGAGCGCTGAGTTGGGAAATATTTTCTTAATATTGGCATAAATATTGACTTAACTTTTGGGAAGTTGGTTTTTAGTCTGCAGTCTACTGACTTTTGTCCTTCATTTGCCCTTATTACTCATCCTCACTTAAAAAAATAGGATGTATAATTTTCACGGGTACATGTGCAAAATGCATATCACTTTCAGTTCACTCAACGGCACTTTAATAAACTGTACGCCTCCCTGAGTTAATGTGTGGGGAAGTTTGATCCGTTGCAGTGGACAGTTTATTTTGACCGTACTCCCCAGGCTTTTCGGGACAGCTGTCGGCCCATTGACAGTGAAAGAATGACGCAGGGTCGCATGTCGCTGGTGAATGTCTGAAGAATTCATCAGGTCAGCTGTCCCGCTTCACGTGTTCAGCTTAGCATAGCCTTCTTTTGCCACCACCGCTGCCCTGTGGGAATCCTACACGCTCACCGATCGATCCGCCATCACAAATGGATCGGTTTCCGTTTTGAAATATGCACAGTGTAGCTTTATTTTTGTAAAGTACGTTGCTTAAGAGCCTTTCAGAAACAACATGCGATGCCACCCATCTCTGCCTTCCAACCTGCACAATGTTTTGGCCGATCGTGGATTGTGCAATATTGACTTGTTATTTTTTACCCAGCTCATACTGTCGTCGGGGCAACTGTCAACACAGCTTCCACCTCCAATCAGCTGTCATCAGTTTTCCCCCTGCCGGGCCCGTTTGCACTATTCTCCACCGAGCACGACTGTGTGCTGCTGCACACGCGCCACGGTGGCGTGGAGTGGCATCGGCCCTATTTCCCATTTTTTAAAAGGTTTTAACAGACGGGGCCATACATTTTTTATGACAAAGAGGCCAAGGCGTTCTCAGGGTTGCCATTGCGATGCAGTGACAAAGTTATCCGACTGGTTGACAACCAGCGGTCAGTGGCCTACGTCGCTACGACGTGCAGGGCTCGTTGTTCCAGGCAACGCTAAATGGCTTCGCTCGGGCAAAGTGTTGATCTCCTGTTATGCAATTGACACACTCCACCCAACCCTTTCCATTCATAAGAGCCATCAATCTGCCCGTCAACCGTGAAGGATAACACCTGTGTTGACTTTGCCCAGTCCTATGTCGTCATAGCTGTGTGAACCAATGAGTATTCCCCGAAGGACTGGGCTATAAGTAATACGGGCTCAGGTATCACCACCATGGTACATCTTGTTCTTTGTAAACGTGTATGGTATTTATTGTATGCATTTGAATTTGATATTTATTTAATTTGCTTGACAAGAGTAGCTTTAATTATTTATATGAGAACCACTGATTTGATTGCATTACGTCTGAATGTCAAAGATTCAAAATTGCTAACTTGATTGGTAAATTTTTTTATGAATCTTATTTATTCATTTTAGTGTGCGTGTTCATTTCAGAAACGTATTTTGTCGGATCTCCACGGCTTTAACGAAATGAGATGGTACATCACAATCAAGTATCGCTATGCCTAATGAATGTTAATTTAGAAGCAACTGATATTTCGAATCAAAATCATATAGTAATGACCTTTTTTTTTTTTATGTCTCAAGTCAGGCAACCCACATGAGTGTGTGCCTATGGAGAATGTGCGGGGAACACCACTTCAAAGTTTTTATTTCGTTCAGCATATCACTTGGTGACGACCAAAACCTCACTGTGTGAAATTGTTTCCGTTCACATGCTCTTGTATTATTTGCTCAGCTCACCCAAAGAAACCAAGCCATAGTTATATTTCTTCGACTTGGCACTGTGAGAGGCAAACTACCAACCAAGTCGGTTGGTTATATAACCAGTCTGCCCGAACAGTCTGCCTGCCTAGGTACATGCCCTTTGGTTATAACCTCTAATTATTTTAATAGTGGACATGTTGACATGTCCTAGCTTGTCACGTCAACACACGACATGCTAGGACATGCTGAGGGTTGAATTGAGCTTGTTGGCTTCAGACATTTGAAAAGGTCCCAATATCTCCTATATATTATATACATGATATACATCTTTCAGCCTAGATAATGGCTGGAATGCTGCTTTTTTTTTTTTTTTCATATCTCGTTTTAGGTTTGTTTTACATCACACAGATCCTCAGGGTGGGGGTGGGGTTAGGCGGGGGCGGAGTTTGTTTGGGCAACACATACACACACGGGGTTGTGGTCGTTGTTGGTGCTGGTGAGGCAACTGTGTGTAAGAGGGGCCTGATGTTGTCTTCTGAAGTGAACAATAAATGATTCACAGAAATCCTTCATGCGACTGTGTCTGTCTGTGGTCGGATGGTTTCTTAGTTTGAAGGAATTTTTTTTTTTCACCCCCATGGTGAAGATAACAATTCCTCACAATTAGGCGCTGCAGAGGATGTGTCTAGCAGTACATGCGGGGGGGGGGGGGGGGGGGGGGGTTCTCACGCCAGCACCCCGAGGATGTGCCCTGGACAGATGTTGCTCCTGACTTTTTAAAGGCCCCATTGAACCTGCCTCTATGGACACCTGGGAACGGTCTTCCTTGTGTTTGAAGTGTGTGTGTGTGCGAGCGCGTGCGCGTCTGTAAAAGGGTAAGATACTTGGGCTGCACATCTGTCTCTTTGATCTCCTCGAGAAAGGGAAAGGGAGAGAGAGGAGAGGGGGAGAGAGAGAGAGAGAGAGAGAGAGGGGGGTGAGGGAGGGGAAGGGGAATGAAGCTGGGAACGAAGCGAGGGATCATGTTAGAAACGAAAGGATGGAAGAGGAGGAAGCGGAGGTAGAGTAAAGAGAGAAAAACCTTAAAGAACCCACATCTGGACGTTTCCCTGCATCAGGGAGCGAGAGGTGAAGCAACCACTAAACCCTCGCGTCTGTCAGCAACGTACACGAGGTGAGGGGCTGCAGGGTACCGGGGGGGGGGGTGCTTTGGGCGTCGATGAGCAGGTGTGGAGCCGTGGGTGTGCACATCTGTCGGCGGCCTTATGAAATACACCCTTCAGTAATTGGGCTTGTCTCGTCTTGCAATCTAATAGCCCACATTTACGAATCTCTCTTCCTCCCCTGGCCTCTCTCGGCCACAGACGGCAGCGGAGGAGCTCGCCGGGCCGGGCAGGCGTTGGTTGCAGAGGTAAGAAAGCGGGAGGACTTGTGGCTCTTCTGTCTGAGAGCGGTCGAGGGGTTCACCTGAGGTCACCTATCCGACTGTGACACCAGGTGGAAGCAGATCTTTAGTGTGTGTTTAAGAGTTTGACTCAATGTACAAATTGGATTGGAGTAAGGTTATCTAAATAATGTTTTTTGTTTCATTGCATCATCATTGTACAGTATGAAGAAAAATAAGAAAATGGCTTGTTTAGGGAATTGATTTAGGTTGTCTGTTTGCAAAAGATGCACAGCACTGTGTGTCTGTGTGTGAGAGTGCAGGCGAATATTGGGCACATCCTATGCCCCTGGGTCTGTCTCTTCTCTCTGATGACTCACACATGCTGGAGAGGAAGAGGAACAGGGAGAAATAAGTGATGAAGATAAGATGACAATGGAGATGGAGAACCAGAGGGCTCTCTCTCTTTCTATCACTCACTCACTCAGCCATGGCCAGTCTGAGTCACTAATTACGTGAGCACCTATCCTGCCAGACATGCCACTTCTGGGCGGTTGAAATGTTTATGACATCATTAGCCATGATGTTGTTCATTAGCATCTCAACATATTAATGTCATTATGTCTTTACCGGGCTAAGTGTGTCCCGATGTGACTGATTGATTCAGTCTGAGCAGTGTGAGAGTGTTACCACAACGTTTCCATAATCATGATTATTCAATAGCGGTTATAGTAAAAGCAGGGAATTTTAAGAATCTTAGAGACAAGTGAGACTTGTAGTTGTGCTGTGTTTTTGTTTTGAAATGTATATTTTACAACACACACACACAACCAGACACACACGCACACACACAAACGCACACACACAAACACACACACACACACACACACACACACACACAAACTTAGGCAGTTCACGTCTCCCCCGTATCAGCTCACCCTTTGAACTTCTTTCCTCTGTCAGCCAGCCCGGTAATGATTAGCATCGCCTCGGCGGGAAGGATCACCCCAAACCGTCACATCCCCAGCTCACAGCAACACGTGAAGCGGCAAGGCTGCAAGGTCTGAGCTTTGAACCCCCATGTCTCCCTGCCCCCCCCCCACCACACACACCCACACACACACCCTCCCCCTCCCCTCCCTCCCTACCTTCTTGTGTAGCTGGAGGAATCTCCTAGCTGAATATCAGCTGTCCCTCTCTTCCTCCTGATGCAATCTTGCACCATAATCCGGCTTTAGCGGTTCACACTCATTTCCTGCCTGGCTGCACTTCCATCTCTCTTAATGATATTTGACCTTTCTGCCGTTCACCCTCAACAAGAGGCTTATTACCTCCCTATATATATATATATATATATATATATATATATATATATATATATATAGGGAGGTTGAGAGCGAGGGAGAGGAATAATTATTTATATTATTTTTAATTATTTGGGCAATAATTACTTTATATCTCCAGAATGTTCCAGAAATGTAACACTGCAACGACCCCTCTGCTTGCCATGTGTATGCATGCATGTATGGATGCATACGTCTCTGCACGCACTCATTCATGTGTGTGTGGAGACTTCTGGTCCCTTCATACGTGAAAAATAAATATAAAATGAGAAAAAAAGTACTACAAATGAAGAAACAATCAAATGAAAATGAGGTTGAGTGTGCGGTGGCTTAGGGTGTGGCGACACCCCTCTGGAAGGTCCCGGGACCAGAGCGGGGGATACAACTGGGCCTAGAGCTGGAGCTGGGCCTAGAGCTGGAGCTGGACCTAGAGCTGGAGCTGGGCCTAGAGGTAGAGCTGGGCCTAGAGGTGGAGCTGGGCCTAGAGGTGGAGCTAGAGCTGGAGCTGGGCCTAAAGCTGGAGCTGGGCTTAGAGGTGGAGATGGGCCTAGAGCTGGAGCTGGACGAGAGGTGGAGCTGGGCGTAAAGGTGGAGCTGGAACTAGAGCTGGAGCTGGGCCTAGAGCTGGAGCTGGGCCTAGAGCTGGAGCTGGGCCTAGAGGTGGAGCTGGGCCTAGCGCTGGAGCTAGACGAGAGGTGGAGCTGGGCGTAAAGGTGGAGCTGGAACTAGAGCCAGAGCTGGAGCTGGGCCTAGAGCTGGAGCTGGGCCTAGAGCTGGAGCTGGGCCTGGAGCTGGACCTAGAGCTGGAGCTGGACCTAGAGCTGGAGCTGGACCTAGAGGTGGAGATGGGCCTAGAGCTGGATCTTGACCTGGAGCTGGACCTAGAGCTGGAGCTGGACGAGAGGTGGAGACGGGCTGGAGCTGGACGAGAGGTGGAGACGGGCCTAGAGCTGGAGCTGGACGAGAGGTATGCATGCATGTATGTATGGTGGAGGAGGTGGAGCTGGGCCAAGAGGTGGAGCTGGGCCTAGAGGTGGAGCTGGGCCTAGGCAGCTCCACCCATTGGCTTAGCCCTGAGCAGCCTCTCGTTTAAGTTGCCACTTAGTACTGGACCGGCCTTCACAACTTTAAACCACTGAGATATCCCTCTTGTGTAATCTTGTTTATACACACACACACACACACACACACACACACACACACACACACACACTCACTCCGCAGGGATCAGCCTAACAAGGGACTGCAAGCATATTTTACGGTCGGATGAAATCTGTCTAATTCTCACATGAACACACACTTTCTGAATCATACACAAACACACACACACACACACCCGCGCGCGCGCATTGGGGAAGCGCATTAACAGCAGCTGTGAGCAAGTTTTACGATCAGAATAGATCTATCAGTCACAAGTTGTACACACACAGACACACACATGCCGCGACCAATCTGTCTTATATTCAATTTAAAATGCAGAGCGGAAAAAATCTCTGTAGCTGGCAAATGTCAACAAGGCAACAATTTGTCTTATATTTTGTGGCTATGGGTGGGCTTTTTGGATGGACTTCTATCTATCTAATGTATGTTAGAACCGTGTGTGTGTGTGTGTTTATGTGTCTGGTTGCGTTCATGAAATATGAATTTGCTGGTAAATGTCAAGAAGTTGGCAGCCCTAATGGCCAAAGTGACAAATGATCCAGAACGCTACTGTATGATTTGATTGGTTGAGAGACTGTTGTCCATTGTGATGCATCTATCATCATGTTAGGGGTGAACGAGAAGAGGGCGTGCGTGCGTTTGTGTGTGTGCATGTGTATGTGTATGCGCACACGCACGTTCATGTGTGTTTGGCCCGGGGTGTTGGAGTAAAAAAATGAGGACTCAAATGTCATCTCGGTGGCCCATAGCTACAGATTATGTGCTCCTGTATACTCAGTCGCTCCGTCGCCCCCCCTGCATGTCTGCGCATCACCTCTGGTTGTCTGTCCCCAACCACTACCACTAACCCCAGAAGATCAACGCTGACCCTACAATGCAATGATTCAAGGAGTGTGTGTATACTGCAACGACCCCTCTGCTTGCCATGTGTATGCATACATGTATGGGTGCATATGTCTGTGTTAGTCAGGACTGAGTGGCGGTGGGTTCTCCTCGGCCTGTGGCCAATCACGAGGGGAGTCCTGAGAAGGGGCGGGGGGGGGAGGTTATCCACGGCAGCCT